>NC_045778.1:68537487-68849348 GCF_008692025.1 Phocoena sinus | reverse complement strand
AAACGGCAATTGCATTAGGTAGAGATTGGATTTGCACAAAATTATAATAACAAAGTTACATTTGGTTACCTAAAAGTGTTTTAAATTATTTTCTGGGTCCTATTAAAAAATCTGTGTATCTTTATAAACATATTGACATTTGAATTGGTCTATAGTGTGTGTTTCATTCTAGAAAATGTTATAAAGTCCTAAGGCATAAATAACAAATTATTATTTTGAAGTAAAACTAAACAAAAAGATTTTTCCATATATATTCCAAATCACAGAATCTTAGAATGATTCAGAACTTGAGGTCATCTGGTTTCATTTCCCACCCACTGTGATAAATACTTGATCCAACTATCTTATAGCCTCTATTTGAAGACATTCATGGGCAGAGAACTCGGTGCTCTCTGTGGCATGAATGACTCAATGTTTGGAGCATGGACTGGTTGTTAGTCACTGGGCTAAATGCTTTTCTAATATTATCAAAAAATAATTCTGTGAGGTATTAATATCCAGCTAGATGAAGAAACAATGTTGGAGGTGAAGTAACTTGCTCAAGGCCATTCTGTTATTAAGTGACAGTGTCAGGTCAGCTGGAACAAATTGGTGTTTTAGACATGACACTATATGCTGTGTGACAAATTCCCTCTCATTTTACATGAATTCTCTTTGCATGTTCTAAGATAACCATCACAGGCTTTCCTCACTCCTACCCCCAAACAAACATTTTCTTTCTCATATTACTTCTCATTACCCTCTGGTTACCCTTACCAGGCCACCCACAAAGCTAGCAGTGCAATTGTGGGAAACAGAAGTAATCTTTTTCCCACTCCAATTTGCTCCAAAAAGTTAGAAATATTAATTTGCAGAAGTTCAAACAATACAAAAATATATCAGGTCAATAAATACTAGTCTTTCCCTATGCTCTGTATTTAACTCTATATAGTTATTAGGAATTTGTTGTGTCCTTCCAATTAGCTATTTCTTGTTTCTCTCTGTATATGCAGGCAGCCCTTGCTTTGAACAATTCTGATGTGCACAGTTTCAGTGAGTATAGTTTAATGCCAGTTCCCCAACAACACAACTCCAGTTTCAGTTATCACAGTATATTAACTGTAGTTACCTATGTACAAACCTCACTGCCAGCTCTTCAGTCCACAAATCACTATGTAATAACGGATGTGTCCCATGACCATGACTAATGTCACTTTCAAAGTCTGTTAGTGACTAGTCATTGTTCACGTTTAGTTCATGCAGATAGCAAATCATGCAGTTGTGTTGCCTTACTGTTTTCTAGTGATAGAGCCATGTGACATTTTACAAAAGTGGAAAATCGAAAGAGGGAATTGGCTTAAAAGACAAAAGGTACAGCAAAGAAATGAAAAGTGAAAACACTGGAAGTGAAATTTGAATGGAACGTAAATAGAGTTACAGAGGAAACAGCTGCCCATGGGAATGTTTGATGGACTCTAGGTACACAACCAGAGAAACTGAGCGAACTTATTAACATAAATGAGGAAAGTGGCTGTGATGAAAAGAATGATGATGTCTCAGAGGAAGTGACACTGGCAAAAAAAAAAAACACTTCACATTAAAGGAACTCTTGGAGAATATAGCACAGTACTGAAAGCACAAAAATTAAAATGTTGGTAGCTCATCCAGACTTAGAAAGGAGTGTGACAATTTGCCAGGGCAGAGGAAAGGTACTTGCTCTCATAAATTTATGATGGGAAGAAAGCAAACAATGTTCAAATACTCTTGATAAGTTTTCTTAACAAAGAAATGAAAACTTAAACTCTCAATGTTTGTAATGTTTTAAATTACAGTGTGCTAAATATTAGCTTTATTTTTAAAAATTTCCCATACATTTATAACACTAAGAGTTTTTAATATTTTAATTTTTTAAAGGTCATGGAAAATAATACTTTCTCCCATTGATAATTAAGATTGCTTTGCAGTTTCAGCTTACATGAATGGTCTTTTTTAAAAAAAAATTTGGTTGTGTGGGGTCTTAGTTGCAGCACACGGGCTCCTTAGTTGTGGTATGCGAACTCTTAGTTGTGGCATGCATGTGGGATCTAGTTCCCTGACCAGGAATCAAACCCGGGCCCCCTACATTGGGAACACAGTCTTATCTGCTGTGCCACCAGGGAAGTCCCTGCATGGTCATTTTTATATTGCATTACTGTACAAAGATTGTCTATGTCATTTGTGTGTGTGTGTGCACGTGTAAACAAATATGCACCTGTATAGAACTAGTTTTATTTTTTTTTAACTAGAAGTTGGTACCTTTTGACCCCCTTCACCCATTTCACCTATCCCTCACTTCCCAGCCACCAGTCTGTTCTCTGTATCTATAAGCTCAGTTTTTTGGTTTGTTTGTTTGGGTTTTTGTTTGTTCTTAGATGCACATGAAAGTGAGATAATACGGTATTTGTCTGTCTGACTTATTTTGCTTATCATAATGTCCTCAAGGTCCATCCATGTTGATGCAAATGGCAAGATTTCCTTTTTTATGACTATTTTGTGTATATACGTGTGTGTATATACACAAGTGGAATATACACAAGAGAAGTGGAATTACTAGGTCATATGGTAGGTCTATTTTAATTTTTTTAGGAACCTCCATACTGTTTTACATAATGGCTGCGCCAATTTTAATGCATTCCCACTAACAGTGCACAAGGGCTCCCTTTTCTCCACATCCTTACCAACATTGCTTGTCTTTTTTGATTATATAGTTAAAAAAATAAAAGAGGATATTTACATTAATTCTGTTGATGGACATTTAGGTTGTTTCCAGTTTTTCACTATTACAATTGCTGACACACTTTTGTGCACATATGCAAGTACTTGAACGAATCGATTTCTGTTAAGTACAACTACTGGGTCAAGACATTTATGCATTTAAAATTTTGATAGATATTTGCCAAACAGCCCTTGAAAAAGATGTATAATTTATATTCCTTTAAACCATTACAAAAGTGCACATTTCCATGTGCCCTCACCAAGACTTCTTAAATTTTGCCAATTTCACGGGCAAAAAGTCAGATCTATCAGCAAATCCTATTGGGCTTACCTCTACTACAATGTGTCAAGTTCTATCCACTTCTCCCATACTAACCCAATTCATAATCCACTCTTTATTGCCTGGGTTAATAGCTTCCTAACTGCTTCCTCTCTCCTGGCCCCATTCCTCATAATCCATTTTTCACATAGCAGCCACAGTGATCTTCAAAAACATAAACTAGATCACATGACTCCCTGTTTAACATTCCTTAGGGGCTTCTAGCTGAACTTCGAAAACTCAGAATGCAAATCGCTCAAAATGTGGCTGCTGCCTACCCTCTGACATTGTCCCCATCCTCCTGACCCCCACCCAGCTCAGCAAGTTTGTGCCAGCCTCATTGCCTTTTGTTTTTTAATGGAATGCAGGTGTACAAATTGTATTATCCATAACCCTTGGTTTTCTCTCTCTCAGTAAAAACTCCTGAGTCACTTAACACACAAGCTAGGCTGTCGATACAACTCGCATCTAATGGTCACCCTCATCTCCCTGCCTCCCACCCAAACTACCTACCAGTCTTAATCTGGTAGTTATCATTTCCTTGTTTCTCCTTTTTGACAGAATTTTACCTATATATTCCTAAAATATTTTCAGTTGTTTAAAATGCTATAGAAAGAGTATCATGACTTACAGGGTTCTAAGCAGTAAAATTATCTCATCTCATGATATACTTAAAACAGCACAGAAGAGAGAAACATGGCTTTAGAGGGAAAATATTTAATCTATTTCCTGAAAGTAATGTACAAAGCTTTAGAAAAGCGGCATTAGGTTTCAGTGTACAGTATCAACAGATTCTTGTTTTCTATAATCACACATATTATACACTTCTTTTGAGTTGGTAACGAAGGCCACTGTGTACTCATTCCAACCATCTTCTGTTAACACATGCACTTGAAAAAGTCACTGAAAATAGACTTGAAATAAACGTAGAAACAGTGTTGTATAAAAATATATTACTCTACATGAAATGCTTAAAAATGCAGACCAAGTAAATTCTTTTAGAACTTGACCATGTCTAGAAATATCAATAGATGACCCTGTAAATTGGATTTTCATTGCTTTCATTATTTTGAAGAAAAAATAGATATAATCAAACCCTTGGAATGACAGAGATGAAGTTAGCACAGCAGACCAACTCTATTCTCAAAAATAAAATCACAAGTTTATACACAGGTCTGAGTTTAAATCTGACAAATTTATGAAATGTTACAATTTGAGTGATGTGTGTATATGTGTATGTGTGTGATATATTGATTTGTCCATAATCCACACGTGAAGTAATGACAGCAGTTAAAACACTTCTAAACTGGCTCTCGATGTACCCTAACAGTGAACATTTCAAACTTTAAAAAAATATTAACCTATGTATAACATAATTAGAAACATACACCTCCAAGTAGAGAGAAATTACTTCTAAAGTCATGTCGGGTACTGTTCTCCTCCTTTGGAAACTGACGTATTAGGAATTTTAGAAGAAAAATTTACCACAGCAAAACCAATCTACTGCATCTGTTATTCTGGAACCATATAGTTCCTCACTGAAACTTCTATAGAAACTACTATACTATTGTTTTCCAAAGCGTGAAACCTAAGGTGTGGAGAGGAAGTGGTCGTGTGTTTTTACAGGTAAATTTGGATGATGAACCTCAGAGGCACTCGGGGAAAACACATTCCAACTCCGTACAAACACGCACTTGTTAGTGTCTGAACGGTGTAACGAACACAACAGGTAGCCATCCTGCACGTGCTCACAGAATGAATATATTGCTGGTGGGATTAAGAATAATGACTACAACATCTAAAAATGGAAGGCAGCTCCAAGGCTGAGCCCTTCTTCATTTTCAGAAAGGAACGTGTCTATTTTTACCCTTCGTTACCATAATTTATCAACTGTTTTGCCCTATATACCTTAACACATACTTTTCATGAGCATAGTACACTAGATAAAGAATAAAAAATACTGTTTAAACTGGTTCTATTCAAATCTGAGGGCTAATTTTTTCCCCCTCAGTATTATGAGGTCTCATTTCATTTTACTGCAAATGTAACCAAGTATATTAAAAGCAAAAGGTAGTAAATTCTGCTTGTCCATCTAACTCATAAAAAAATCTGACACTCTTGCTTAATTCTGTATTACTGAAAAACACCAGGTCTGCAAGTTGCCGCTTAAAGAGGAAGGAATTCATACCGTGCCCTGACATGTTACAGAAATACTTTTGAGTATATGGCTGTTAGGCGCTCCGCTGTGCTTGTTTAGTGCTTCTTAGTATATGGTTGTTGGTATAGGCTGGGAAGTAGATTTGGAAATACTTGCGATTCTTTCCTTTTGGTCGTGGGGCTTTCAACAGAACAAAATGTCCTTCGGTCCACTTGAGAGCAACATGCCAGTGAGGAAGAGGGACACACCAAACAAGGAATAACTGTAGCCGGACAAACATTCCACAAGTATCTAGGGTTCGCATTTTCCAACTCCAACCTTTGAAAAACACTAAACCAAATCAGCACACTAAGAAATGGAGGGGATGCAGTCAGAGAAGCTGACCACGCTGCCTCCCGTTCTGCTTTTCCCAGGCTGCGGTCAGACCGGCAGCCTCGGCCCGAAGCAGCCAGGCTGACCTGCAGTCTAATTAAATACGTGAAAGGGCCAAGGTCTGCTGGTCACAGAACACACACAGGAGATCAGTCCAGGCTCTACCTCTTAACGCCATGCTTTCTATTACCCTATTGCAAGGAAATGGGGGGAAAGAAAGCAAACTTTTAATTATTCAGGACAAAATCATGACTTGTGGTTAGCGTGAATTCATTTAAAAAAAACCATGTGCCACAGGAGTCGGAAGAGGAGGAAACCTTGGTGATTAACAGTGAATTCTAAAGTATGACGCTATCATTACCTTTTCAAGTCGATGTACATTTCTTTAAGGGTTTCAGAAGTGGAGTTTTATAACGATGTTAACAGATTATAATATTTAAATTAGCAAACGATTTAAATGAAAAACATCTGCATTCTTGTATTTAGATGACCATGAATCGTAATCAATGGTATGTAGCATTTTACTTCATACCTTTTAACAGTACCTAAAGCTGGAATGATAGGTTGACCTGGTGAAAACTTTACTATAATAAACTGCAAATATCTGAGTCTTGCGGGGTGGGGTGAGGCCTACGTACTTCAGTGCTATTTACGAATCAAGCAGGCAGATGACTTTGTGTTAACAGACTGGCCAAATATTACGTTTCTAGGGCTCACTTTGGTTACTAAAACGGTATTTTCTTAAATATGAATAAGCTTTTAAGGGTTTGAGAGAGTCCTGTGCTAAGAATTCTGTGAGAAGGTCTTACAATTACCTTCTGAAGACTAATTAAAATAGCACTTTTGGAACTAGAACTGAAAAGCTATTTAATTCTTTAATACATCCATCTGCTAAGAAAAACTAGATAATATCTGAATTTAAGAAAGAATGGTACATAAAATCTTCTGGGAAAAACAATTATACAGACTGTTCCAAACCCTGAAGGATAACTATGTATAATGAAAAGTCCCCAAAGCTAGTAAGATTAAACGGATTTACTTTACATTTCAATCACCACTAGGATTTTGGGGGTTCTTTGTGTTGATTAGTTACTATATATAACTATGAAGATTTATGCTTAAAAAAAAAAAAAAATTGAGAGGCAGGCATCACAGCACGGTAGCTGAGTAGACGCACCCGTGCTCGGCCAGTCCTAAGTGTGTGATCTCCATTACACTGGTGTAACTGCTTATAGCTTCTTTATGTCCCAGTTTCTTCGTCAGGGAAATAAGGAAAAATAGTACCTCCCTCATAAGGTGGTTGTGAGGATTAAATCAGTTAATACACAGAAAGCACTTAGAAAAGTGTCAGGCACATAGTAAGCACTGAATAAATTTAGCTATTATTACTTTAAGTACTGCCAAAGGCTTAAGAAAGCATTCACAAAAGTACTCTTAATCCCAGTCTGTTTTCACTCTACATGTAGTACAGCTAGGAATTAGGAGATCTGTGTTCAAATAAAAGGTCCATCACTCACTAGTCACCCTTAGTCATTCAACAAAACTGGCTGAGCAACTGACTGCACCAGGCACCACTCCAGCATCAGCCGTTACTCGGGGAGCGCTGATCTCGAGACGCGCTGCCAGCATTCTAAAGCTGCTTCCTCATCTGTAAAATGGACATAAGATCTACCTGTCTGATTCATAAGGTTATTCGGAAGCTCAAATGAGGCAAAATGCATGAAGGCACTTGGAAGATTTAGGAAAGCACCGTCAGAGTATGTTCCAGGAATGTGGTTTAGGGTATGTCTGGACCCTCTAAGGAAGTTTATTACTCAGTTCCAGGTCTTAAAAAAACAAAACTGTAGGTGTTTCTTTATAACAACGTTTATAAAATAGTAATATGTTTATTATAAAACTTTCTCTTCTTGAATTCCAACTCTATGGAGAGTATTAAATACCAAACAGTTGATAGAGAAATTCGTTTCCTTTAGAAACTGTGGTTGTAAAGAAAATGTGAAGCCATGTGTTTATAGACATAAGTTATTATCATTATTATTAACTAAGCCAATAACTAGCAGTTTCATTATTTACTAACTGCTATACAAACACTATTTCATTGAGTCCTTACAGCAACTCCATAAGGCAGGTATAGCAACCCCAGTTTATAGGGCAGAATCCAAGCGACTGCAAAGTCTGTGCTCATAAACGCTATGCTACATCACACAATAAAAACTCCAGCAGAAAAAGCCATAATCATTTCTGTCTCCACCAGATCACATACTTAAGAGAAGTGGTAGATCAAAGAGCTCTAAACTGTGTTCTGATCTTTGGTAATAAAAGTGACGTTAGAAAAGCTATTATAGAACAAGTCCTTACTGTTCAGTTCATTTTAAATCTTTAAAGCACATTCCCAGGTGGGGGCTTTTTTTTTTTTTAAATAACCCATTTGCTCAATTAAAAAAAAATTACGGAAAAGTAGAAAACAAAAATATTCACAAGTCCACCATTCATAGTCCGCCACTGACACAGTCCCTCTGCATATATATTTTTATGCAACTCGTGAGCTATGAAATTTAGTTTCTGATGACTGTTCTTAAACACGATGCCAAATATAATGGCTAGACTGTTTTTAATTGGCAGCTATAAACTAATGCTAAATGTCGGGTAAGCAGAAAATTATATTACAGAGGTATGTATTATTAATGTCTTCGCAAATTTTCCAACTATGGAAAAACAAGCAGAGAATAACTTATTTCAGTGGTACTAGCTCCAAAGTATATTGGCCATGTGAGAAATTGAGTTGATCTTTGTATCTGCATAAGTATATATACACATACATACATACACACACACATATATATATATATATACACACTCATCTACATATACTAAGCTTTTTTTGGCTGTTTTAAGATTTATAGCTTTCTGCAGGCCTGATAACACTATAGCTAAATATATTATTAGAACAGTTAAGGAGAAAATTGTTTAGTCATTGAACTTTACCAAAGTTACACTTATGGGTGATTAAACTGTGTAAAGCTTCCCCTTGTGAAGAGGTTAAATATTTGCTTCAGACAGCATTTTCAAGATAAGCAAAATTCTTTTCAGAGCTATCAATCCTGAGTACAAATTCAGAAAAGAAAATTCTACCATTTGTGAAATGATATTGTAACGAGTGGCAGAAAAAATGGTGACAAAGCAGCAGAATAATTTAGGGCAAAGATCCCAGGTATCATGTCTAAGTGTATGTAATGCCACATTACCGGCACTTTGATTACAGTGACTAACACAAATCTTTTTTTAAACTATCACTGAACATAACTTTTGCTTTTCCTCACGCGTAGATTAAAAAATATGCAGAAATCTTTATAGAAAACAAAGTCAGGAATCACAAAGTTTTTAAAAATAGACTTTCTAGGGCTTCCCTGGTGGCGCAGTGGTTGAGAGTCCGCCTGCCGATGCAGGGGATACCGGTTCGTGCCCCGGTCCGGGAGGATCCTGCATGCCACGGAGTGGCTGGGCCCGTGAACCATGGCCGCTGGGCCTGCGCGTCCGGAGCCTGTGCTCCGCAATGGGAGAGGCCACAACAGTGAGAGGCCCGCATACCGCAAAAAAAAAAAAAAAAAAAAAAAAAAAAATTGTAAAAAAAATAGACTTTCTAGTGCTTCCTCTTATGTAAGAGATTTATGTTAGTCATAAATTCTAGGAACCTATTTATATTGCTTAATATGATTTACAAAAAATCATACCAATCCATATAAATAATATTTTGCATGTAGAAAACAATGCAGACTAGTGGCTGGCTAAGAATAAGAATGTTCAAGAAGAGCATAAGCTTAATACTAACAGAAAACTCTGTCTAGATAAAGTGAACAAGAAATATTTTTGGATTTTAGTATGAAAATACATGAAAATACATACTGTGTGTATATTTGTGTATAATACTGAAAAAATAGTTATCAGGCATTCCTGAATTAACAATTTAAAACTGTATATACGTCTTTCAGAGAGTGAAATTATTGTCCTTAAATAGGAAAAAATTAAGCCAAACTATCCTGTCCAACTGGAAGTGAGAACTATAATAATAAAATGAGATTAAAAAATTACCATGGCCTATTCTCCATAAAAGAGCAAATTAATGTTATATATCCTTTTATTACAGAACATATTTTTTTATGGAGAGAAAAGGTTTATGTGGTACTTATATATAATTTTAAACAGAATTCCTTTTAACTTTACATTTATAATACTTCTCTTTAAAAATATCTTTAGCAGGCTACAAATTAAATGGAAGTCATGATCTATGCATTTCCTTCAGATTTAGGTAACTTGAATAAAAGAAGTGAATAGTACGTTCAAAACTATAGTTCAAAAAAATGTAAAGATATGGGCAGATGATCATGCTTAAAAATTACACTTCAAATTGAGCACTGGTTTTGAAGGGAGAAGGCATATTATGCTATATCGTCTATAAATATTTACTGAATAAATATGATTCTCCTGTTTTTAAAAATCTTGTAAGTTGATTAAACCACAAACATGTTGAATCAGTTTTAGTAAAAACAAGCAGAGGCTTCTAAAATAGTTATAAAGAGAAATTATGATTAAAAAAACCTTTCAATATCTTCTGGTGACTGTGTCATCAAATCACTGTATGTTTCAGCCTTAATATTTTAAAGTAATATATTAAGATATACTATACATATTAATAGCATGAAAGTGCTTCACATTGAAATTTTCACTTTGAAGGCTTGACAGTAATTTTTAAAAACATCACAATAAATGATCATAATTTAAATTCTGAATATGGGAACCAAAAAAACCCCCAAACCCAACAACATCTGCATTTAACGCTTCAACTGAAGTGTAAACTTCTAAGACAACATACATACCCATTTGCATCAGATTCAGTGTCACAGTTCTTTAAGTGGTATCACAGACAGTAATGTGTCCCAAAGTCCCTTTCTCCTTGAAAGGCATAACATTTCTGTGGATTCATCCGTTATTTGGTAAGACTGTTCATTCAAAAAAAAGTTAAAGGAGTGAGCCTGTATGTCCTTAGAGACTCTAACTTTTAGAAATATAGAAATATATTTTCTGTATATAGAAACATACAGAATATTTAACATACCATTAATAATGGTATGTTAAAATAGCAAATAATTTAAAAGACTGAATAAATATATCTCAAATGAGAAAATCGCAGAAGAGAACAAAACATTTTTACCACCTAGGTACTCTTTAAGCTGCTACTGTGATGAAAAGACGTGTTTGGGGGCCTAAAACAGAACTTGCACCTTGAATGGCAGGCATCCTTATATGTGGACTGGATCTTAACTGTCTAGTTATTGTGCAATTTACACATTCAGATGTGCTGCCTGATTAGTTAGAATATTTGGTATCGGGGCTGCCCTGGGGGCGCAGGGGTTGAGAGTCCACCTGCCGAGGCAGGGGACGCGGGTTCGAGCCCCGGTCCGGGAAGATCCCACATGCCGCGGAGCGGCTGGGCCCGTGAGCCATGGCCGCTGACCCTGCGCGTCCGGAGCCTGTGCTCCGCAATGGGAGAGGCCACAACAGTGAGAGGCCCACGTACCGCAAAAAAAAAAAAAAAATTGTATCATTATTGTTATCAGTATTCACTGCAAATTATCCCATGATAATATTCTGTCCTATAATGTGGACTTAAGTCTTGTGCCAAATAGCAGCACAGATTACAGGATCATGGTTCAAATCACGGTCAATGACTTAGCTGGTACACAGTGAGAAGGAAGGAATTTGTCTATAATAAATAAATAAGGAGCATAGCTTTATTTTAGTATCAGTTGCTAGAACTCAACGATGGGTTTCTGGGTACCCAGAGGCAGAAATAAAGTTTCTTTTCATAAATTACACAGTAATGGTGGGGATGGAGAACAGGAGGCACTGGGATGCTAGGCAGCTTGCTAAAATATATACTTGAGTTCTACTGGAGGTATGTAGCCTTGCTGTGTATCGGTTATTTGTAAAGGCTGACTGAACAAAATTCCCTTCATCATACAGGCACTGCTGTCTGCACTACAGTAATAGAGAAATACGCTGATAGAGAGAACGGCTTCGAGTGATAAACAATCCCCAGGGATCTGCAGTGAGATTGTTGGTTGACTGGAAATGCTCTCTATCTCTCCAGATGGTATCTGTCCTTGAAGAAGCCATTCATTGCCTAGAAAATAAACAGGTAAATTATTAAGACTGCATGAGAAGTCAAGTAGGAAAGTGGACAAACCTTACGAACACTAGATTCGTTCAATCAACAAAGATTTACTGAAAGCCTCTAAGTGCCAGGCATTGTGCTCTGTGTGGAGGATACAAAATAAGATAGAAGAAGTTCCTCGTCTAATCATCTTGATGTCAAATTAAAATTCTTCCTTTGAACACTGTAAAATAAATAATAAAGTTATTTCTACTGAAATCCAGATGAATACTGCCAATATGGTTATAGATTTAAAATGTGATTATGGAATTTTAAATGAAAACTATTAATAAGTTCTAGAAATAAACATAGGACACTTCAGAAAATAGATCATTTTTACCATATAAGTGTCTAGAAATATAATATGCAAACTACAAAATAATCCAGGGAATACAAATGTATGTACAACTGCAGTGACTTTCAAGATGATGAACTACTGAATATCCAAAGGTGGTAATTTTAAAAAGCCATTGATTTTTTTAAGAAACAAGTAACACTGAATACATTATTCCAAGGGACTCAATGTAGAAAATGAATAGATTTTGTCTACCTCATTTTAACACATAAAACTCCTGAGACTTAAATACATAGATTATCTATGTAACAAAAGTCTAAAAACCCACTAAAAATCATTAAGTCTTCTAGTATTAAAGTTTTTAAAATGTTTTTATTCACCCAGTGCCTTCTCTCAGAAGGAACATATGCGTCATATTGAGGAAGTGCATACTTAGGCTGACACTCAGCATTAGCTAATTAAGAGCCATCATTTGGGAAATGCAGGACCTGCTTTCCTGCCATCTTAAATAGAACACATTGAACGTAACCTAACGACTTAACGACTCGGGGCCATCTGTACAAAAAGTGGACCATCTACTGAGTAGTGATGAAATTCCATGTCTACTTTTTAGCTTTTCTCTCTTTTGACCTCAGGATGAGTCAACAGACTAGAGCACCTGCCTCTACTGGTCCTCTTTATCTCTCCTTTAGTTTATTGCTCCTAATATTCTGTTGATTGAAAAATTAAATCTGAGATACATATATCAAATAAGAGTAAGGAGAATGTGAAAGGTTGAGAATCTAAAGAGTTAAGTGCAGAGCTTTTAAACAATTCTTTTAAAATTCTCTGGCCTTTTTGCTTGCTTCTGGACTGAAGAATATGTTTTATTTTAATGTTTGATTTTGTTAGATAGCAGGCTAGTGGGGGAACTTCTTATATGTTAAATAAAAACAGGAAAATAGTAAATTACACTATCTTAATGTCCAATTCTAGAAATAAAACAGTGTTTCTCTAGATAATTTTTGGACACATCACATGTATCTAAAATAGATGGCTAAAAATAGCTAAGAATTTTTCTCTTTAGATCACTTCACTTTCCTTTAATACTATCCATGTTTTGTACTCCAATAACTTGATACTAATTAACTTGTGTATTAGAGTTAAAATAAACATGTTAATTTACCAGTATCCTATTAAAAAAATACTCTGTTTTTAATTTTTCTGTGTGCGGTTAAAGCAGTTATCTCCAAATGATGCAATGCTTTCAGACTAATGGACACAGGCAGGACAGTTAAACTGGCAGTTGAGGACTTGCTCTGAACCTACAGAGGACTGTGGAATGAATGGCCAGGGTTTGAGTTCTCTTCTGCCCAAACATCCTCCTCTAGTACTGCATGGCTCAGCCCTCTCCTTTGTGGGGAGTAGATGGGGGTGATCTCCCCACAGGCTCAGTCAGTCACTCCAGAGCCAGCAAACTCTAACTCAGCAGTTCCTTCCGGCAGATCTCTCTGTTCTCCTGGTGTGGATACCAAGCGGGCAGTTGCAGGACAGTAGCTGCTGCTCTGAGAAGGTACCAAGGTAAGAAGGCATAAAGCCCGGACCTGGGTAACGTACAAAAGAAAAGTGTGTGAGAGGGCCTGAGACAGGAGGAGTCAGGCAGCAAATTCAAAACTGAGTGAGAACCTATGAAAGAGCACGGGAGGCTAGGACACAGCAAGATCACTAGGGACCGGAACTTACTACTGTTCACTTTCAAATTGTTGCCTACTCTCTTAGAGATGTTGGAAAGCACTGCTAGAAGACAAGCAGTACACTGATTACTTATAAGTTCATGAAGTAAGTTCACACTGTGATTCAAACACACACCCAAATCTTTACATAATTTACAGTAACTGAATACTTTGGAGAACAGACTCAAACAGGAAATGTTCTGAGATTAAAAGATCACAAATTAGTGACTGAGGACAAAGGCTCTGCCTGGACTCTAATCATAGTAATTCATCTGTACTTAATTACACATCCTCCTCCAACAATGTTTTTTCTTCTACTTGAATGGCATACTTTTAAGCAATGGCTTTGGCATTCTTGTCGCAAGAAAGTTAATGGGGCTCAAATTCTACCTTTGGAATCCCTAGAGGAGAAAACACAGCTTCAGGCTTAATAACTGGTAAGTCAAGTCCTAATGATACTACTGAAATAAAATGAACAGCAATTGAGAGCTCTAAAGCGTTTGACAGACGCTATCTGGAAAAGTGAAAGATAATAATAAAACCACCAAGGAACTGAATTAGAGTTTGTGTCAAGTTAATTCAGTTAAAAGCAAGAATATATTAAAAAAAATCAAACTCAAGGGAAAAATCAATTTAATTCTTTAGAAGAGAATCCGTGAGATTTAGCGGTACGGTGGTGATCGTAATCAATACTGGGTCAGGACCCCAGACACCTGCTGATTAAACTGCGCAGCCAATACCTACACTTCTGCTCCCTCGTGCCTCACCTTGGCTGAAGACAAACAGCCTCCACGTGGACTAGCCTAACTTTCAATTCATGACAGCCAGCCTCAAACACAGCCTCCCGGCCGGTCAGCAGTCACACTGTATTTCCCTCATGCAGTCACCCTCCCACCTTCCTGACCCTCTTCTTTTTTCAAACCGCCAAAACCTCCCCCTCCCCCTCTCCCACTCTCAGCTGATGGCTGTGCTTCCCAATAATTAAGAAAACAGAAGCATGCAGAAGAGTGCTTCCACAAGCATCCACTTCACAGTTACCCATCTAGATCTCTGAGTCGCACACTGGGCCCTCCCTCCTTACCGTGGAAATGAGGTCCACATTCCTGGCAAAGGCCAGCCTGCCACCTCTCCTATCCTCCTATCCTTTAGGATACCCCGCAACACATACCATCAGTCCTTTCCTCTACTGATCTTTGCCATCAATATAACAAACACACTGCTCTCTCAACTCCATTTTCCCCTGAGGGCAACTGCTCTCTTTTCCCTTATCTTTTTAGCTCAGCTCCTCTAAGAGCTATCTATGTTTAACTTTCTCCAGTTCCTCTCCTTCAATTCTTTTTTAACCTGCTCTAATCAGGCACCTCCTCCATCACTCTGAAACGGCCCTGGTGGAAGACATCAATTAACTGTAACATTGAATCAACGATCAATTCTTAGTCCTTATTTCACCTGATCTATCAATCGCGCTCAACACAGCTGATCACGCTCCGTAAAACACCTACTCCAGGAAACTACCCTCCCTCTTGGTTTTGCTTCTACTTGCTATTCACTCTTCAGTCTTCCATGTGGGTCCCTACCTCCCTCCTTGATCTCTTTATGCTGCAGTGCTCTAGAACAGGGTCACCAAAGTATAGTCTGTGGACCGGTGCTGGTTCACAAACCATGGTGAGTTAAGTACAGAAACCGAGAGTGAGGTTTGGAAACTTTTGTAACATCCCAATGCATAACTGGTGGCTTTGAATTTTATGTCTTTAAAAAACTAACTTCGTTTTTAGGACTAATAACCCTAGAGCTAGTTTGAGATGGAGTAGCACAATGGAAAAGACACTACACTAAGAGCCAGCAGAGCTGGGTTCAAATTCCATCTTCTGACCTAATTCAATATATGCCCTTCAGCAAATCACTTTATCTCTTTGAGCCCCTAGTCTCCTCACTTATAAAATAAGAGTCTTAAAACAGATGGTGTCCTTTGGTGCCTCTCAGCCCTAATATTCAAGGGCCTAACATTCTAAGACCACACGAGTCTGTCTCATGTAATGAATTTGCTTGATAGCAAATGGCGGCAATTATGATTAACTTCAGGTGAGTTACACTGTTATTTAGTAAAAGAATCTCATAGGCTAAAGAAAACTGCTAAAGTGGGGTTCAGTCTGGATCTTTGTTTTACAAGACCTTCCTCAAATCCTGCCCAACTGTAAACCTATCACAAGTGAGAAAAATTACTAGATCAAGTCTCAAGAATTTATGAAAGATTTGCATTTGCAAGATTATTGTCATACCTTCAGCTGATAGAAACCAGCAACTGGGTGCTCCTTCAGTTAGCTTTGTTCCTGATGGGAGGTCTAATCTTAGCTTGAACTGAAGAGTTTGCCCTGGAGATGCAGCCACCGGGGAAAGTCTAATGCCTGGAGCAGATTTAGGTAGTCTGGGTAAGGTCTTCTGTTTTTCTGCTGGGAATGAGCCGTCCACCATAGCACTTTCAGATCTGAAGACTGGGAGCTAGAAAACAAGAAAATCTGTTTTTTAAAGCACAAGTACTTTATAGTATTATAGACTGACAGAGCTTATTTTCAGACTTCAGTACAAACATGAGATTCTGTGTCAAGGAAACTTAATTGCCCTTCTCTTCTGAATCAGAAGTTGTTTAAATTTCCTCATGATTATTTTGTAGGTTCAGAAAAATATTTCATCCTGGCCAAAAAACTGCCAACATTTATGAATGAAACTGAATTAACTGTCCGATATGTTTATAGATAGCAGGAAATATAAAACTATCAATTTAAATGTAGTGGATATAATATACACCCTCTTATAATTTTCATTGCCAACTATAAGATGTCATTCATCTTATATCAGAGATCTATGTCAAGAGAAATGACACTTATGATGGGAATCTGTGTTTTTATTTTAAAACACATCTTGGAAATTCCTAGAATTTTAGAAAAAAAACTTGCATTTTTCCAGGCAAATGTGATATATAAAGGGGTAACTTGTATTAGAGACCATGTCCATATCTTTAAAATTAGAACTTACTTAAGTTTCTTCCAATCTTATTCTTAAGTCTTGAGAAATGTGGCTCCTAGAGCTTCCTTTAAAGATTATTTGGTAATGGATTCACCACAGGAAACAAAGATTACCCACTAGTCAGAGGATCATTAAAAAAAAAAAAACACCCAAGATTAAACAACCCAACCCACATAGTTTGTATGTGTAGTGTATCAGTATGTCCATACATTTAAAAATAGATGAGTCCTTTTTTTTTTCCTTTTCTGAAAGTTCATCAAATTCTCTCCAACTTCTAGAATCTTTCTCAAACACTCTTGGCACAAATGGAATTTTTATTTTAAAAATAACAGGATATCCTTGGAATAGGCACCCACTCACTACTCTACCCACGTTTCACTTTCACCACCAGAGATGGCCTAACCAAAAGTGCCTGTTGTTGCTGAGGATCTTAGAATCTTTCTTAAAATGATGCCCTTTCACTTAAAGATTACTTACCACAGAAACTGTTTTTGTTTCTAAATCCATCACTTTAATTTGATGGTTATTGGTGTCTGCCACATATAATAACCAAC
This sequence comes from Phocoena sinus, assembly GCF_008692025.1. Classification (NCBI taxonomy): domain Eukaryota; kingdom Metazoa; phylum Chordata; class Mammalia; order Artiodactyla; family Phocoenidae; genus Phocoena; species Phocoena sinus. The sequence continues at coordinate 68,831,970 of NC_045778.1, read as the reverse complement.
CATTCTCTCCAATACACAAGCCTCCTGGTTCATTAAAAGTTGAGTCGGTAAAATTGGAACCGATAACATTACTTGCATCTCCAGTTCCCGCTAATGTTGTACAGTTTTTTGTTTTTGGATCCACAACTTTAATCTAAGAAGATAGAACAAAAATTTATATATCTGAAGCTCAACTGCACATTTGTAGTAAGGAAAAGTATCATATTAAGCAAGCCAGAGAATTCCTGATTGACATTAGAATTCTTAATAAATCTCAGAAAAGGAACAGACATTTCCATATTTTCTTAAAAAGCCAAACATTCAAATTACAGTCTAAGGGGAGATATTTCATTCTGAGGGCTAAGCCTATAAAATCCCCAGTTACATCCTGTCTTCTAGAAGCAATCTTTGATAAAATTATTTATGGAATTAAAAAAAATTTTTAATGTTCTTCTTTCCCCTCACAATGGGACAGAGTGGCACTGACTTTCTTCTCATGAATATCTAACACTGGCTGAGGATTTGGCTACTATCGTTAATGACTCCTTGCTGTGTTTCAATTACATTAAATTCAGTCTCTCATCACAAAAATATTAACATTTGGGTTCCACTGATTTTATAAAAAGGAAAAATGCACAGTAAGAATGCAGTAGAGACAAAAAAAAATGGAAATGCTGATGAAAACGGAATTACGAATTACTTGCTAACAGGCGTGGCAACCGTGCAAAGGCTCAAAAATGTTCATTGGTTACTTGACGTGTTAATTTCCCTGCTACCGGCCTTGTCCTCATTTACTCAACCTTACTAAGCAGCTTTAATGGCTTGCAATTCACAAGTTTTGGCTAGTCATTGGGAATTTGTTCAGTCCTTTCCCCCCAGCTCAGAGTACCATCACATCCTCTCTGCAAGAAAGGACCAAGAAAAGAACAGAAAGGCTTATGTACAGTTGTCCAAAACTGTCATTCCTCGCTATATTTTAGCGGTAATTGTAGGAGGCTCACAGATCTTTCAGCATTTTAAATACTGCAAGTGAAAAGCAGGGTATTATATAATTCTTTCAAGACTCACCTTGTGATTGTAAGAGTCTGCCACGTAAACTAAATTCCTTTTCTTGTCCCAAGTTACTCCAAGTGGGTGTTGAAGCTTTGCATTGATTCCTACTCCATCAACATCACCAAAAGCAAATAAATTCTTTTATTTTTTTTTTTAAAAAAGAAAGAAACAGCATGTATTAAAATTTTTTACAGTGCTTTGTTAGGGTATAAAGTGAAAATTAAGATAGCTGTATATGCTACTTAAAGGGGAAGAAGTCTGATTTCATATAAATAGGGTTGGGCATTTGACTGAAATTAGAAAAAAATGATAGAATTCTGAACTTGAATTAATTTGTGATGCTTAGGAATTTTATTCACAAAAATCACACAGCTGATCAGGAACAGGTCAAGTCTACTGATCTGGTGCTCTTTCCACCCTACTGCCAAATATCTAATCTACGTTTTCCCCTTGCTTGGTAATCAATATTTTATCCTTCCTTTTCTCCTGAAACTTTGACATTTATATATAATCAAGTCGAGTCATTTTATTTTCTTCGGTGGTTTTGTTACTTGTATTTCTTCATACTCACATTTCCTTTGGTTTGACTTCCATTTTAACATGGATAAGCCAAGAACTTTCTCCTTCCTAAACTTTATTAACTCTTCACAATTCAGAAAGTCACAAGCTTGTTAAGCAGGCACACCACACGAGGGTGCTTCTCATTACCATAGGATCTCTCTCTCCTCCCACGAGGTGCTTCACCGCTCCATCTTTCAGCGAGACGGTTCTCACTGTACTGCTCTCACTATCTGCTACAAACAGGCAGCTCCAGGGATCCTCTGAGGCCAGAGAAAGACCTGAAGGTTGGGCGAAACCGGCTTTGTGAGGATATGAGTTATTTCGATTCTCTTCATTTCCACTTCCAGCAAACCGAAGGCAGGTTCCTTTTTTTAACTCACTAAAAAAGACAAATTCATAGTGAAGTCAACATTGTTATACTGTGTCCAATTTCATTAAACAAATGAATGTAAATGATGAAATCAATGGTGACAGCATTATATACAAAAAAAAAAAAAAAAAAATCCAGTGATCTTGGCCTAAATTGTGCAGATCACCTTTCACTGTCGTTTCTAATCATTAACTTATTTATCCACTGTGTAGAGACCTTCCTACCTTTTTAAATTTTTGACATACACAAAAGTGAAACTATTCTCAATGGCAAGACAGGAAATCACTGACAAAGTTAGAAATATAAGAATAAAGATCATATCATTGATGGGATAGTTTTTTTTTTTTTTCCTCCAAGTGATGAGAGGTAGGTACAGCTAGATCCCACCTTTACTTCCTGACCTCTTCTTAGCTTCATGCAACATTAGGTTCTGAAAGGGAATTAAAAAGATCTAGGTAACCTTTTCTAGCTCTTGCTAGCGTAAAGCTTAAATTTTCATTAAAAATGTTTTATTTCCTTGTATATAAGTAGAGACTAGAAAAAAGAATTAAAAGAATAATTTGTGAAAGATAGCCAGGTACTCATTTTAAGATAATAATATGATTACACTGCTTTAACTAATTGATTGTACAAATCCATTTCTTATATACAGTAGGGAAATTTCTATTTAAAGGACTATCGTAATGATTCCTTTTGTAATGCAGAGAAAGTTTTATACCTTGGCTTCTAAGTTTATGTCAGAGGAACTGTAAGGAAGACATGGTAACGTCCTGGGTTGAGGGGAGGGAAGAAGCTGACTTCAGATGCAAAATAACGAGAGACTATATGTATATCTTTTCCTAATAGGGCACAACATGCAAAAGTCTAAAATGACCATCATATCATTTACTAGTTGATATGATCCCAATGCTAACTTTGGTAGGGAGCCAGGAGTGGAGGCAAAGGGACACAAAATGTATAAATACAGCCATTTATTCAAGGAACTCGTAAAAATAACCTACTCAGAGGAATACATGTAATAACCAATATGCCAAACAAATAAAGGAGTTACAACGATTTTAAAAAGGAGTTGCCTTTATTAAAGGTAGAAAGAGTGGGGAGAAACGGTAACTTCTAAAAGCTCAGGAGCTATTACCACTTGAAGATCAGTAACAAATAACGATAAAGGGTCCTTAAAATTATAATACAGGTCAATGTGATCCAAATGGACACTTTACTATTGCAAACAAGTGACAACTCTACTTATGTGGAAATTTAGTCCACTCTTGACCATCTAGGTCCAAAACAGTCATCGCTTACAACAGCATATTCTGGTCATCTCTGCTACTACTTTTTTCCTCATCTTATGTTATCGGTCCTGTCGCTGTTTGGGCTACTATCAGCTCTGGCCTGGATAACAGCAATCGCCTCCTCACTTGTATCTCTGTCTCCAGTACTGTCACGCTCCAAATGCTGCCAGTGTCCTTTCAAAAACACAAATCTTATGTCACTTCCCAGCTTAAAACTTCCTATAAAGGTATATGCAGAATAACTTTCAAATCTCTAAAAAAAGACTCACAAGGCACTTCATGATCTGGCTGCTACTGACATCACTAGGGTCATTTCTTGCCTGGAAAACCTCTACTCTTCTGAACTCCTTTCTACTCTCTATCAGGTTTTAGTTTAGTACCATCTTCCAGGAAGCCTTCCTTGATACCTCAGATCTTATTTATATCAGGTGTTCCTCTTATTTAGGTAAGGGACAACTTCCATTTAAAGGACTACTGCAGTGATTCCTTTTGCACACAGCGCCTGTACTTCCCAACTATTTTTTGTTTGTTTTTGCTGATCTGATTCTTCCTCTGAAAACCTGCTGAGGACAGTAACCACATCTTTTCATTTTATTCTTAATATAGTAAACATATCACTTCATCCCTACGGCCAAGCACAGTGCCTAGTTTGCTTAATAAATATTTGTTAGATGAATGATTAAATGTTGCAAAACATCGTACAAAGCAACACACACACATACACTCTTTAGAATATCTGATATTTTGGATTATCTATATGACTGCCCCTTTCTACTGATAAAGGTAACTGAGGTGACCGACACTTGCTTTCTAGGGTGGTTTGACAGTCTTTATGGTCTATGACTTTCATTCACTTATTTCTTCTGCAGACCCTTACTGAGCTCCTATCATGTGTCAGATACTGTGCTAGGTACAGGGGACACAAAAGTGAATGCAAAAGGGTCCTTTCCTTTAAGAGGCAGTCTACTAGGAGAAAACAGTTATGTAAACAAGTAAGTGCAACCAAAAACAGAAGGTGAGAGAGAGAGAGGGGTGAGAGGGAGGGAGAGGGGAAGAAGGGAGAGATGGGAGGGGAGGGCAGGGAAGGGGAAGGCTGGGGTGTTAGGGAGAATAGGAAAGGCTCTATAGAAAAAAATACAAGAAAATTTGTAGAGACACTACTTTTCCAGCTTTATACCCCTAACAGTGGCAGCAATGCTACCAACATTTACTGTACACGCCAGGCACCAGGCTGAGCCTTTCACACACATTAATTCTCAAAACAAGCCTATGAGGTAGATATAAATAAGGAAACTGAGGCTTAGAAAGTTAAAGTGACTCTCCCAAGCTCATGTAGATAATAAGTGGCAAAGCCAGGACTCAATCTCAGGCCTGACTACAAAACCTGAGCTATTAACTAGTCTGCTATGCAGTCTTCAAATATCTGAATTAATGATCAGGGATATTAGAAATGCGCATTAAAATGAAAGATGCTCCCAGTTCTCCTTGTGGATGCTCGGGGGGACCGCTCTTCCCAAGCTCCCCAAAGTTGGGTGTGGTCACGAGCCTTACTTGGGCTGACGAGTACAAGTGATGTGTGTCACTTCTGAGGAGTTTTCAGAGCCAGTGAGCAACTCCCCAGCTCTGTCTCTCTCTGCCAGGACAGCTGGCAGAGCTCCAGACGGTGGCTGCTGCATCAGCCTGGGGGGCAGAGTAGTGCTCCCCCAGCAAACAGACCTCGTCCTAAGCCACCGGGGACCTGGGCTGCTGGTTATGGGAGCACAGCCCAGCACATCCTGACCAGTACAGTGAGAGTTACGAGGATGGAAACTTCGGGAAAAGGAGTTCTGTGAACGCCACGCTTACCCGAAGAGAGATGTTACCAAAGTTACCACTTACTTTTTCTTTGGTAATCTGCCATAGTCCAGCAGGAATGCCCATATCTGATGAGTCCCTGCCATGGCTATCCACAGAATGTCGTCTCTTTGGACCTCTGGACCTTTATGAAAATAAACAGTAATTACTACAGATATATCTGGTTAATACAAACATTCCCAATCTTTCAGAAATTTAAATTAAGGGAAGACAGTAGTATGTTTATAAATCATCTGATAGAAGAAAGTAAAAATATTTGCAACGTTTTAAGTCATTTTGGAAATTTTTCCATTTTCCTCGTGAAAAGTTTACTTCTTTAGACTTATAAATTTACATTCACAGAAATCCGAAGTATTCTTAATAGCAAAATGTCCCTCTGCATCTCTGGGCACAATGTTTTTAAACATCTGATTTCTTACTTTATGTAACAGAAGAAATGCGTTGACACACACGCTCCAAAGAAACTCTGGCACTCAAGTACCTAAATTACATGCTTTAGGAATATAGGAATAGTTCTTTGAACAATTTCTCATGAAAGGACTGTATGTTTTAATAGTTTAAGAAATATATTTTTCTACCCCAGTATTAGCTTTTAGACTTAAGACTCACATCACTGCTGCTCTTTAAAAATCTACTGTTTAATTGTTGTGAACCTTTTTCAAAAAGATATGATTGACATGTAATAAACCTAAGAGTACACTATATTACAATATAGCTGTTTTCTAAAATTAATAATTTTCTCTTTTTTTAAGACTGATATTACAACTTATTACAATGTGACAGGGCTCTGTTTCTCAAATTCTATTTTCAAAATATTTAATTAAGCTGTATTCTGAAGCTACTTTTACATGTAGTTGAGACATTTTCACTAAAATAATTTGGTCAGACACATGCTAAAATAAATATATCGGAAAGGCTATTTTATTTGTACTTTCTTTAACTTCAAGTAGTTGCGTCCAGAAGGAATTTTTCTTCCTTAACTTGAATTACTTTCAAGTGTCTTTTAATTTAACAAAATTAAATTTTGTTTATTTAATTTAAATTTTGTTTAACAAAAATGTTGACAGTCAATAAACTGTGGTTGCTATGTGCCAAGCACTTTACAGAGATTATCACTTAAATCTTCTCAAAAAGCCCTTCTTACAGGCCCTTTACAAAAGAAACTGAGGCTTAGACAGGTTAGCTAACTTGCCAGGATCACAGAGCTAGTAAATGAAGGAACTGGAATCTGAACCCAGGAAGTCCAACAAGAAAATCTATTTAACATGCTGCCTCTTTTGCTGTGTTAATTGCTATCATATGAAATCTAAAGGAAAGTAGTTTATTTCCATTTAATTTTTCATAGTCAAATATTTTTAATAAACATAAATTAAAAGTGACAGTGCATCCATATATTCTGGGGACTCAAGTCTCTGCTTAATCACTTTAGAACTAGATCAAAAACTTTTCATTATTATATTCTTTTATTTTATTTTGCCCCTGCCATGTGAAGACAAAGGTTGAAGGTGACCATCTATAGGCCAGAAGAGAGCTCTCACCAGAAACCAATCATGCTGGCACCTTGACCTTGGACTTCTAGCCTCCAGAACTGTGAGAAAATAAAATTCTGTTGTTTAAGCCACCCAGTCTGTGGCATTTTGTTATGGCAGCCCGAACTAAGACATTCCCCCTGAGAACAGAAATGAGACAAGGAGATCTGCTATGAACACTTATTTAGCATCATATGAAGGTCCTAATTCATACAAGAAAAAGAAGCAAAAAGCATAAAGATTGGAAGTAAAACTATAATCATTAGAAGATGACATGGGTTTAAAGCCTCTCTACTTTGCCAAAGAAGAGCTGTGTTGGTATATACAGGAGTGAAAGACCAAATCAGGTCTCCATTATCTACTTCTCCAAACAGGCCAGGCTAGTTCAACTAGGGTCTACCTATGAGGCCAGAGCTTCATCGTAATATTAGTGTGAGCATCTGTTTGGTCTTGGTCTCTGTGTACTTATTTCCTTTAGAAGCTGGAGGTATGAGAAATAGTGTAGAAGCAGAGGCTGTGCCAGGTCGGGATTCAGGAATTTATGATTCTACATACCAGTTGATGAGGATGATAATGACGAGGGGCATGGTGGTGAAAATGAAAACCATTCGGAACATTTCCTGTTTAAGGCACTGAGCTAATAATAAGCGCTTTATATGGATTATTTCCTTTAACAACATTAGCAAGTCTAGTTATTATCATCTCCATTTTATAAAGAAATTGAAATTCAAAGGGGTTAAATAATTTGTTGGTATTCACACAGCTGAACCTGGAATAATAATCCATTAGTGAGTCCAATTCCAGATTATTAGTGCTCTGATCAGAACGAAGGAACTACAGAAGTGAGCCTGTGCTCTTCTGGCCAACACTCTGCTTGGCCCGTTCTCTTCTCCCTCCCTTCCACCCCTGCTCCATGGACTTAGCTTTGGATTCAATTACCCAAGTGCACTTTAATGTGTGATCAGAAATTGAGATCTGATCAAATGTAACCAAGGCTTTATACTCCAGTATTTGTGGCTAGGTCACTCCTTCTGCCCTTCTCTTCTTGTAGCCTCTGGAATAGGCTGTGGCCAAATAATCTCTTTCAAGGATTTTTTCCAGTCCCTTGCCTTTCCATTTTTGGTTTGGTTCAGCTTATCAACATCTTGAGATTTTCATAATGAGAATCTTATAGCAAACAACAATAACAACGGACACTTATATAGTACTTTCTATGTGCCAGGCACTGTTCTGGGTGCTTTCCATATATTAATTCTCATAATTCTCACAATAAACATTTGAGGTAGATACTATTAGTATCTCCCATTTAGATGAGGAAACTGAGGCATCAAGAGGCTGAGTAACTTGTCCAAAGTCACACAACTACTAAGATGTGAAACTAATTAGAACCCAAGTGGTCTGGCCCCAGAGTCCAGGCTCATCACTTCCTTGCTAAACTGCCACTCAAGAAGTCTTTACCCACCTAACCATTTCAGTGAGGGCTGAAGAGTTTGTTCTTGTAAATAAAATGGGAGTTTAAAAAAATGGGGGGGGTGTAGTCTGGCATTTATAATGTCTATCAAACTAATAATCATGTTTATACTGTTCATCCTGGATTTTTAAATCTAAAGTATATAGTTGTGGGACTTCTCTGGTGGTGCAGTGGTTAAGAATCCTCCTGCCAATGCAGGGGACATGGGTTCAATCCCTAGTCCTGGAAGATCCCACATGCCATGGAACAACTAAGCCTGTGCACCACAACTACTGAGCCTGCGCTCTAGAGCCCGCATGCCACAACTACGGAAGCCTGTGCGCCTACAGCCTGTGCTCTGCAACAAGAGAAGCCACCACAATGAGAAGCCCGCACACCACAACAAAGAATAGCCCTCGCTTGCCGCAACTAGAGAAAGCCTGTGCACAGCAACGAAGACCCAACACAACCAAAAATAAATAAGTAAAATAAAATAAAATAAAAAATAAAATTTCCATCCTGTTGGGAAGAAGTCTCTTGACTTTCACCTCAGCTTTAAAAAAAAAAAAAAAAGTAGGGGGCTTCCCTGGTGGTGCAGTGGTTGAGAGTCTGCCTGCCGATGCAGGGGACACGGGTTCGTGCCCCGGTCCGGGAAGATCCCACATGCCGCGGAGTGGCTGGGCCCGTGAGCCATGGCCGCTGAGCCTGCGCGTCCAGAGCCTGTGCTCTGCAACGGGAGAGGCCACAACAGTGAGAGGCCCGCGTACTGCAAAAAAAGTAGGGGCTTCCCTGGTGGCACAGTGGTTGAGAATCTGCCTGCCAATGCAGGGGACACGGGTTCAAGCCCTGGTCTGGGAAGATCCCACATGCCGTGGAGCAACTGGGCCCGTGAGCCACAACTACTGAGCCTGCGCGCCTGGAACCTGTGCTCCACAACAAGAGAGGCCCGTGCAACGCGATGAAGAGTGGCCCCCGCTCGCTGCAACTAGAGAAAGCCCTCGCACAGAAATGAAGACCCAACACAGCAAAAAATAAAAATAAATTTATTTAAAAAAAAAAGTATATAGTGGTATCACCAAGTATGGGTATTAGTTCATTCTAACAAGAATGTGGCAATCATGAACATTTCAACCTTAAATTAAGAGTGCACTTGGGACTTCCCTGGTGGCGCAGTGGTTAAGAATCCGCCTGCCAATGCAGGGGACATGGGTTCGATCCCAGGTTCAGGAAGATCCCACATGCTGTGGAGCGACTAAGCCCGTGAGCCACAACTACTGAAGCCCATGTGCCTAGAGCCCGTTCTCTGCAACAAGAGAAGCCACCACAATAAGAAGACCCTGTACCGCAACGAAGAGTAACCCCCGCTCGACACAACTAGAGAAAGACTCCGTGCAGCAACGAGGACCCAATGCAGCCAAAAATAAATAAATAAAATAAATTTATTAAAAAAAAAAAAGAGTGTCCTTAGAATCACTGACTTACAGCAGTCACAAATTAAAAATAGAAAAAGGACAATGCCAATAGCTAAAAAGGTTTTGGGAGTTAAGTATTTTTAAAGGCAAAATGCCTCATAATTATCAATTATCAAGAAGGATTAGTGAAATAGTTTCAGAAAACAGGAACAAAATCAGCAAATGAAATATGAATATAAAAATTACCTGCAGTTCAGCTTTTACAAATTCTGTGTTATTTTAAGCAACTATGATCAAAATAGATCCCACTGACTAGAACCCTCTTAATGGCATCTGTGAAATCATCCATTAGTGTAAATGGTTTTTTCTGCACAGCTTCTAAATCTCCCCTGTAAAGCAAAGCCTTAATCCACTAGGAAAAAGCAACAAAGTCTGTCACTGCCAGGGCACAGGAAAAGATTAATTATAACTGGAGGAGGGGGAGAGGAAAAAAAAAAAAACTCTCTGGTGGAGGGGCAAGGAAATGTCTTTGGCCAAAGACCCCAGACACCAAGTAGAGATTTCCCACTGCTGGGAGAGAAGCAGGAAACGCTTCAAAACCACTCACAAATGTAAGAGAGAGTTAAGCTGCCAGAGAGAGAAGGAACAGAATCACTGAAAAAGCTCTAAGCTCTCCACCTTGTTTCATGGAGGCCCAGGTACACAGTGCCTCCCTAAGACTGAGGCTCACCAGAACAACAGAGAACTCTCCCTTAGCCCCAGTGCAACCTAGTACAGAAAGACAGCAGCAGTCTATCCCTCGGGGATCTGTGCTGGCTGACTGAAAGCTGACGGTGGAGTACTAACACTAAGAAAAAGTCTTTAGCATCTAGCCCCGCAGGCTTAGGCAACAGCCCACTGCTAGAGGACTGTGAAAGCCATGGTGACTTGACAGAACTCACAGCAATAATAAAATCCAGATCCAGGCCAGCTTCTGACTAAATTGACTCGACCTCCCATAATAATGACAAATACTATTGATCTCAGCCTCCATAGTTCCACGCATGACTGGAATTTAACAAAAAAATGAGAAGACGCACATAAATGTAAGCAAAACAAAATAAAAAAACAAATAAAAAAACATTTTCAAGAGACAAAGCGATCAACAGAAACAGACTCAGAGCTGACCTGAAATTTAGATCTATGACATAGACTTTGAAATCACTATGCTTACTATGGTAAAGAATCTAGAGAAAAAGATGGCCAACATACCTAAATAGATGGGGAATTTGAGCAGATAGATGAAATCTCTAACAAATATTAAAATGGAAATACTGTTAGAAAAAGAATAATGTCAGAAATTAAAAATTCCTTCAACAAGCTCATCAGTTGACTAGACACAGCTGAGGAAAAATTCAATGACCCTAAAGCTAAATCAACAGAAATTATGCACACTGAAACACAAAGAGAATAAAGGGTGAACATTAAAAAAAACCCAAAACCATAATATGTAAAAGTTGTTGAATATAATATTAGAATCTAACATACGAGTAACTGAAATCCCAGAAAGAAGAGAAAGGAGCAGAAAAACTATTTGAGAAGATAATGGTTGAGAATTTTTCCAAATAACGAAGGACATCAAGAATCCTGAGCAGGTGACTCCTCGATGTATCAATGAAACTGCTGAAAGCCAAAGAGAAAATCTCCAAGGCAGCCAGAGGAAAAAACACATTGTTTATACTAAGGAACTAGGAAAAGAATTAAATCAGACTTCTCGTTTATACTATGTAAGCTATAACACAGTGGAATGACATCTTTAAAATATCAAAAAAAAAAAAAAAGCGCCAATCCAGACTTCTTTATGGAGTAAAAATAGCTTTCAAAAATGAATGCTAATTACTTTTTCAGACCCTCCCCCTCCAAAGAAAGGGCCAAGAGAAATCACTGTCAGCAGACAAGTGCTGCAAGAAATGTTAAAGTTAGTTCTACACGCAAAAGCAAAATTACTCCAGCCAGACACGGGATTTTTAAGAAATCAGCAACGTTGGGAAACAGTCTGGCAGTTTCTTACAAAATTACACATACACTTATCATATGATCTAGCAATTTCATTCCTAAGCATTTGCCCAAGAGAAAATATACGTCCACATAAAAACCTGCACACAAACGTTTATAGAGGCTTTAATCATAATTGCCATAAACCAGAGACAGCTGAAACGCTTACCAACTGGTGAGTTAATAAACAAATTGTGGTACAGCTGTACAATGGAATACTACTCAGCAATAAAAAAGAACTACTGATACATGCAAGAACATGGATGGATCGCAGAAGATTATGGTAACTGAAAGAAACCAGACATACAAAACTATACAGAGGAACAAGGAATCATTGTTGCCAGTGGGTGGAGTGGGTAGAGTGGGTGGTAGAGGGTGAGGGAGGGAGGACTGAACAGAGTCATAAGAGAACTTTTTGGGGTGATGGAAATATTCTATATCTTGATTGTAGCAATGGTTATAAAGATTCTTCATAATAGAACTTACACCTATTAAGGGTAAATGTTACTTTCTGTAAATTATTACCTCATCATTCGAACTGAAAAAAAACGCTTATAAACACCAAGTCAGTGCGATAATAGTTATTCAGATATAAAAATACTACTACTGTTTTTATTTTGTTAAAATAAAAACACACTAGTCACATTATATAAAATTTATTCCTCAAAAAAATTTTGTATTATCCGATAAGAGGATAAATGTATTTTATTTAGAGCATACTAATGGAAGTCAGAGAAACATATTATCTAAGCTGTAGATTACCAGACTAGCATACTAAATAGTTGGATTTCAATCATTAAAGGTCAAATAAGTACAACTAAATTTCTATCTAGGGAAATGCTGATTAAAGGGCCAAGGAAGGTTAATGGCATTTGGGCACACTATCTTTTCTGTAAATGATTTAAAATCAGGTGAAGTCTGAAGTACTTAGAGACTAGCAGGGGTTCTGACCTTTACGATAAAAGAAATTCTCAGGTTATTGTAGGGCATGAGTGGAGACAGCACAGACTTGGTATGCATTTTAGAAACATGGCAATGTTTCTGGTGAAAAAATGAATTTATTGGAGTTCTTTTTAATTATTTTTAGTGCATTATAAAGTTTTGACCATATTTAGAGTGATAATCAAAAATGGACAAAGATGAAAATAACTTTTATAAAGTGATTTTTTGTAAAAATCAATGTATGTGAATTATTTCCATGCTTTTATCACTGTAATGGCATAATTAGGTTAAATATTCAGGTACTATTAAAAATACAAACACACACACATTTACATATTACATATATATTTAAAATAATCAGAGGTATTTCAAGTCCCTTTCCCTAATCTCTTTTTGAAGTGTACGCTGTTCATTATCTGAGTCTCTTGGTGGGGTATATATTCAACTGCATATTGTCTTTGTTATTTTTCACTCTCTTTATATGATCTATTTTCTTTCCTTTTAAGGTTTAATTTTTACTTAAATATGCATATGAATGGATAACTGTTCTACATAAAGGTTAAATAATAACTAAACATCCATGTGCACAACACCAGCTCAAGAAAAGGGAAGATTATGTGAAAACTTCCTGCATCCCTCTGTGAGCATATCCTCCTCCTCTTCCCAGAAGGAACTACCAGTCTAAAAATTTGTGTTTTTCATTATCTTCTTTGATTTTAAAATTTTACCATGTCTGAATGGATCTCTCAATGTATAGTCAGTCTTGCTTGCTACTGAACATTCTATAAAAGGTGCTTTCTCCACTCAACAGATTTCCTGATACTTCTCCATGCTGTCAGGTGTAGCTGTGGTCCATTGTTTGCACTGCAGAACAGCTTAATATATGATGATACCACAATACCCTATCTATTTTTCATGTTTCCCTTCTGATAATTCCATCCTTTCTCATATTCCTAACTATGGTAGAATTTCAGAAATATTCTATATAATTCTTAAAGTATTAAAAAATTTAAGTGCTTACAAGAACAATTTTTCTTAACCACAGTCCCCTTCAAGTTGCATTTAATCCCACATCTGCTTAAACCAGTTTTACAATTACATAATTTAAATATATTCAAACCAATTCAATATGAATGAATTGGAAGGAAGTTTTTCCTCTGAAAACAAAGTTAATACTTTGGAAAGACAATAAAGCCAAGTAGCAAAGTCAAATTGTTAGTGAATAAGATGTGGAAAGACAATTGGAAAGAATAGGTTTTAAAAATTTCAGCCCTGTTTTCTTTGCAGGTGTTTTAAAAACTCATCACAGTTTAAGGAAACCAAAACAATACACTGTGATTGGTATAAGACTGTCAGAAAAGACACACTTAAACATCAAAAGACTGGTTAAAAATGTACATTCTATAGGGCTTCCCTGGTGGCGCAGTGGTTGAGAGTCCGCCTGCTGATGCAGGGGACAGGGGTTCGTGCCCCAGTCTGGGAGGATCCCACATGCTGTGGAGCGGCTGGGCCCGTGAGCCATGGCCGCTGAGCCTGCGTGTCCGGAGCCTATGCTCCACAACAGGAGAGGCCACAGCAGTGAGAGGCCCACATACTGCAAAAAAAAAAAAAAAAAGTACATTCTATAAATGTACATTTATAGTTCTTAAAGCATTTTTAGTTTTATGATTAACAGATTTTTTTTTCCACATGGATCAATTATCATACCCAATCAGTTCAGTAAATTATTCTACTGGGGCTTCCCTGGTGGCACAGTGGTTGAGAGTCCGCCTGCCGATGCAGGGGACATGGGTTCGTGCCCCGGTCTGGGAAGATCCCACATGCCACGGAGCGGCTGGGCCCGTGAGCCATGGCCGCTGAGCCTGCGCGTCCGGAGCCTGTGCTCCGCAGCGGGAGAGGCCACAGCAGTGAGAGGCCTGCATACAGCAAAAAATAAATAAATAAAAATAAATTATTCTACTGGATTTATTTACTTCTACTTTTATTTCACAAAGTATTCAGGTAGTTTACAAGGAAATAAACCCTAGTAAGATAAATAAATTTAAAATAAGAAAATTGAAACAATAGGTAAATAGAGTAGAAAAGAAAGATGCAGCCAAGTAATATTAAAAAATGAATGTCAGCCCGGAGATGGAAACAACCTAAGTGCCCATCATCAGATGAAAGGATAAAGAAGATGTGGCACATATATACAATGGAATATTACTCAGCCATAAAAAGAAACAAAATTGAGCTATTTGTAATGAGGTGGATAGACCTAGAGTCTGTCATACAGAGTGAAGTAAGTCAGAAAGAGAAAGACAAATACCGTATGCTAACACATATATATGGAATTTAAGGGTTAAAAATGTCATGAAGAACCTAGGGGTAAGACAGGAATAAAGACACAGACCTACTGAAGAACGGACTTGAGGATATGGGGAGGGGGAAGGGTAAGCTGTGACAAAGCGAGAGAGAGGCATGGACATATATACACTACCAAACGTAAGGTAGATAGCTAGTGGGAAGCAGCCGCATAGCACAGGGAGATCAGCTCGGTGCTTTGTGACCACCTGGAGGGGTGGGATAGGGAGGGTGGGAGGGAGGGAGCTGCAAGAGGGAAGAGATATGGGAACATATGTATATGTATGACTGATTCACTTTGTTATAAAGCAGAAACTAACACACCATTGTAAAGCAATTATACCCCAATAAAGATGTTAAAGAAAAAAATGAATGTCATGTTTCCGTTACACTTTGCTAGAGACAAATCTGTCTCTAAGTTTCCTAGGAATCAATATAACAATGCAAACACAATCAGTTATGATATTCAAATTATCCAGGAGCTTAAAAACAAACTTGATACTTAGAAAAAAACATAATTATCTATAACACAGAAAAATTCTCTAGTAGATAATCAGAGAGGTTATTTATAAGATAATAACTGAAATTAGCAGCAAACCCTTATAGTAAAAACAGTTCAGAAGTCCCACAGGACTGTGGTTTGATGAAATATATAATATGAAACATATACATATATAAATGAATGTAAGATATGTTGATGTGTTAATATATTTTTAAATGAATGACATGATGTCAAAATACAGTTAAGTAAAAACAATTGTAAGGAGAGCAACTATTCTATGATCCAGTTTCCCCATACTCTGACAATAATGCATTAATCCAGGATTAGACTTCAGAGTGATTTAAAGCAGTGGCTCTTAAAATGTTTTGGGGTAACACACCACTTCGAAACTGATGAGAATCTGACCAACTCCCCCAAACCTTAAATAGAATTTCTGGGAAATTTAAGTACTTCGCAAAATCTAACCATGAATGCCTTGAGTATATAACTCAAGGTTAAAAACTCTTGTAGTCATTGTGATTATAGGTCCTTCATACAGTACTTGAAAACCATTTTCTCTTAGCATTTTGAAAGGTGTTGAGCTTATTTAAGTGCATTCAAGATTACTCCTCTTGCCAAGTACCTGGAGTGAAGCTAATTTAAACTGTAAGTTAAATGTGGAACCATATGCTTTTAATGATCTATTGAGCTAAGGTAGGATTCACTTCCTTTTCTAAAAGCTGAGCTTAATAAAGACACAAGCCTCAGCACATCACTCCAGTTGGAAGCTGAGGGAGTACTTGTCAACAGGGCCAATATTTTTCTTGGAAAGCAATTTGGGTACACTCTCAATATGAGATAAACAACCAGAAATTCCATGCCATAAAGTATGACTGAAAAATTTTTAGCCTATAAAAATATGTAAGTACTTTATTAAATAAATCCAACTTAGTAAAGCATCCGGTAAAGTACACCCTGTTTTTAAGCAATATAAATTCTGAAATATGTAACAGAGTGAATTACTGGTCTCAAGTCTATTCCTCTGTGGTAATAATACAACCACACCCTTGCCATTGCCTCACTGTAGGCAAAGTGCATATCCCTGCCCCATAACTTTGAGCTTAGTTATGTGACTTGCTTTAATGACAGTAGGTAAGCAGATATGACATGAGCAAAGGCTTTAAATGTGTGTAACTGGGCTTACTCTCCTGTGCTCCTGCCTTTTGCCAAAAGAATATACCTCAGTCAGCTACTGGCTCAAGAAAAAGGAGAAACAAATGGAGCAGATCTGGACCCAAACAACAGTCTGGAACCAAGCCCAGGCTCAGCCTTGATCAACTGAACCCCAACCCTGTATGTAAGTGAGAAATAAAGGTTTAGGTTTATATGAGTTTGGGGATGATTTCTTATGAAGCTTTACTGTGGCAATTACTGACAGACAGTAAATACACGCTGTAAGATGTAAAACATAAATATCAATAACTGAATTGCTATATGGACTATTAACTATAAATCACTGGGGCTTACATATTAAGAGAATTCTTATTTTCCTTGAGGGAAGGTAATAACATACCAAAATAACAGTTCTCATCCACTTTGACTATATTTTACTAACAGATATATTTCAGACTGTTTTTCCATCTATAAGATTATGTTCAAATAGCTCAGGTGTGTACCAAAAGCAGGGAGGCAAGTCCGGTTAAGTCCTGATGGGGATGAGTATTTTTAACCCTGAAATTATTTAGAATTGCTGGTGCATGGTGATAAAAAGAAGATCGAGGTGTAGTTGGTTTTCTTATTGTTTTAAAAATCTCTACATATAATATATCTCCTTATTGGCTGCTCTTGAGACACACTGCTCCCTCTACCTTCTCAACCCCTCCCCACTGTGAGCCACTAAAACAACTCATCATTATTAGGGCACCAAATTCCAAAAATGGAATTTTCAAAAATAACTTATGCAAAATACCTAAGTTACATATATTAAGTGCAGGTAGTACCAGAAGTTCATTCAGTTACTTTATAAATATTAAAAGCTTTATAAAAAGTTAATCACAATGAAAAAATTAAGGTCTTTGAATTATAACCAAACTGGCATCATAAAAAAATTATCTCAAATGTAAAATCATCCAACTAAGATGGTGCTTAAGTCACTCTATAAATATATTAAAATCATACAAACCATTTAGCTCCAAGTTCCATTTTCAATATATTCTACTAAATTTCTTTCTTCATTACTCTGGTTTTAAACACGTAGATAACCATGTCAGCAACGCTGAGGGCCAGTGAAAAATAAGAGTACTAGCGCTGCTGGATTATCTTTTCGTCAAGTAATATATAGGTAACAAAGATTGTAAAAATAAGGCAAATCTCATTTTCAATTTTCTAAGTAATTCAGTAGGATAAAGTTTTTACTTTTTAAATTAAGTTTTATTTTTTAATCTTAACGTTTTCTTCCAGTTTTATTTATATAATTGACATATACAGCACTGTATAAGTTTAAGATGTACAACATAATGATTTGACTTACATACATCATGAAATAATTACATTAAGTTTAGTGAATATCCATCACCTCATATAGATTAAAAAAGAAAAAATTTTTTTCCTTATGATGAGAACTCTTAGGATTTACTCATCTTAACAACTTTCATATACACATACAGCACTGTTAGTTGTATTAATCATGTTGTACATTATAGCCCTACTTCTTATGTATCTTATAACTGGAATTTTGTACTTTTTGACCACCTTCATCCAAATCCCCCACCCCTGCCTCTGGTGACCACAAATCTGATCTCTTTTTCTATACGTTTGTTTATTTTTTGAAGTATAATCGACTACAACTCTATGATAGCTCCTGGTACACAATGTAGTGATTTGATATTTCTATACATTGCAAAATGATCACCGTAAGTCTAGTTACCAAAGATATTGTATTATTATTGACTATATTCCTCATGTTGTACACTGCATTCCTGTGACTCATTTCTTTTTTAACTGGAAATTTGTACCTCAATTCTCCTCACCTATTTCACTCATCCCCACCATCCCCTTC
Organism: Phocoena sinus; assembly: GCF_008692025.1. NCBI lineage: Eukaryota > Metazoa > Chordata > Mammalia > Artiodactyla > Phocoenidae > Phocoena > Phocoena sinus. The sequence goes on along the minus strand of NC_045778.1, from coordinate 68,813,615 downwards.
CTTGTTTGTTGTATCTATGACTCTCTTTCTGTTTTGTTATGTTTGCTCATTTGTTTTTAGATTCCACATATAAGTGAAATTATACAGTATTTGTCTTTCTCACCCTCTAGGCCCATTCATGTTGTCACAAATGGCAAGATTTCATTCTTTTTTATGGCTGAGTAATATTCCATTGTATATAGGTAACGTTTTTTTAACTACTCAAAAGAAGCTATAATAATTAAATTAAAATTTTATTGATAATCTAAAAACACCCTCTGTCATTTCTTGATTTTTTATATGACAGTAAATAAAAAGGACATTGTTAAACAGTATAGTGTGTGAATAATCTTTTGAAATTCTGAAACTATAGTCTGTCCAATTTCAGAATATTCAGAACTATGTTAATTGGAAGCTGCAACTAAGATGAAATTCTTTAACATTAGAGAAATACATACCCTATCTTGTGTATAAAATACAATAGGTATGTAATGTTACATGTAATATATAATGATATATTTACTCTATCTTCTCTATATTACTGCTGGCTTTGTTTTTATGCAATTAACAAATCCCAAGTCATTGGTATAAAAGCATAAAATAACTAGTAAAAGAATTAGTCAAAAATGAATGTTCCCATAATATCTTAAAACTTTTACTTAGCAAAATTTACTTATATTTAATATCAAAAGTTTACATACCTGACCTTCCAAAAACTATATCCCAAGGAGAACTAATGGGCTGCTCTTCTCCTTTAGCTCCACCTTCTTTATCTGTACCTTGAATTCCAATGCCAGCTACAGTGCTCACCATCTCAGCTTCTAGGTCAATCTATAGACATTAATACAGGTTTTATGCAATGCATCTATTTCCCGTAGAACATACAGAAAACATGTACTTTATTTACAGTATGTGTGAACTTATTATATGTTAATAAAACTGAGTGGTTTTTAGTGTGTAAAAAAAAACCCATGTGCAACATACTTAAAAAAAAAAAAAGCTTAAAAAAAAGGCTAATCAAGTACATGGTGACCTTGTTATTGAAATGCATAAAACTCAGTCCTTTTCATTTCTTCATCCGTCCATTCCCCCACTTTCCTCTTACTCCCCTCCCTCATCATGCCTTTACCAGAACTGCTGTTGATCTCATCTCAACTATAAAATATTTTAAAAGAAGGTGAAATTTGAAAATTTAAAGCAGAATCAAGGAAAACACTTGCTTCTTAAATTAAATGTATGTATTTCAATTATGCTTGGCTAGTAATTGACACATATGGAGCTTAATATATGGTAAGAACTAATCCAAGTATCATCCATCCATCCATCCACCCATCTTAATAACCCTATGACTGTGATTTTGATTACTTTAGAGGAAACTGAGGCACAGATCATTCAGTAAGATCCCAAGATCCCACAGCTAGTAAGTCAAGGATCTTGGATTTGAACCAGTTCTAGCTCTACTATGTTACATAGCCTCTGCTTCATAAACCAAAAAATCAATGCATTCTACTGAAAAAAGATGCTCTGGTTTCATCTCCTGAGACACTTTCAACATTTTATCATGAAAATTTTCAAACAAAGAGAAAGCTGAAAGAATATTGCACCAAACATCCATATATCAACAGTTCACTGACTTGCTTTACCACATATCTCATCCAGCTATCAATCCTTCATTTACATTTTCTGATGCATTTCAAAGTAAATCATAAACATTAGTACACTGTCCCTAAATATTTCAGTAGGCTTGTCATTAACTAGAGTTCCATATTTTTTCAGATCTCCTTTTTCCTTTTTTGAGGCAAAACTTACAACGAAATGCACAAATCTTAAGTCTATCACCTGATAAATTCTCAAAAATGCATAAACCTGTGTGGCCCCAACTTATATACAGAATGTTACCTTCACTCCAGAAAGTTCCCTCATACCTCCTTCCAGTCATTCTTGACCCCAGTGGCAAACAGTGTTAATTTTTTATTTCCATCACAGATTAGTTGTAACTCTTCTAGGATCTCAGATAAATGGAGTCATACAGTAATGAACTCTTTTGTGTGAGGCTTCTTTCATTTAACATGTTTGAGATTTATTCATGTTCCTTTTTATTGCTGAGCAGTATTCCATATAAGGAATACATCACAGTTCATTTATATATTTTCTTACTGACAGACAGCTGGGCTATTTCCAGTTTGGGGGCCTTCAAATAGAGTTGCTATTAATATTCTTGTATAAGCCTTTTTGTGGACATGCTTTCACTTCTCTTGGGTATACACAGAGGACTGTAACTGCTATGTTATAGGGAAAGTATATGATTAGTTTGATTAAAAATCTCCCCAAAAAAAACTCCCAAAAGGTTTTTCTCCAGTGCTCTATCATTTTCTATTCCCACCAATGATGTATGAGAGTTCAAACTGCTCCACATCCTTGCCAGCCTATGGTATTGTCAGTCTTTTTCATTTTAACCATTATACTGGATATACAGTGGTATTTCATTGTGGTTTGAACGTACATTTCCTTCTCAGCTCGTGATGTTGATCACTTTTCTATGTGCTTGTGGTCATTCTTATATCTTCTTTTGAAAAATATTCAAATCTTTGGCTCATTTTTCATTGGTTTGCCTTCTCATTTTTCAGTTGTAGAAGCCTTTATATTTCATGGATACTAATCCCCTACATAGATGTGTTTTTGTGAATTTTTGTGACTATTTTCTGACAGCCTGTGGCTTTTCACTTTAACAGTGAAGTTTAATAGAAGTTTTACATTTAGATAAATTTGAATTTATAGTTTTTTTCTTTTATGATTATTTCTGTGTCCCGTCTTTGAGAAACCTTTGCCTACATGCAAGTCACAAGGATATTCTCATGTTTTCTTGTAAAAGCTTCATAGTTTTAGCATTTACATTTAGGTCTGTGATGCATCTTGAATTGATGTTTGTATATGGTGTGTGAAGTAGGTGTCATATTTATTTTTTCCCCATGTTGGTATTTAGTTGTTCAAGCACAATGTACAGAAATGACTTTCCTTTCTCCCGATTGATTTCATGCTTTTTAGAAAATCAAGTGACATGTATACACTGATGTGTATACAATTGATGCCTGATAAGAACCTGCAGTACAAAAAAACAAACAAAAAACAACTAATACTAAACTTACTTTGGGTTATTTGTATGGAAATATGTTAATATGTTTCAGACATTACATGAAATTTCTAAAAATCTTATATGTTCTGGTATAATGTTATAAGTCATAATTCTAGTTATTACTTTAAAATGTATATCTCAGAAATAACTAAATTTCCTTGTCAATTGCATTATCATCTTTCATCAAATCTTTAACCGTGGTCATTTTTAAGTCTTTTGTCATTTACAGACAGTTCTGGGTGTACTCTGATGCTTTTGCAAAAATGTTCCTAGAAAAGGGTTTCATCTTCAAGGAATTCATGGAAAAGACTGAAAAGTATAGGTTTTTGGTAACTGACTATACTGCTGAACTGAATGAATAAGCATTTTCAGAACTCCAATGGAAAACTGATGAATTCATAAAAGTGCTAACAAAAGATCAAGATGAAAAAATTAATTACATGGGACTGAGTGAACTGATGAGGATGATTATAATTTTTGTGACTTTCTGTTTGAATAAAAAGAAGAAAAAATCCCACAAGGACTCAGAGGAAAAAATATACAAATCAATTTTCTCTGCAAAGTAAAGGAGCCGTTACAGTGGAGAATTACTGGACTGAATGTCAATATTATGACATAGTATGAGTGTGTTTCGTGTTTGGTAATTGCAATCATTGTTGCTTTTCTTGTGGTCATCCATTTACAATGCTTGGTGTCAGTTTATTTATCTCTTGTAAAAATAAAATACAGTGTGTGTGTGTGTGTGTGTGTGTGTGTGTGAAAAAAAGGAGTTTTCAGTTAACTAATTGATAGTCATGCTCTATAGAAATAGTATTTTAGAAGCAATATTCTGATTACCACTTATCCAGGTGATTCATTAACATATACCTCAAGGAAAAGAAATCCTAGTATGGAGTTCTCTTTCAGTAAGTGCACATTTCTTAAGATGACTCCCATGAATACTGACACCCATAGACTGAAATTCATTTTTTTTCACTTTTCTCCCAAACCCACATCACCAAAATTCCAAGCTATTACCTTAGAGCTTCTTGTAAAAAAAAAAAAAAAGAAAATCAAGTAACTGCACAGGTGTAAGGTTACTTCTAGGTGCTGCATTCTTTTTTACTGATCTATATATCTATCCTTATGAAAGTATGACATTGTCTTGATTATACATAGTACAGCATGAGTATATAGCATAGCATTATAGCAAATCTTGAAATCAGGTAGTGTAAATCTTTCAACTTTGTTCTTTTTCAATATTGTTTTAGATATAATAATCCTTTGCTTGCATTTCCACATAAATTTTGGAACCCGTTTGTTAATATCTACCAAAAAAGCCTGATGGCGTTTTAATTGGGACGGCACTGAATCTATAGATCAATTTAGAGCAAACTGAATTTTAATACTGAGTTTTTCAATCCAATATTAATTTTTGTCAGCAATTTTTATAGTTTGAAGTATACAGGGCTTGTATATACTTCTAAAAACTTATTCTAAGTATTTTATTTTGGTTGCTAAGTAAATAGAATTTTAAAATTCCATTTCCAGTTGACTATTACTAGTATATAATAAATATAAAACAAATAAAAATAAAATAAATAAAATAAAAATATAGTTGATCTTTATATACTGATTTTGTATTTTGCAACCTTTCTAAATTCACTTATTAGTTCAAGTAACTTTGTATAGATTACTTAGAATTTTCTATGTACATGTCATGTCACTGACAAATAGAGTTATTCTTCTTTCTTCTCATCCTCTATATCTTTTATTTCTCTTTCTTGCCTTATTATAATGGCTAGTACTTCCAGTACAATGTTTAATAGGCATGGTAAGAGTGGGGATCCCTGCCTTTTCCCCCCTCTTGAAGGGAAAGTATTCAATACTTTGCATTAAGTGTAGCTGTAGGCTTTTTGCAGATGGCCTGATTTTATCATATTGAGGACATTCATTTCCATTTGAAGTTTACTAATTTTAACATGATTAGGTTTTAAATGTTTTCCAATGTTTTTCTGAATCTAGTGGAGCATCATCTTTTATTCTGTTACTATGGTGAATTACATTTATCACCAGATTTATTCTGGTGAAATCCTCTTGCATTTTTTTTAGTAGCTGCTCTATAATATCCTGAAATCGTAAAGAATATTCATCAGTGTAACTTTATTTATATTTTTACTGAATTCAAAATCTGCAAAATATAATCTGCAAAAATACCATAGGCAGCTACAGATGGGCCTTGAAATAGATCTTGATTTAAGAAATGTATCACAGAAACTGAGGATAGTTTAAAAAATCCTCTTGGAAGAAGCCCTGGGCCCGGGTGATGTTACAAGGGAGTTTTAATAAATATTCAAAACCATTAATTCCTATGTTAGACAAATTATTCCAAAAAACAGAAAAAGAATGAAAACCAGCTCATTTGATGAGGTTAGTGTGACCTTGATTCCCAAATCTGGTGAGAACAGTACAAGAAAATATAGAGCCATTTAATTTTAAAATATTAAATATAATTTTGGATAATCAAATCCAATTTGACTTTTTAAAAAATTCATGATTAGGTAAGGTTTATACCAGGATTAAAAAGATGGTTCAACATCAAAAATATCTATTAATGTAATTCATCACATCATAATACTAAGGGCAAAAAAATATACAATTATTTCCATAAATGTAGAAAACGCATTTAATAAAATCATACAATAATTCTTAGTAACAAGGAATAAAGTTTCTTAACTTCATAAATATTTTATTTCCCAAAGCTATGGAAAATATTAAACTTGTGGAGAAAGTTTACAAGAGTTCCATTTAAGACTACGAGCATGACAAGACACCCACTATGGCTGTAATGCTTAAAAGCAATATAATAAAAGGAAATGGGAAGTATAAAAATAAGAAGGGAAAAGATAAAACTGTCATTTGTTCCTTCAAAAAATATAATTTACGTACATGAGAAAGAAACAGAAGTTTTTGCAGAAATGGATAAGTTGATCCTAAAATTCATATGGAATTGCAAGGGATTCAGAACAGTCAAAACAATATTGAAAAAGAAGTAAGTAGGAGGATTCATACTTTCTGATTTCACAACTTATTAAAAGTTATAGCAATCAAAACAGTGTGGTACTGGCATAAGGACAGATACATAGATCAATGGAATAGACTTGAAAGTCCAGAAATAAACCCATGCATGTATTAATAATTTTCAAAAGGTTGCCAAGACTATTCAATGGTGAAATAATAGTCTCTTCCATAAATGGTTCTGGGATAACTGGATATCCACATGTAAAAGAATGAAGTTGGACCCTTACTTCATACCATATGCAAAAATCAACTAAAAATGGATCTAAGACCTAACTGTGAGAGCCATAACTATAAAAATCTTAGAAGAAAACATAGGAATAAATCTTCGTGACCTTGGATTTGGCAGTGGATTCTTACACGACACAAAAAAATATAAGCAATGAAAGAAATAAATAGATAAATTGGGAATCATCAAAATATAAAACTTCTGTGCATCAAAAGACATGATTAAGAAAGTGAAAAGAGGAGGAGGGAGGAACCAAGATGGCAGAGTAGAAGGACGTGCTCTCACTCCCTCTTGCAAGAACACCAGAACCACAACTAGCTGCTGGACAATCATTGACAGGAAGACACTGGAACTAACCAAAATAGATACCCCACATCCAAAGACAAAGGAGAGGCCACAATGAGATGGTAGGAGGGACGCAATCACAGTAAAATCAAACCCCATAACTGCTGGGTGGGTGACTCACAGACTGGAGAACACTTATAACACAGAAGTCCACCCACTGGAGTGAAGGTTCTGAGCCCCAAGTCAGGCTTCCCAACCTGGGGGTCCAGCAACGGGAGGAGGAATTCCTAGAGAATCAGACGTTGAAGCCTTGTGGGAATTGATTGCAGGACTTCGACAGGACTGGGGGAAACAGAGATTCCACTCTTGGAGGGCACACACAAAGTAGTGTGCGCATCGGGACCCAGGTGAAGGAGCAGTAACCCCAGGGGAAACTGAACCAGACCTACTTGCTACTGTTGGAGGGTCTCCTGCAGAGGCAGTGAGGGGTGGGGGGAGCTGTGGCTCACCGTGGGGACGGGGACACTGGCAGTGGAGGTTCTGGGAAGTACTCCTTAGCGAGAGCCCTCCCAGAGTGTCATTAGCCCCACCAAAGAGCCCAGGTAGGCTCCAGTGTTGGGTTGCCTCAGGCCAAACAACCAACGGGGAGAGAACCCAGCCCCACCAATCAACAGTCAAGCAGATTAAAGTTTTACTGAGCTCTGCCCACCAGAGCAACAGCCAGCTCTACCTACCACCAGTCCTTCCCATCAGGAAACTTACACAAGCCTCTTAGGTAGCCTCCTACATCAGAGGGCAGAGAGCAGAAGCAAGAAGAACTACAATCCTGGAGCCTGTGGAACAAAAACCACGTTCACAGAAAGACAGACAAGATGAAAAGGTAGAGGGCTATGTACCAGATGAAGGAACAAGATAAAACCCCCCAAAAACAACTAAATGAAGTGGAGATAGGCAACCTTCCAGAAAAAGAATTCAGAATAACGATAGTGAATATGATCCAGGACCTTGGAAAAAGAATGAAGGCAAAGACTGAGAAGATGCAAGAAATGTTTAATAAAGACCTAGAAGAATTAAAGAACAAACAAACAGAGATGAACAATACAATAACTGAAATGAAAACTACACTAGGAGGAATCAATAGCAGAATAACTGAGGCAGAAGAACGGATAAGTGACCTGGAAGACAGAATGGTGTAATTCACTGCTGCAGAACAGAATAAAGAAAAAAGAATGAAAAGAAATGAAGACAGCCTAAGCGACCTCTGGGACAACATTAAACACAACAACATTCGCATTATAAGTGTCCCAGAAGGAGAAGAGAGAGGCAAAGGACCGGAGAAAATATCTGAAGAGATTATAGTCGAAAACTTCCCTAACATGGGAAAGGAAATAGCCACCCAAGTCCAGGAAGCGCAGCCAGTCCCATGCAGGATAAACATGCCGAGACACATAGTAATCAAATTAGCAAAAATTAAAGACAAAGAAAAATTACTGAAAGCAGCAAGGGAAAAACAAAAAATAACATACAGGGGAACTCCCAAAAGGTTAACAGCTGATTTCTCAGCAGAAACTCTACAAGCCAGAAGGAAGTGGCATGATATACTTACAGTGATGAAAGGGAAGAACCTACAACCAAGATTACTCTACCCAGCAAGGATCTCATTCAGACTCGATGGAGAAATCAAAAACTTTACAGACAAGCAAAAGCTAAGAGAATTCAGCACCACCAAACCAACTCTACAACAAATGCTAAAGGAATTTCTCTAAGTGGGAAACACAAGAGAAAAAAAGGATCTACAAAAACAAACTCAAAACAATTAAGAAAATGGTCATAGGAACATACATATCGATAATTACCTTAAACGTGAATGGATTAAATGCTCCAACAAAAAGACACAGGCTTGCTGAATGGATACCAAAACAAGACCCATATATATGCTGTTTACAAGAGACCCACTTCAGACCTAGGGACACATACAGACTGAAAGTGAGAGGATGGAAAAAGATATTCCATGCAAATGGAAATCAAAAGAAAGCTGAAGTAGCTATACTCATACCACATAAAATAGACTTTAAAATAGAGAATGTTACAAGAGACAAGGAAGGACACTACATAATGATCAAGGGATCAATCCAAGAAGAAGATATAACAATTATAAATATATACGTACCCAACATAGGAGCACCTCAATACATAAGGCAACTGCTAACAGCTATAAAAGAGGAAATTGACAGTAACACAATAGTAGTGGGGGACTTTAACACCTCACTTAAACCAATGGACAGATCATCCAAAATGAAAATAAATAAGGAAACAGAAGCTTTAAATGACACAATAGACCAGACAGATTTAATTGATATTTATAGGATATTCCATCCAAAAACAGCAGATTACACTTTCTTCTCAAGTGCGCATGGAACATTCTCCAGGATAGATCACATCTTGGGTCACAAATCAAGCCTCAGTAAATTTAGGAAAATTGAAATCGTATCAAGCATCTTTTCTGACCAAAACACTATGAGATGAGAAATGAATTACAGGGAAAAAAACGTAAAAAACACAAACACATGGAGGCTAAACAATACGTTACTAAACAACCAAGAGATCACTGAAGAAATCAAAGAGGAAATCAAAAAATACCTAGAGACAAATGACAATGAAAACACGATGATCCAAAACCTATGGGATGCAGCAAAAGCAGTTATAAGAGGGAAGTTTATAGCTATAAAGCCTACCTCAAGAAACAAGAAAAATCTCAAGTAAACAGTCTAACCGTACACCTAAAGGAACTAGAGAAAGAAGAACAAACAAAACACAGTTAGCAGAAGGAAAGAAGTCATAAAGATCAGAGCAGAAATAAATGAAATAGAAAGAAAGAAAACAATAGCAAAGATCAATAAAACTAAAAGCTGGTTCTTTGAGAAGATAAACAAAATTGATAAACCATTAGCCAGACTCATCAAGAAAAAGACGGAGAGGACTCAAAACAATAAAACTAGAAATGCAAAAGGAGAAGTTACAACAGACACCACAGAAATACAAAGCAGCCTAAGAGACTACTACAAGCAACTCTATGCCAATAAAATGGACAACCTGGAAGAAATGGACAAATTCTTAGAAATATAAAACCTGCCAAGACTGAATCAGGAAGAAATAGAAAATATGAACAGACCAATCACAAGCACTGAAATTGAAACTGTCATTAAAAATATTCCAACAAACAAAAGCCCAGGACCAGATGGCTTCACAGGTGAATTCTGTCAAACATTTAGAGAAGAGCTAACACCTATCCTTCTCAAACTCTTCCAAAATACAGCAGAGGGAGGAACACTCCCAAACTCATTCTACGAGGCCACCATCACCCTGATACCAAAACCAGACAAGGATGTCACAAAGAAAGAAAACTACAGGCTAATATCACTGATGACATAGATGCAAAAATCCTCAACAGAATACTAGCAAACAGAATCCAACAGCACATTAAGAGGATCATAAACCATGATTAAGTGGGGTTTATTCCAGGAATGCAAGGATTCTTCAATATACGCAAATCAATCAATGTGATACACATTAACAAATTGAAGGAGAAAAACCATATGGTCACCTCAATAGATGCAGAGAAAGCTTTCGACAAAATTCAACACCCATTTATGATAAAAACCCTCCAGAAAGTAGGCATAGAGGGAACTTACCTCAACATAATAAAGGCCATATATGACAAACCCACAGCCAACATCTTCCTCAATGGTGAAAAACTGAAAGCATTTCCACTAAGATCAGGAACAAGACAAGGTTGCCCACTCTCACCATACTTATTCAACATAGTTTTGGAAGTTTTAGACACAGCAATCAGAGAAGAAAAGGAAATAAAAGGAATTCAAATCGGAAAAGAAGACGTAAAGCTGTCACTGTTTTCAGATGACATGATACTATACATAGAGAATCCTAAAGACGCTACCAGAAAACTACTAGAGCTAATCAATGAATTTGGTAAAGTAGCAGAATACAAAATTAATGCACAGAAATCTCTTGCGTTCCTATACACCAATGATGAAATATCTGAAACTGAAATAAAGAAAACAATCCTATTTACCACTGCAACAAAAAGAATAAATTATCTAGGAATAAACCTACGTAAGGAGACAAAAGACCTCTATGCAGAAAATTATAAGACACTGATGAAAGAAATTAAAGATGATACAAACAGATGGAGAGATATACCATGTTCTTGGATTGAAGAATCAACATTGTGAAAATGACTCTACTACCCAAAGCAATCTACAGATTCAATGCAATCCCTATCAATCTACCACTGGCATTTTTCACAGAACTAGAACAAAAAATCTTAAAATTTGTATGGAGACACAAAAGACCCCGAATAGTCAAAGCAAACTTGAGAAAGAAAAACGGAGCTGGAGGAATAAGGCTCCTTGACTTCAGACTATACTACAAAGCTACAGTAATCGAGACAGTATGGTACTGGCACAAAAATAGAAATATAGATCAATGGAACAGGATAGAAAGCCCAGAGATTAACCCACGCACATATGGTCACCTTATCTTTGACAAAGGAAGCAGGATTGTACAGTGGAGAAAGGACAGCCTCTTCAATAAGTGGTGCTGGGAAAACTAGACAGGTACATGTCAAAGTATGAGATTAGAACACTCCCTAACACCATACACAAAAATAAGCTCAAAATGGATTAAAGACCTAAATGTAAGGCCAGAAACTATCAAACTCTTAGAGGAAAACATAGGCAGAACATTCTATGACATAAATCACAGCAAGATCCTTTTTGACCCACCTCCTAGAGAAATGGAAATAAAAACAAAAATAAACAAATGGAACCTAATGAAACTTCAAAGCTTTTGCACAGCAAACGAAACCATAAACAAGACCGAAAGACAACCCTCAGAATGGGAGAAAATATTTGCAAATGAAGCAACTGACAAAGGATTAATCTCCAAAATTTACAAGCAGCTCATGCAGCTCAATATCAAAAAAACAAACAACCCAATCCAAAAATGGGCAGAAGACCTAAACAGACATTTCTCCAAAGAAGATATACAGAGTGCCAACAAACACATGAAAGAATGCTCAACATCATTAATCATTAGAGAAATGCAAATCAAAACTACAATGAGATATCATCTCACACCAGTCAGAATGGCCATCATCAAAAAATTTGGAAACAATAAATGCTGGAGAGGGTGTAGAGAAAAGGGAACCCTCTTGCACTGTTGGTGGGAATGTAAATTGATACAGCCACTAGGGAGAACAGTGTGGAGGGTCCTTAAAAAACTACAAATAGAATTACCCTATGACCCAGCAATCCCACTACTGGGCATATACCCCGACAAAACCATAATTCAAAAAGAGTCATGTACCAAAATGTTCACTGCAGCTCTATTTATAATAGCCAGGAGATGGAAGCAACCTAAGTGTCCATCATCCGATGAATAGATAAAGATGTGGCACATATATACAATGGAATATTACTCAGCCATAAAAAGAAACGAAATTGAGTTATTTGTAGTGAGGTGGATGGACCTAGAATCTGTCATACAGAGTGAAGTAAGTCAGAAAGAGAAAGACAAACACCGTATGGTACCACATATATATGGAATCTAAAAAAAAAAAAAAATGTCATGAATATGGGGGTAAGACAGGAATAAAGACACAGACCTACTAGAGAATGGACTTGAGGCTATGGGGAGGGGGAGGGGGAGCTGTGACAAAGTGAGAGAGTGGCATGGACATATATACACTACCAAACGTAAAATAGATAGCTAGTGGGAAGCAGCCGCATAGCACAGGGAGATCAACTTGGTGCCTTGTGGCCACCTAGAGGGGTGGGATAGGGAGGGTGGGAGGGAGGGAGATGCAAGAGGGAAGAGATATGGGAACATATGTATAACTGATTCACTTTGTTATAAAGCAGAAACTAACACACCATTGTAAAGCAATTATACTCCAACAAAGATGTTAAAAAAAAAAGCAATTGACTTTTGTATATATATAACAAAGACAACTCACAGAATGTGAGAAAGTATTGAAAATCATATATCTGATAAGGAATTTGCATCTAGAATATATAAAGAACTCTTACAACTCAATAATAAAAAACACAAAAACCCAATAAAAAATTGTCAATGAATCTGAATAGACACTTCTCAAAAGATGATAAACAAATGGTCCATATACGTAGGAAAAGATGCTCAACATCATTCCTCATTAGAGAAACACATATTCCAAACCACAATGATAGGCCACTTCACATCTAGTAGAATGCCTAGAAGTTTAAAAATGGAAAATGAAAAAAAGAAAAAAAAAGAAAATGGAAAATGGTAAGTAATGGTGAAGATATGGAGAAACTGGAACCCACATATATTGCAGGTAGATATGCAAAATGATGCAACCACTGTGGTTTAGCACGTTCTCAAAAAGTTAAACACAAAATATAAACCATATGAATCAACACTTCCAGTATTTACAGACTTACCCATGAGAAATAAAAATGTATGTCCACACAAAACTTATATGTGAATTATTTATAAATAGCCAAAAATTGGAAAACACCTTAAATGCCCACCAACTGTTAAACAAATAAAATGTGGTTTATACATGCAACAGAATGCTATCCAGCAATACAAAGGAATTAATTACTGACATGTTACATCATCAATGAACCTCAAAAACATTACACAGAATGAAAGAAGCCAGACACATAAGACCATATACTGTATGATTCTGTTTATATGAAATGTTCAAAGAGGCAAATTTACAGAGACAAAAAGTAGATTAGGGCTGGGGGTGGGAACGGGGATTAACTGTAATTGGGCATGAGGGTTCTTACTAGGAGGATGAAAATGTTCTAAAAATGATTTATGGTGATGGTTACACAACTTGTTAAATTTACTAAAAATTCCTGAATTATATTCATGAAATGGGTGACCTTTGTACTATGTAAAATATATCACAATAAAGTTGTTATAAACACACACACACCAAAAAAAAAAAACCCACACACAAAATACTACATGTTTTACAAGGTCACAGATAAATAAGAAAATGTGAATCAAACATATCAGAAAGGCTGTCTATAGGAGTACTTAGGTACAGGGAATGGCAGGGGAAATGGGAATGGAGATGAAGAGGAATTTACAAATTAATAAATAAGTTATTCTAACAAGAGACAGGTCGGCATGGAACGATGATGTTCACGAGCTGTGAATGTAGGACTGTGATCAACCCTCTGCAAATGAGATCTTAAACAAATGTAAAATACAATAAATATTTTTATACTTTTAAAACTTTTGTTTTTTTTAAAACAAAAGGAAGAAATCATAATTCTCTCATTTCCATTTTTGCAGACACTAAACTAAGTCATAAAAATGACCTCGAGTAACCTATATTTGTTATCATGATTATGCTACTTAAAAAGTATTTGAAATGCAGTCAATACTCCAAAACTCCCTAAGTCCTAAAGCAAGAGAAATAACATAAAATCAAAAAAGGACAAGTACTCCCTGTATGTTGTGGGCTACATATATTACTACTTCAATATCCTGTTAGATATCTATGACACTATGATGAATTTTAGAAGCATAGAACCCCCAAAAGATAATGATAAGGAAATACTGACCTCTAAGGAGTTAGTAACATAAAAGCACTCTTCCTAGAGTATACAACATTAAGCAATTCGTCCTATGAAAAGTTCTGCCTAAAAAGGGCTCCTTGGTCAAATAAGTTTAGAAATACCACACACATATCCCCCCACTAGTGTATTCACAATATATTAGCATATTAAAATATATTAGCAAGACTTTCAAAAAATAAGTCTGCTTTAAGGGCTTCCCTGGTGGCGCAGTGGTTGAGCGTCTGCCTGCCAACGCAGGGGACGCGGGTCTGTGCCCCAGTCCGGGAAGATCCCACGTGCTGCGGAGCGGCTAGGCCTGTGAGCCATGGCTGCTGAGCCTGTGCGTCCGGAGCCTGTGCTCCACAACGGGAGAGGCCACAACAGTGAGAGGCCCACGTACCGCAAAAAAAAAAAAAAAAAGTCAGCTTTAATTTATAAATCCACAAAATCCTTTTTTCATGTAACATCTTTTCATATTAAGAGGAATTCACACTTTAGAAAATGCTTCATTCAACAGATGTTATTTGCTTATAAATTAATTCAACAAATATCTAATAAACACCTACTGTGGGCCAGGCACTATTTTAGGTGCTTAGGATTTCAGTAGTAAAGAAAACAAATGTCATGCCCCCGTGGAGATTTACATTACAGTGGTTATTATTAAATGTTCTACATATGTTTTTTCCTATTATATATATATTAGTTGATAATTTTTATAATATAAATGGGCAAAAATATCAAGAGAGAGAAATAGCGAGAAAAGCAAGGAAGTACCTAAATGTACTTAGGTACAATATGTAGTACATATATGTTCAGACGGAATGGGTTAGATGAACTTACTTATTTTCCAAACAGAAATAACAACTTAAAGACCAACAGATTACAGTCAGAATACTCATCAATAAGAAATGTTTAAAATAACTAGGTAATACTGTGCAGTCATAGTCATATGACTAACATGGAAAAAAAAAAGTTAAAAAAAGAATGTAGGAATTATGTATGTACATTATGATTCCATTTGTTTAAAGAAGATTCTCTAGAGACAGTCCTTTCAATATAAAATTATTCATACGTGAGTAGAAAAGTTCTGAAGACACAAATTTTAACAATGGTTGGTTACCCCTGGAGAGCTTGAATAGATGATTAGGAGACTTTTGTTACCTTTATGTATTAATTCATTTTTTTAAAAACAAGACCATATATTACTTTTATAATGAGATAAAATAAATTTTAAGACTAACTGACAGATAAATATTCCCAGACAAAGCATAAGAGCTGAAGGGATGCAGGAGTGGTATGTTTTTTTTTTCTAAGTTTGAGAAAATTTAACTGAAAAAGGACAAAGCATCTCTTTATAAATAGTAGTTAGGAAAATACCTCAAAATGAGGAGCTTTTGGGTGATTAGGCACATGACTTTAAAATAAAGGATTAAAAAACGGTTTGATGGGTTTGTCTAAGAATAAAGTTAAAGCAAGAAACCTCTGAAAAAAACTGAATGAGGATGATCTGAAGTATTTAAGCAACACCCTCTCACTTAAAATATTTATGTAGCAAGTAAATAAAGTTTTTCTGATTAGAAGGATTAAAACTTTATTTAAAATGGAAAATTACCTTTCTTATAAGGTGGTTTTCTGTATCTGCCACATATATGATATTATCCATTATGGCTACACCTTGTGGTGAGTTAAAAGTTGACTCTGAAAACATTCCATCTTTTCTTCCAGGGTTGGGTCCTACAAGACAAGATAGCTGTAAGACAAAATTTTTCCACTTAAAGTTATCTCAAATTAACACCGAAAAAATAAAATTTGTATTTAAAGCTGGGATTTTAATATAAATAACTTGATACTTCTACCTAAAAACTAAACTGTACCCCAAGATACCTATTTTTCTCAAGAGTATAAGTTTTGCTAATGACAGGGCTTACTAGATAATGGTTATTAGTACACTTTAGTAGTATATAGCAGAAGAAATTACTTCAAAAAGCATCTGAATTACCTATTATCTAGACTAGAAAGAATTAAAAAATAACTTAAATCTTTTACAATCTAGATGAATGATTTTTAACAATTTTGGAAGATAAACTCCTTTGATTACAACTGAAAATTACGAACCCTTTCCTTACAAAAATACACATGCCCATAAAATGTCACAGGAATTTCAAGGGGTTCCTAAATCATGAGGATCATTCAAGCATTTCTTAATAGCCCATGAATCCCAAGTTAACAGACTTCGTTTAAACCCTAGCTCTTCCTAGCTGATGATCTGGGCAAGTTCTGTGTGTCTCAGTTTCTCTTTTGTAAAATGGAATTAATAATATACCTAACTCATAGCACTGTGAGGACTAAAAAAATTAATACAGGTAAAGTGCTTAGAATAATGCCAGGCATATTTTTGTTTGCTATTATTACTATTATTAATAATACTATTTATTACTGCTGGTGATGAGAGTTCACTGGGAAAAAAAAGGGAGAGTACTGTGATCACTTCAGATTGGAAAATACTGTATACTATAACCTCCTCTCACATATTCATGAGATACGTTAGGCAGAGTACAAGATCCGAGTACAGTGACACCACCACCACCAAAAATCTTTTAAAGCACATCTAACCAGTATTTCCTGAGTGTATCTGACCACGGAATTCTTTTTAAAAAACTGTAGAATAACTATAAATTTATCACAAGATAACAATATTCCTAGAAACATATTTGGAAAAGGTAGCTTGCTGCTGGTTCCTCTGTTTAACAAAGGAGAATATCCATCTAAACTAGAAAATTTTAGAAATCTATTAAAAACTTTTAACCATTTAAATGTAATTTGCTATAACAGATGCTTTTTGAGTAACAACTGTCATAACTTCCTGTTATTAACCAAAATACCAAGTTGCCCAAGCAAAATAAACAATATAGAACACACACATACTCTAACAGAAACAACAAATAAGAAACAAATGAATTCAAGAGCTAAGGGAATGATACCTTGGCATACTAAGAATAGCCCCAGGACTTAGGAAACAATTAGTTTATTTTCTAGTTTATTTATTAGTTTATTTGCATCAGGAATGTTGATATCCCTACTTTATGTACTAACACTGCATGTGTGACCAAAGTAGGATTGCAAAGAGATGAATTACTTTTCTCTTTGACTAATTATGTTGTCAGATGTCAGTCCAGCCTGGTGAGCAGGATTAATAATGTACTTAACAGATTTTATTAATTATATGTCAATAAGAGCCCTTTTTAGATCAAGACCAGGGAGATATGAAAGAAAATGATCTATGCCTGTATGATACTTTTATTTCACTACAACCAAATGGAATGGATTCAGAAGTATGCTTAAGTTCTTATGGAAGGAGAGAAAAGTATAATAATATACAAATCCTAGGTTATTTCATAATCTAAGACTCAACTTCCTAGGGTATTGCTGTGGTCTTAAAAAACATATGGCTAGGGACTTCCCTGGTGGCGCAGTGGTTAAGAATCCGCCTGCCAATGCAGGGGACACGGGTTCGAGCCCTGGTCCGGGAAGCTCCCACATGCCGGAGAGCAACTAAGCCCGTGTGCCACAACTACTGAACCTGCACTCTAGAGCCCGCAAGCCACAACTACTCAGCCCGCGTGCCACAATTACTGAAGCCCGCTTGCCTAGAGCCCGTGCTCTGCAACAAGAGAAGCCACCACAATGAGAAGCCTGTGCACCGCAACGAAGAGTAGCCCCCACTCGCTGCAACTAGAGAAAGCCCGCACGCAGCAACAAAGACCCAACGCAGCCATAAACAAATAAATAAATATATATATATGGCTATATTTTGATGGAAAGTGAAATACTTCCATTTAAAATGCCCGAAATCTAAAATGTATATAATACTTTCATAAGATACAATACTGTGGCAGTTTTTTGAAAAAACAAGATGGGATATATGAATATACTTGAAAATTACACAAAAGATTTCCTCCTTTTGGTCTTAATGGAGTTTTTTTGGGTAGTTTTGTTTGTTTTTGAGGGAGTGAGAAGAGATTAATTCAGACACAATTAACAAAATAATTTCTGATGAAGTTAAAATCAGTGTATATTGCCCTTCTACAATTAGTTCTTATTTATAAATTTCAATTTTAATGCATTTCCTTGAACTAGTTTTTTACATGTATAATGTAAAATACATTATATAACATAATTAGCAAACTTTACCTCCAATGCTGTACTGAATTTGTCCATTCCTCCAGACGACCAAAATTCTATGATGTCCAGTGTCTGCTATTACCAATCTATTAGAAACATGGTCTACTGTTACTTTGCCAGGAAACAGCAATGGTGAAGGTGGCAAAGAATCTTTATAGAGTTTTATTCCAATTTTATTATCTCTGATCTGTCCCCTGTCTTTGTAATATTTTAAAGCTATTGAAGTATATAAAAATAATTTCTCTCTATGTCCTTCTCCAATCAAAGAAAACAACATGTTTCCACGGGGTCCAAGTATGATCAGAGTTGGCCAGCAGGAAACTTCTAGTTCTTGCCAAAGGCTGGCATCTGCATCATTAAGCACAGGGTGGGTGATGTTGTATCGAAGAATAGCACTCTTAACGTTATCCAGGACTTTTTCATTTGGAAACTTAGCCGAGTGAACACCAACAATCAGAAGACCATCTAAACGGGAAAAGTTATACGTTGAACATTATGAAGTTTTAAAGTTTGAGTATCACCATCCACATATTAGGTTTTGGGTCATAAATAAATATAAACAGTCAGAGATTAAAAAAGAGGAAACACAGAACTAAATTATTATCTTCAACTGCGTTTACACTCATGAATAAAAAATTAACATTTAAATCTAAATTCAAACACATATGATCAAAACCATGCAGCTATTTTAAGTTTAAAACCCTGTGTCCTTTATCTAGATAAAGCTTTAAAATAATATTCTCTTAGAAGATGTTGAAATTTTATAACTTTTTTCCACCTGTTTTAATCCCCTTTGAAATTCACAGTGACTATGATTGCTTTTTGTTGGTATTTATTATCACATTATCCTCTTAAATTTTTCTGACCTAACTCTATTATAGATTAACATAATGAATATAAGCAAGATGTTTCCATAAGGTCTTTATTTAAAATTCCTATTGTACAGTTCTTAGAACAAACCTTGTTGTAGACAGCAGACCTGCTGAAAACTAAAAACTAAAAACAACATATTTCTTCTATCTAATCAATACAGTATATCAAGAAAATAATATAGAAAAAAAAAGTATGAAGTGTTAGGCTGGATTCAGAGAAAAACTCAGCATTGATTACCAAGTAACATGTTAACCTCAGGCATGTTACTTAATCTCTCTGTGCATCAGTTTTCTTATTTGTAAAATGGGAAAATAACAGGAATTGCCTCATAGGTCAGTTTTGAGGATTTAAAAAGATAAATCTGTATAAGACATTTAGCATAGTACCTAGTTTACTGTAAAACTTCAACAAATGTTCATTATTATTATTTTTTAAAGTTATAAGTACAAAGATAACCAATAAAGGAGAAATACAACACTTCCTACATATCAAAAGAAATCAGTAAAGTAAAATAGCAAAAAAGCACATCATGTTGAGAAACAGCAAATAAAACCTAATACACAAAATAACACAATAACTATACATAACACTACTTATAAATAAATGTGAATGGGTTTAACTCACCTACTAAAATGATTTGGATCAGAAAAGCTAAAAATAAAGATATGCACAAAGATATGTGGGCAAGTGAAAGCGACAGGAACATAAGGGTGTGATCCTGGTAGGTAGGATCTACCCGACAAGGTAGATTTCAAGCCCCAAAGCATTAAACAGGGCAAAGGAAGAAATGTTTTAATGTGAAAAGCATTCACAACAAAGATAAAACGATTAGGAATATCCATGTACCAAGCAATAAAGGAAGCAACTTATTTCTATTTTAAAAGTTTTCTTAAAAAAAAAAGTTTTCTATTTTTGTTCCAGTGGTTATTTTCTATTAATACTTTTAATATTATAAAAGTATTAATCCCCATTTTTTATAACCTTTTGCTATCTGACCTATCATTTTTAAATGGCATCCTTTACCACTTATTACCTATACAATAATCAATAGTCTTCTGTTTCCCCTCTCTCCTTTTTCTTTCCATCTTTCTTTAGTTGCATTCTTTCTAATTTTGTCTGAATATATGATTTTATATTATTCTTCTACTCTGGGGCGATGGATTTATCAATTTAGCTAAGTTGGAATTGTTTTCCAGTATTCTATTCCCTGCCTAGCTCTGGGTTATCCTGGACCACAAGATATTATGTGAGAGAACTGGAAGGTGTTAAGGGCAGCAGCAGCCATATCCTCTCTTGTTGGAAGACTGGTGCAGGGCACCAGGTGCTACTGCAGTTTACACACTCTGTAGCTCATCTACTGGCTCACCTCAGTGGTTGTGGGGTAGCAGCTGGGCCCAGGCAGCTGCACCAGCTCCTGCCAGATCTCCTCCCTCAGCTTTTGCAACTCCTGGGCCAGGCAAGTTTTTAGCTCCTGATGAGGGGTACAAACTTATTTTTCTGGTCACCTCATTATTTAAATTGGAAGCTTACATAGGTTCCAGTTCATCCTTACGGGTTCCAGTTCATGCGTGCAGGTTGTAGTTTACCCTTGATCTCCCCTACTTCTTATCCATCTTTCCTTTTCAACTGCCTGAACTTCTGACTTCAAATTGAGGCATCAGACACAGAAGCAACAGCTATATACATGTAGACTAGTTAACCAGCTCCCACAACTACATAGTCAAGTGCCTTTAACAAATCCTTATTATTTCTCCTTACTCCTTCTCCCCTGATCAAACTCTGACTGATTCACCAAAACACCTCATCCTCGTTGGTCACAGCTCTACAAATACATGTATGAAGTCTTCATTCATCTGTTTGGAGTTTCCTTAGTCATACCTGGTTAGAATCTCCCTCAAGTAGATTCACCAGAAAGGGCACATGGGCACAGTATTCTCTGAGTTCTTGGACATTCAGAACCGTCTTTCTAGGACTTCCCTGGTGGCACAACGGTTAAGAATCTGCCTGCCAATGCAGGGGACACGGGTTCGAGCCGTGGTCCGCAAGGATCCCACATGCCGCAGAGCAACTAAGCTCGTGCACCACAACTACTGAGCCTGCGCTCTACAGCCCGCGAGCCACACCTACTGAGCCCACGTGCCACAACTACTGAAGCGTGAGCGCCTACAGCCCATGCTCCGCAACAAGAGAAGCCACCGCTTGCGGCAACTAGAGAAAGCCTGCTCGCAGCAACGAAGACCCGACACAGCCAAAAGTAAATAAATTTATTAAAACAAATTAAAAAAAACTTCTTATAACCTTGATTGATTCTTGAAAGGCAGCTGCTTAGATATAAAATCCTTGGTTTGTACTTCCTTAAGATTCTTAGAAACGCTGCTTCACTGTTACCTTGCTTTGTATGTTATTTGTGAAAAGTCTGTCCAGTCTAATTTACATGTCTTTCAAAGTCATCTTTTCCTAGAGGCCCTGAGGATTTTTTTAAAACATATTTAAAGTGTAATAGCTTTACTAGGATACTTCTTAGGCTGTTCTGGGTATTTTCCCTGGTATCTAGTAGGCCCTTTCAATATGTAGATTTAGGGTTCCTTTTATTTCTGGAATGTCTTCTTGGATTCTAATTTTAGATATTAGTTCTGGTCAGTTGTTTTGATTTTCTTCTCCAGTCTCCAAAGTAGTCTATGTTGGACCTCTCCTCCTCGTCTTCCAATTCAATCATTTCCTCTCTAACCCTTTTTACTACTTTTTTTTTTAAGCTCATTTTCAGTCTCTAAGTCTGTTTTTATATCCCTGCTTTAGCTCAATGCCCTTTATAACATTTTTACATGAATTTATTATCCCTTGGACACCCTGTAATTTAGTCTTTATCTCTAATATTATTCGAACTTTTTTCTTCTATTTCTTTTCTGGTTCAATCAACACTCATTTCTTCCTTTGTTTTGCGGGGGTGGGGGGGCACGTCCATTTCTGTTTTTAGTTTTTAAATTTCTGATTCAAGCTTTTTCATTATTCCTAAATACTTTTAGAGGATATGTCATTCAGTATGGAGGACTGTGTTATAGTTTCTGTCAACTTTTTGATTAAGTGAGAATTTTCATCAGCATTTCAACTTTGAATCACATTTTCAGCTTTTTACAGTTTCATATGGATGTGATAATCCTAATCAGTTTTTGGACAGAGCTCCTAGTTTGAGAGTGCCCTCTTCTGACAGTCCCCCTTTCCTGTGCAGTCTCTTTTCAGATCGCGCCATTGGAAGAAGGAGTTGATGTGTATATTCTTTTGTTTCTGCAGCATCCTTAACTTTTCCCTCTTATCTTCTTCGTTCCCTTCAGGAGACTATCTCCAAGGGAAACTACACACACCTCTACATATCTGATTCTCTTCCAGAAGCGATGCTTCTCTGAGGCTTCTGTTCCCAGTCCCACACTCTTTCAAGAGCTAGTACTATGTTCTAGTATATCCAAACCTGTGTTCAGTATTTTGCACTTAGTGTTGGAGTTTCTCTTTCTGCAGGTAAGGGGATTACTCTGTTTGTGCTTTGCCTAAGTCCTCTGAACCGCTTTCTTTTTTTCATGGAGTCTTTTAAGCCTCCCCCATTTCTGTTCTCAGCACCTGCTGGCTAGTAGCAGCAGGATCTTTAATGGAAGTAAGTTTATTTCACAACTTACAGGTAATCTGAAGGCTATGATAGTCTCTGTCTCCTAGTATTGCTGAACGTAGGATCAAGTGTGGTTCTATTTACTCTCCCTGTTGTTTTTATGTTTGGGGAGCGAGGGAAAGGGACATGGGGAGATTCAAAATTAGGTAGCCACCATTCTCCTCCAAACCCAGAAGTAGCAGAGATAGATTTTTATTTTTAACATCAGGTTTATTGAGATATAATTTAAAGTAATTTTGTACTCTGATGATTTGTTAATTGAGTAAATAAATATAACTGAGTCCTAAAACCAGCCTCTAACTTAATGGAGAACTAGAAGTTTTCCAGTAAGATAAGGAACAAGGCAGAGATGTCCACTGCTTCCACTACTATTTAACAATGAGTAGGAAGGGTGATAGCAGACAACAAAATCAGACAAGAGAAATCAGTTATAGGCGTAAGAATTGGAAATTTTCTTTGCAGACAATATGATAGCATGTTAGGGAAACTCCAGAGAATCAATTACAAAACTAACCCAAATAATAAAAGATTCAGGAAGTTGTGGAATATAAAATTAACACACAGAAATCAATGGACTTTATATACCTACATAATACCCAGTTTTGGAGGATATAATGGTAAACAAAACCCCATTTACAATAAATAGCCATAAACATGAAAAGACTTGTTCAACTCCACTCTAAAATGCAATTTAAAACTACACCGAGATACCATTTCTCATATACTAAACCAGTAAAAATGTAAAAATACGTCAACACATTTTACTGGAGCAGCAACGGGGAAAGAGACACCATACACTGTTAGTAAGAATGCAAACTGAGGGAATTCCCTGGCAGTCCAGTGGTTAGGACTCTGCACTTCCACTGCAGGGGGCCCAGGTTTGATCCCTGGTCGGGGAACTAAGATCCCAAAAGCTGTGTGGTGCGGCCAAAAAAAAAAAAAGGAATGCAAACTGGTGCAGTCCTCCTGGTACGGAACATGGCAACATCTAACAAAATTGTATATACATTTAACTTTGACCAAGCAATCCCATTTCTAGGAATCTACCCTTAAGATATACTACCAGCAGTACAAAAATGTATCCGCAAGATTACTCACTGTTTGTTAAATATTAGAAACAAAGTAAGGGCCAATACATAGGATAGGAGAGTGGCTGAATAAATTATGGTATACACATACACACACTCAAGTACTATGCAGCTACTAAAAATAACCAGGAAGTTCTTTATAAACTGATATGGAGTGACTACCAGGAAAAATGTCACATGATAAAAGTGAAGTGCACAAAAATGTCAATAGTATGTCAGTTTTTATGTTAAAAAAAGAAGAAATTTTAAAAAAGAAAAAGAATGGGACAGAAAGAATGAGAATGTAGGAACAGGCAGAAGAGATGGGTGGATGGATCTATACTTTCTGTACAGTCCTGACTTTCAGACCATGTTATAATTTTGCATACTCGAAAACAAAATCAACAGAAATGGAGAAAGGGGGCCTAAAAGTACAAACAGAAACAAATGAATCTAGCTATATTTCAAATGAATAACATAACCTCATGGTGGGTGAGAGGGACTAGTTTAAGTAATTTTTAAATTAGTTGAGAGGGACTGGAAGCAAAGACACCCCAGTAGCAACAAACACGCCTAGTACCCAGATCGTGGTTTCTCAAAACCATTCCCAATGTTCAATCCTAAAAGGAATGAGAGCTCCTCGGAGAAGTGGCTGATTCAGAGATGCGGCTGGGAAAGTACAAGATGAACCCGGAAATATTTTGTTGTGACAAGTAAAGAAGTGCTCAGAGAATGATAAGGACATGTCAGAAGGACACAAGTGATAGCTTGAAGGGGATCCCATTAGTCAAATACAGAAAATTTGAAAATCAAAACAAATGATTGATGATTTATAATAAATTAAAAAAGAAACCATGAGTTGAGTCCAAATATATTTTATATATATAATATATATACACAATATATATCTTATTACTTCAAAAAATGTATTTTTTTCCTTTGGTCAATATATCCCAACACTTCTTTGAAAAAGTGATGACTGAGGTGAGATCTAAATGATGAGAAGATGTTAACTATGTGAAGAGAGCAACAGAGGAGATTTCAGGGAGAGAAAACAACACATTGAAAAGTGGGACAAAACAGAGACTGAAGAAGGTAAGTGACTAAACACAGAGAACAAAGGGGAGCATGGGACAAAACAAGAATAAACATACAGATAGGGTCAGTCTCGTAAGTCATAATAAGGATTGAGATCTTTTTCTTAAAAGCAATGGAAGTCAGATGGAGAATGAAGTGCAAGTCTCAAAGATACTTCAAACTAAACTCACGAACTTTCCCTCTAAACGTCCTTTCTACAGCGTTTCCTGTCACCAAATGGCACCACCGTCTTTCCAATTATACAAGCCAGAAACCTACCTAGGATATCTCTGTAATAACCAACCAGCCCTCTCTCATCACCCATAGTTAATCCATGACTGAGTCCTATTGATCTTAACATCTATAACGGGCTAAGCTATTATCATATCTCACAGGGAGCATGATAGCCTTGTCACCAATCCATTTCTTGTCCACTAATTAGCTGCCCACCCAGGAGATGAACTGATCTTTAAAAAACACAAATCTGATCACATCACCCTCTGGCAGAAAATCTTTCCTAGGCTCTCCCAATGGAAAACCACATGCAAAAACCACATCTCACGTCTCCAGCATCTTTTTCCACTCTTCTTCCCCTCCCTCAGGGTACTGTAGCGACCAGGACTTTCTTAGTTCGTCCAGAATATCATTATTCCTCTTGCTTTAAAGCCTTGACACATAGTGTCTCTCTGCCTGGAACCTTCTCACCTAGCAAAGTCGTACCTGTCTTTTAGATCTCAGCTCAATTTTTACTCTTAAAAAAGCTTTCTTTAATTCTTCCAGATTGGAGTAAACCTCATTATTCGTTTTCATAGCAGTCTGTAATTTTCCTTCTTCTTTTTTTTTTCTTTTTTTTTGCGGTACGCGGGCCTCTCACTGCTGTGGCTTCTCCCGTTGTGGAGCACAGGCTCCGGACACGCAGGCTCAGCGGCCATGGCTCACGGGCCCAGCCGCTCTGCGGCATGTGGGATCTTCCCGAACCGGGGCACGAACCCGTGTCCCCTGCATTGGCAGGCGGACTCTCAACCACTGCGCCACCAGGGAAGTCCTGTAATTTTCCTTCTTAGCACTAATCAGAAATTATAAAAATATTTGTGTGGTTATTTGATTGTATGTTTTCCCCTTGTTAGACTGTAATTCCTATTAATTATTTAGGGATCATACACTATTTTATTATTTACCAGCATAGTGTCTCATACATAATAGGAAATGAATGGACAGGACATAAATACTGAAGAAACATATTTGTACAATATATAGACCACATCACATTGTCTAAATATAATATCTATATTGATCTACATACAAGGACAACTGCCAAATATCTATGCATCTCATGTTTTCAGTGTCAACAACCTTAAAGTGTACAGAAATTTTTCTTAAAATATTTTGCTTGTTCTATTAATCATACAGAATAAAAAACAAGATGTAAAAGAGTCTTCCCTTTATGGATCTTTTGCCAACACATGGATCAAAACTACTACATTTAAAATAAAACATGGAAAGAAGAAAAGGAAGAGAGAGAGACCAGAGGGAGGGGAAAAAGAAAGGGAAAGAGAAAAGGTAAAACCAAATAAAAAGAACAGCTGCTTCTAAAATATTAGTAATAAAATAACTTCTTTAAATCATTTAAGAAACTTCAGGGAATTCCCTGGCAGTCCAGGGGTTAGGACTCCGTGTTTCCACTGCAGGGAGCATGGGTTCGATCCCTAGTCAGGGAACTAACTACAAAGGTCTTATTTTTCAGAAACGTGTAGACATATAAATACAATTATGCATAGTAGTATATAACATATTTATATATAGTATATAGCAAACAGTATAGTTTAATCACAGGCAGTATAATAACTTAGTTCAATGCAAAAACTAAAAATATTTAAGGAGTTTTAGACGTTACAAAACCTGTAAGTTGAGGCATTTAGAGATCTAAAAGACGAGCACGACTTTACTAGGCAAGAAAAGATGAAGGCAGGTCACGGAGGCTAGAACACCCCGAGGGGAGGGAAGGGAAGAAGGATGTGGAGAGATGGAAACATGAAGTAAAAAAAATCGGGGGCTTCCCTGGTGATGCAGTGGTTGAGAGTCCGCCCGCCGATGCAGGGGACATGGGTTCGTGCCCCGGTCCGGGAAGATCCCACATGCCGCGGAGGGGCTGGGCCCATGAGCCATGGCCGCTGAGCCTGTGCGTCCGGAGCCTGTGCTCCGCAACGGGAGAGGCCACAACAGGGAGGGGCCCGCGTACCACAAAAAAAAAAAAAAAAAAAAATCAAAATCACCCAAACACTAAATTAAAGCAGAGACCAGAAGCATATGTGAATTTTTTTTTAATTTCAAAAACTGACATTTCCCTGTGTTTACATTAAACACTCTGAAAGTTTGCCATAAATCAGCCAATATTTTCATCATACTTTATTTAAGAACAAAGAATAATCAGTATATGGGGTGCTGCAGAAAGAAAGTGTGAAGTGTGTACAAAAAAGAGTTAACATAACAGGCCCCACTACTATTCTTTCAAAGACCTGCTTACAGTGCTGGTCTTTGCCTGTATTTGGGAAGCGTTCCCATCATTCCCAGAACTGATGAGAGTAGCTCACAAGGCCTAAAGTGCTGGGTGCTGTCTCTAGTGAGCTTCCCTGGTTGGCAACATCCAAACTCGCTGTAACAACTCTTTGCTGGGGGAAATTAAGCACCTCTTAGGCGACTCCACCAAGAGAGGATTCGGCTTGCTCCTGGTCTCCCCTGGATTCAGCCCCAGGCGTTTTTTCCCTTGGCTGATTCTGCTTTTTGTCCTTTTGTTGTAATAAATTATAGCCATGAGTACAGCTACATGCTGAACCCTGTGAGTCCTCCTAAAGAATTATTGACCTGGGGGTGGTTTTGGGAACTCTGACACAGAGTAAAACTGTATATTGACCCATTAAAAGGTTTAGTTTCCCTATAAATTAGAAATACATTCTTCTACTTTTTAATAAAGTGAAAAACAGCATATACCACATAACGAGAACACCAGCGTTTACTCAGCAGTGTTATGGCATTTAGGTTTTTAAAGTCTGATTTAATTATATTAACATTCACCTAGCAAACACATTTTAAAATATGCCAAGTTTTCCTACTAGATGTTTTCTTATAAAACAAGTGCTTTTCAGGGCTTCTCTGGTGGAGCGGCGGTTGAGAGTCCGCCTGCCTATGCAGGAGACACGGGTTCGTGCCCCGGTCCGGGAAGATCCCACATGCCGCGGAGCGGCTGGGCCCGTGAGCCATGGCCTCTGAGCCTGCGCGTCCGGAGCCTGTGCTCCGCAACAGGAGGGGCCACAACAGTGAGAGGCCCGCATACAGCAAAAAACAAAAACAAAAACAAGTGCTTTTCCTTAGATGATAGCCATTGTGCTAAATTTGGGTATTATATATCATTAATGCATCCAGCATAAACAGGTAAAAGAAATTAGAAACCCTCAAGGAGAAACCAGAACCATTCATTACTATTAAGTATCTTTTTACTTTTGCTTTAGATCTTTGGCATTTATAATTTCTTTTACGCTATTGTGAAAGTGATACTGGTCACCATTACACACTAGACTTTAAAAGCTGTTTACAGAGGAAGGAGGCTGAGTATTAAAGTGGGCTTCTTTCAGAGTGTTTTTGAATTAAAATGCACTTCCTCACTCAGCTGAGCATTTCCAGCTTACTGATAAAATGAACTGAATATTTCATGGAATAAAAACAGTCTGCTTAATGTCTCTTCAAGAACATAAACAGCATTGCTGAAGATAAATTCAGAAACATCAGATAGTAATGAAGTAAGACACGGCATCATGATAAATTAGGAGATTGGAATTAACATATACATACTACTATACATAAAATAGATAACTAACAAGGAACTACTGCATAGCACAGGGAACTCTACTCAATATTCTGTAATAACCTATATGAGAAAAGAATCTGAAAAAGAATGGATATATACATATATATAACTCATTCACTTTGCTGTACACCTGAAACTAACACAACACTGTAAATCAACTATACTCCAATAAAAATAAAAAAGACAGCAGCAAGAAAGCAAATTTAGTGACAGCCTACTGAACTTTCATATGATAATCTCTAGGTATGCCTGCTTTTGTGAATATGAACTGAACTTATCTTCTAAGCAATACAAAAATCTTTTATTTCTAAGTTACCAGCATTTTCATACAGCAGCATAATAATGAAGTAATGTTTCTTTGAAATTACCATGTTGAAACCACTTACAAAGTATCTTACTTTTCAGAAGTGTATTTATATATAAAAATAGTTATCATTTTTTGTCACAATGTGTTATAAAAATATTTTCAGTAAACTGGTAAAGAGATTGTTAAGGATCCATTCTAAGAAGCCACTGAATTTGCTTCAGGTATGGGGTTAACCAATTAAGTTAAACAGTCCATTAGGGGTGATCTTAAGTAGGAAATGGTTAACTTTGGGATTTTTAACCCAGTCTGTAAGTGCCATTCTGAAACACAAATCGTACTGTCATCCTCCTCTTAAACAAGTAAATCAAAAACAACCTTAAACATCTCTGTACTTTCAGTGGATGAAAAAGTCCATTAACTATTAAGAACGTTATACAAAGCCCTTCGTAATGCAAGTCTGAACCTAATCTGCCTTCCTCCCCTTTAACTCTTCCCAGGGGCCCCTATAACCTTGCGACACTAAACTATTTACCACTCTCCAAACCTACTCTTCTGTGCTTCCCTCCTTGTTTACCTGTCACTTCCTCAGCCAGGAGTGTCCCTCCTGCCCCATTTTCATTTTCAGCTGCACTCCTGCTCATTTTTCAAGTTCCAGCTTAATTGTCTCCTTCTCTTGAGAAATATTTTCCAAAGCTTCTAGGCAAAGTGAGTTAGTCCTTTCCCCATGTTCCATAATGCCTTAATTCAACTTTGTTACATATTTCCCCAGCAGTTAGAGTACCCTGCACATAATACTCAATAAATGTATTTATTACATGGACTTGAACAAGACACACAAGTATCCAAAACCTAGGAGATAATGAAATACTCATGTTTCTTAAATATAGATGAATTTTTGAAAACATGGTTTAGCTATTGGGAATATTTGAGTTCTTGGTAAATCTCATCGATAGGCAATTCCAAGATACAGTCTGTTACAATTTAAAAGCATCTGAAGTTTCACCTGCACTGAAGGTTATATCCAACACTCCTTTTTTTAAACTAAGTTTCAAGAAATCCTTCATTTTTGTACATGTATACTCTATTCTCATCTTTACTCTCACAAGATCAGTAACCCCCTCTTCTTTTTAGTCACTGCCAAGAGGACAGCTTCAATTAATTTAAGCCTAATTAAATGGAACCTTTAATTAGTTTCATTTATCCCATATGCTCTCTTTTTAGAAAGAAGTAAACAAGAAAAAAATCTGAAAAAATGTCAAAGTTCTAAAGAAAATACTAAGTATAACCTCTTACATTTTCAGAATTTGTAATACCATAAAAAAGGATTTCCTGGTGTGCTTTGGAAAACATTAACCTTTATAAATAGTTTTTAAATAAAGCAGGGTCAAAGAAAAAGTATCTGTTATAATATTTTGCCTTCCAAAATATTAGCACAGGTAGTAGTTTATGTCATTTGAAATTAAAGGAAGCTTATTCATATTTCCTAATAAGAACTTTAAACCTTTTTATCACAGCAAGAATATAAAATTAGTCACACATTTCATTTTTTCTTTTCTTCATAGAACAAATTTAGGTAAGTCCACGTATATAAAATGACCTTTTTAAAATACTTGATCATGAAAAAAGTAAACTATGTCCTATCTTTAAAGAAAAGACCACAGACTAAATGCTGGTTCTTTAGGAAGGCAAACCATTATCACTAAGCTTAACTCTTCACGAAAAGGTACATGGAGTCCTTAATTCATAGATTAGAAA
Source organism: Phocoena sinus (assembly GCF_008692025.1). Classification (NCBI taxonomy): domain Eukaryota; kingdom Metazoa; phylum Chordata; class Mammalia; order Artiodactyla; family Phocoenidae; genus Phocoena; species Phocoena sinus. Next base: position 68,782,514 of record NC_045778.1, on the reverse strand, counting down.
TTACTTTAGAATCATTGAAGTCTTGCCAAATGTTTCATTCTCCTATGAGCAAAATGAGTCAGCTACTCTTCCAGTGACTATGCCAGGACAGACTGTTAGAAACCAATTAAAGGGCAGATACCTTTATCAGAGTATGTGTGCTCTAATGCATGAAGATCAGGCAACAGGTGAATACAGTTTATGCAGCAGTAGGTGAAGAAATCAAGGACGACCACTTTTCCACACAGATCCTTGTAGACAGAAATAGATTCTTCTGTGTTCAGCCATTCTAGTCCTGAAATTTACACAAAATAAAAAACGATTAAAGGAAATGATCAAGATAATTTACTTAAAACTTTCTATTAAAATGTGAACAATTATTATTTCTAAGGAAGGGACTGGCAGGGCAGGAAGGGAGTGGGGAGGAAGAAGATGGGAAAGCTACTACTATGAGACAGTCTGCAAATATAGTAAGAAAAAGCTACTAAATTCTTTCAGAAATGGTAGATTAGTCTGTGTGTGAAAGGAAGTAAGATTAACATATTTAGGTAAAAATAAGAGGAAATATCAAATATTAAAAGGACTTAAGTACATATTAGGTACAAATGGGCTACTGAGAATGAAGGTCAACCTTAAGAATAAATATCAAAAAACAGTGTTAAAATATAAGGATAAACATACAAAATACCTAAGCCAATTTCATAAAAGAGCTGAAATGCTCTGGATTTGAATGAGACCTTAAATACAAAATATTTTAAATGCAAAGTTAAGCAAAACACACTGCTATTATTATAGATTTCATGGAAGCAACATTAATATTGAAGAAGAGCATGTTCCCTTCCCTCCAAAGAAAAAAGGAATCTCATTAATCTGTGCTTGTGTAAATTAGAATTTATAATTACTTGACCATGATTTACAATTTTAACTATGCACTATGAAGAAAAATTTTGTTACACAAAAGTAGATTAAAAGTACAGCATCTCTGTTTAACCAATTTAAGGAAACAAAGATAATGAGTTTGTTGCTTATAAGTAAATAAATGCAGATACTAAAAGTATTAATTATAACTTGAAGCAGGTATTTGGAAATATTTTATACAAACTGAAAGCCAAAGCTGGATGGAACAAATGAATAATAACAGCTAACAACTAATAACAGCAACTGAAGTTACTCAATTAAAATTCTAAAAAAAAAAGTCTGCAAATCAAACTAATATTTCTGCCAATTAGTCACACCTAGTGAGGTTTAGGGTACAGTGAGGTCTTAAATATCCATTTTGATAAAGTTTTAATAGTATGCCAGATCAAGTGACCCTATAAAACTTCAAACTAATTATGTATATTTCAAATCCTAATTTTAAAATATTTATGAATTTGTCTCAAATTTATTTTCTGTAAATAGTCAAGTGACTTAGATTGGAGAGGCAGGGAAAGTATAATTACATGTCACTTATTGTGCTAGGTGCTTACCAGACTTAATAATTCACTTTATAATAACAATAATAACAATGAATATAACTTTAAAAGCTGCTAACAATGACATTTACTGAGCTACCTTATGAAGTAAGACCTTTAGATATACTATATAGTCTGCATAATAAACCTGAAAGGTAAATAATTGCTTCCATTTTATAAGTGAGAAAAGTAAGCCTTGGCAAAGTCAACTAACTTGCTTAAAATCATGCAACTGACAAATGAAATAACTGGGATTTAATTCTGGATCTGTCTGAATCCATCCATTATACCACACAGCTTCTCATAAAACATGTTTCTTTGAAGAAATTAACAAAGCACAGTGTTTTTGAGTTATGTTTATGACTTCCTGATTACAATAACTGATAAAGAAACCAAGAAAAAACTCACATCTAGTATTCTGTTCTCAATAATCAGGTCCAGCAGAAAATTTGTGTCAAATATGAAACCTGAATATTTTGTTGTATTATGTATGAGTCACAAAGATCAAATCTTATAGTAATGAAATACACTCATCGTAGATACAAACAAGAAAATAAAAACACTGGCCCAAATCCTAGCTGCTAGCATGCCCGTTTTACGACAGGGTACGATATATAACTAACTTCTTACAGACTTTTAAAAAAAAATACACATTCATGTATATAAACTTTTAAAGTTTCTTTGATGGAATAAGCACTAATGCACCCAATTCTTTTGATAGAATTCCACAATAATTCAAGTCCAGTATAGGATTAATAACAGATAAAGTAAGCACGTATGAAGGCGAGAGCAAAAGGCTTCGAAAGACGAGGCTGTCGTCAGAGGCAAGGTTCCAATAGACCTCCCATGAGATACTGAACCCTGCCGCATCGAACCAATTAACTATACATGTGGTTTCAGTGTCATGCCAGGAGGCACGCCAACACCACCAGTCAAAACAATGCCAGTCCCAACCAAAGAAGGTAAAGTTCGGTTTCATTTATCATAGCAAGATGAGCTTCACCAACAGCACTGCTGGGACTATCAGTTCCGTCGTGCTCCAAACATTCAGAGCCAGGATTCAAACCTGGAAACTGGCCATAATTGATTCAGATTTATTAAAATTACAAGGTTCACGACTTTGAACGGAGGAGTGTGACACAGTTAAGAAACCAGCCGATGCAGTACGGGGGGGGAGGGGTGTCTGTATAATCCAACTCTAGCCGTTCTCAGTTGTGAGGCCCTCGGCAGACGACTTAACCTCCCTGTCCCCGGGCCTCAGTTTCCCAACTAGAAAATAGGGCTAAGAAGAGCACCTCAAATGGTTCGCAGAGAGGATCAAATAAGATAATACCCTTGTGTTTAGGGCTGTGTGTGGCCCATAAGAAGTGATCAATAAATGGAAGCTAGGATGATGCACAAAGATGATGACGATGCTGGGCAACCAGACTGAATGGGCACGGACACTGGAATCACTGTCAACAGGGGTCACGAAACAGTCAGGGAAAGTCTATTGAGTTAACACACGGCCCGGGCAGATAGGGAGGAAACAGAGACAAAGATACATGTGCCCGCCCTCCACAAACCCCCGGTCCTCCTCCTCCGCCGCCGCCGCCGCCGCCTGGGGACAGAGGCTCGGCTGGGCGAAGCGCCTCTGCCCGGCGCGGCCGCAGAACCACGCCTCGCCCACCGCTTCAGGGGAGGGCGCCGTCCCCGAGGAAGGGGAGGTTCCGGGAGGGGTCCCCACCCCGAAGCCAGCCCCTCACCTTCCGGAAACTCGGGCACTGACAAGTCCTGCTCCCAGCCGTCCACCTTCTGCAGATACTGGTAGACCAGGCTGTCCTTCTCCTCCTGGGTGACGGCGTCGAGCAGAGCGTACTCCAGCGAGGTCTGAGCCGGGAGCAGGCCCGAGAGGCTGCAGCTCCGGGCTCCGGGCGCCGCCATGTTCTCTCCGGACGGTCCAGGGGCGGCCGCAGAGCCCGCGGGACGGTCTCGTTTGGAGGGAGAGGAACTTACGGTCTTCTGGTTTCAAAACCGCACATTCGCTTCACTCTCCACCAGCGCCACTCCACGTTCACAGCACTTTTTTCAAATGCTAAAGTACAAATTGACGCAATTCCCAGGCACGTAATTAAACTACCGTCCCAACCTACCCCGCCCCTTCTAAATCTTCTCGCCGCAGCTGAGCCTGGACATTCAGAGCGCCAGATTCAACATGGAAAAGGCTTCTGGGCCAGCGTTCTAGAAGCTCCAAGAGAACAATTCCCCACCCTTCACTTTGGAAATTAGCAGGTTTTAGAACTAAAACAAAACAAAATAAATCCGTAGGATTTAAAAGGGCCCTAACTCTTTTTCTTTTTAAAGTCTCACGTTTAGACCAGGATCAGCCGATTCGACACAGCATTGGGAGCGCGAAGCTGTTCCGCCACGGCACTAAAGGTAAAGGAGTAGGCTTTTTAAAGTTGTGAGCGACTAGCCCATGGCCTTGGCTTATATGCAAACGCAGCATTTTGTTACCCTGCAGTGCTGAAAGTGCGGGTGCGAATAGATTGTCAGCCAAGCAGGGGGAGGGGGCACGATGGGAGCGGACGCAGCTGGAGCTACTCCCGAGGCGCGAGGGTGGCAGGTGGGCGACCGCGGGGATCCCTGAGGGCCCGGCCTCTGTCTTCAGAAGTGGAGAGCACTGGTGGCTTTTGTGGAGCGAGCTGGGCTGGCAGCTCCCTCGCTCCCTTCCCTGGAGGGGATGAGGGCCTACTCTGCTGGCCTTGCAGCCTTTAATGCCCAAAGAGGCGGTCGAGCCGGTGGGAGGCATCAGGCAGGTGAAGCTTGGTTTTGAGGCTGCGGGAGAGAGAGCTGATCACCTTCAGGCAGACCACCTCTGGGGTCTGGAGATAGCAGTGTGGGTGGCCTCAGTGCAAGCACAACTTCACATACTTGAATTTTGTTTGTTCATTGTGCAGTGTTTGTTCATTACCGCTGGAGGAAGATACTGGATTGACCCAGGAAACTGAAGTTGTCGAATATCCACCAGTCACGGATAAGGGCGCGTTTTTGTTTTTTTTTTTTTTTGCCAATCACACACATTTGATTATGGTGTGACTAGTGTTACTAGCAAACTGAAGTAGCCATTAAGTGTTTGCAACACCTGCTGAGCCAGTTGCCCAGGGACTGTGGTTGGGTTTGTGAATTATTTGGACAATTGTCCAGTTGAAAGAGAGCTGACAGGAGCTTTATAACAATTTTACGAAGCTCCTTCTAAGATTAAACTGTTAAACCTATACTTCCCATTGGGGTTTAGTGTTCAAAGTATTACTGATACTACTTTTTATGAATCAAGTCCTGGAAAAAGCCAAGATACCTGAACGAAATACACACAATGGAAAACTCAGATGTTAATTTTATTGTGCTATAAATGAAACAGCAGGTGTTCTCATGTATAAGGTTTGTAGTTTGCCAATATAATCATTATCAGAGCTTTAGATTCCCATCAAGTTGGTGGGTTTTCTGTTACTTCTTTTTCCTGAGCAAAATAATTCCATTAAAAAATTTTGAAACAAGACATAGACCCTCAATTTACTTAAGATTAGTGCTTCTTTAATGATCAAAATCATTTTGCCATGTTAGAGGATGCTTTTCTGGAACAAGACATCTGGGAATACAAATCCAAAAGAAAACCCAAACCAGTACATCCAAATAATTGCTCTGAGAATATTCCAAAATCTGTTGAGAAAGCAACAGATGGACAATACCAGTCAAAACGAAACAGAAATAGAAAAAGAACTGTAGAAGGTAAAAAGAAGGTTAAGGCCCCCGAAACGTGCCTTGGAGAAACAGACAGTCAGACTTCTGTCGCTTCCAGTCAGAACTCTAGTTGTGGAGACGGTGTTCAGCAGTGTCAAGACAGGGAGGCCACTCCAGGAAAGCACTGTAGGACTCACAAAAACAAACACGTGTCTCCAAAGATACGACCGGTTTATGATGGGTACTGTCCAAACTGCCAGATGCCTTTTTCCTCCTTGCTAGGTCAGACACCTCGATGGCATGTTTTTGAGTGTTTGGATTCCATACCAGTCTCCGAAACAGGTAAGATTCCAAAAAAGATAGTGGACTCTAAATAGTCAAAAAGACCTGCGTTAGGCCAGACATATCAGTCCAGTGAAACAAGCCAGGTAAGCAGTAAACCAAAAATGAGATGAGATACTCAAAGTATAAATGACTTAACCGCAGAAGGAAACAAGGTAATGCATTGTTACGCTTCTTGTGAAGGGTAAAAAGATAACAGTCAATTCAAGTTGCAAACTTGAAAACAATATAAATGCATTTTACTATTTCATGAGTCCCTAAAAATCTGTGATTTTTCATAAATGTTAATTGAGCACATATTATGGTAGATATTTTCACCTGCATAAGGTAGGTGGTATTGACATCTGATAGATGAGGGTTCTTAAAAGCTAAACAACTTGCCCATTTTGTTATCTTTTATGAAACAGACTTTTAGAGAATCATGAATGTAGTCCAGCCTTCTAAATACGGCTGTGTTGGGGTCATCGTGCTAATGGACAGAAAGAAGAACTAGGAAGGAGTGTTTGGTTATTAAGATTCTAATAAATAAAATTGTGCCAAATGAGAACTGAAGTAATACTGTTTCTGTTATCATTTAAACTATATAATAAATATCATGTTTAATATGTAGAAAATCCTACTTGTAGTATATGGAGAATGGATGGTTATTGATGATTTGATTATTTAAAAGTTATATATACCATACATAAATTTTTAAATCTCAAGGAATCAAAATAATATTCAGTATGGCTTTCGTGTTAACTATGATTCAGAATACGTTTTATTATTAACTTCTAGTTCTCATTTTAAAGTACTGCATGAAGATGCAAAATAACTTAAAAAAAATTGGCACTAGCCTTATACAACCGAGAAAGCCTCATCAAATGCTAGTAATTTGTTTTTCAGTGGCTTGAAAGTCAGAAATGGCAGCTGGAATCCCATGGTGAGCAGTCAGGGTGAAATATCTTATAGGTGAAGCCACCTCAAAGAGTTTTTCTCTTGGTTTTTTCACTGATTAAACTCCTTTGAACGGATAATCTCAGGTGGATTCTTCTTGAATTGAATTTTATTCTATAACATATACTTTTATGAGGTGGTTTTAACTTAATTTTTAAGCAATGAAGTCTCCAGTTTAATGTGACATCTTCTTTTTGTGGGGGTGGATCATTTTTTGATGGGCCTGAAAATGAACATACAAGGGGTGGGGTATGCCAAGACGCTTTACAGACTGTTTCTCAGTCATAAAGGTATGACAGGGAATAGTTTCCAGATTATTAAAGCCTTATTATTAACCAGTTTATCAAACTGAATTTCAAATCTTAGAACAGAACCTAAAATGTTTAGGGTATGAACAGCTGTAATTAAGATTGCTATTACTGTTTTATATACAGTGTGAATATTAAATAACGGAACCTAATTTGGTACTGCAACTGTCATACGTATGTGTTACCTGATAAGACAAAAATTGAGGTAGAACTTTTAGTCTGTGAGAGACATACCAGCCTTCTCTACTCTTTATTGCTTGAGCAATAGTGACGGAGTGAAACTGATGGGATCAATTTGTAGCACCTGCTTCAGAAATACCTAGTGCAAGCATGACATGCATTTTGGAGGAGCTCATATTTGTGAAAGTTTTTAGTGGGGAGAAAAAGGTGTTAGTCTTAGATTTTGCTGGGGGGGGGAAGAGTATTTGAAAAGAAATTTAAAAGAATATATTGATTTAAAAATAATAACTAGCACCTTGCAAAACCATACTGGATTACTGATATTGTGTGATTTTTTGTTTATATAATGATAGCTATTGTCCTAAGGCCTCAAAGTTGGACTGATGACTTTCCACTTACATGTTAATTTATAGTGCTAATACTGTCAAAGCTTAGTCTGTGCTTTGATCTGGTAATAATTTTTTCTTTATTAAAATTTTCAGAGTGTCCTGATGCTCTTCAGTGTTCCTCAACAATTCCTTCTCATTACAAGAGATACACTCATCACCTGCTAGCTCAAAGCAGGGCTAGTAATAGTCCTTTCAGCGATCCATCCCATGAGTCAGGTGGGAGTTTCGGTGAGACTAATTCAGGCTTTCTTTGTAGCCTTAAGGAAAGATGGTCTTCATATCAGAAACAAACAAATAACTTTAAAAAAAATGTTTCAACTGATCCCTTGTTAGTGACACAATGTCTAAGAAAATCTCAGTCTCCAACTGAAACTGATAAAAAGGTTTCCTCTTCGACAAATATCCAAACTTCCCAACAAGTCCCACAATTTACAGAGCTTGTTAATAATGACAAACTGGTAGGATTTGGTTTGCCTCTTGCTGAAGAATTAGACAGTCAAAACAGCCCAGAACACATAAATTTGACATTGCCAGAAAATGACTTTAGCAACTGTGAAATCTCCTATTCTCCACTTCAAAGTGATGAAGAAACTTATGATACAGATGAAAAGCTGGATGATTCACAACAGGAACTATTTTTTACAGAAAGCTCTAAAGATGGCAGCTTAGAAGATGAAAATAGCTCCACTTTGTCTAAAAAACTCCATGACCCTTTACTGAAGGACCAGGAGGAGAGCTGCCCCGAAGTGGATAGCTTCTTAACTCAGGATAAATACGATGAAAAATCGTATAAATGCAACACTCTAAATGATTCGTCTCAACTTACTTTCCAAAATAAGAGTATTATTTTACGTGATGATCCAGCATATACTGATGATTTTATATTGTTTCCACCTGCATTAGCAGAGCGGTTTACTTCTCCTAGTTACCAAGCCACTAAAGCAAAACCTGATGAGCCAGAATTTCACTCATCTCAATCAAATAAAGAGAAACAGGTAATTGAAGAATCAGCTGTTTACAGTCAAATTTCTCTTCCCTTACTTAAGAGTAAAATGTCAAAACCTTTTGAAAGCCAGGGAGGAGGGTGTCATTCTTTCCAACCAACCCAAAGTAAAACTAGAGAATTATCAAGTAAGAATTTCAATGCTAAGCACAATACGAACTCAGCATGTTTCTGCAGAAAGGCATTAGATGGTATGCTGGACAGTAAAGTTACAGCTTTAAATACAGCGGTATTTTCTAGTACACCTACTGCTGCTAAGTCTTTGAAAATATTGCTACCTGGCCCTAAGTGTAATGCATCACAACGTTCTACTAAGGTAATGAAGCAAATGGATATAGGTGTGTATTTTGGACTACCGCCCAAAAGAAAAGAAGAGAAATTGCTGGTGGAAAGTGCATTAGAAGGGATGAACTTAAATACAGTTGTAAGTCCTAATGGAAAGAGGTCCCGGCAGCGCAAGAGGAAAACAGAAAAATCTTTAAGTGATTTAGAATTAGAAGCAAATAATTTAAGTGAGAGTCAGCCCTCTGTGGAACTTTCTCGTAAGAGGTCACAGCATCAAAGAAAGAGACTTAAAAAGTCAGATTCATTGCAGGAAGGAGTACATCAGAAGAGTTCAGGTCACCGTAACAAGACAGAACCTGGAACAGTCAAGTTAAGTAAAGACAGAGTCTTCGTAAAATCAGCTCATGGCAGGCTGCAGAGAGGGAACACGAAAATCCCAGAGTCATCGAATGCAGCAGAATTAAGGAAAAGGACATGTCCATTCTATAAGAAAATACCTGGTAAGTTGACATATCAAGGCTTACTATATCTACGAAGATGCAACTTTTTTGTATTACATGTTCATTGCCCATGTTATGTGTGTGTGAAACAATTTTTTTGTGTGTTTACTTTTTATACCTCATTGACCTGTAACAGACTTTTTTCCTATTTAATCTTTTTTACTCCATTCAATTCAGCAAACTTTTATTAAACATATTTTATATATAAGGTACTATACTATTTAGATAGATATTACAGATCTGACAAAGATTCATATAGATCAGCTTAACACAGAAGGAGGAAAGGCTCTCTGTAAGTAACCATAATAACAGTCTCTAAGCACTTAAGAAAAATGCAAGTACTAAATAGCTTCGAAGAAGGAAAATGTCACAGGTTATACAGGTCATAATAAATGCTAAACATTTTTAAACCATATCATAACTTAGTTTCTCAGTCTTTTCATGTTCTTATAATTTCTCATGTCTTCATAGATGAGTTAGTAGAAAAATGTGTTGTAAAATGAATTTTATTATTGAAGAAAACAGGTACCCTTCTGAAAAGAATATAAAACTGCCCAAATATACTTGGTTTCAGAAAAATTTTTAATATGCTTTTTTGATATTCTAAATCTATTCAGTATAATTTGTTCAAAATATTTATGTAAAGAAAAGCATTTATGTACATCATAGTACCAGTTCTGTTTTTAATAATTATTTTGATTAATCTTCTGTATTTTAAGTGAGCCCAGAATTAGTGGGCCATGTGTGGATAGGCCTCCGTAGAATTGTGGAGGTATGTTTATTTACCTGCATATCACAGCCAGCGCACTTGTTTTTTCTCATGAACAAATTTCAGAACAGCTCAATGTTTTTTATTTTTTTTTTCATTATTGCTCCTCTAAGGAGCCTGTTTAGGCTTTTTGTTTGTTTGTTTGTTTCCCTTCCTCCTCCCCACCTCCCACAATGAAATTCAAATACTACAGATACCCTGTTTCTGTGTTATTGTACTGTGGCCCTTTGGAGGGCCATTAGATTATTTGGGTCATCAACCATTTTTGCCCCTTAGGAGCATACCAATATCACCCCCATTGAGAATTCATGTTTTAAAAGAAAGGTAGCATTCTCCTTTTGCTGTTTCGCAGAAGTAAAGGATTTTAGGTGCCCAGTAAGTATTGTGAAAACATTCAGCAAAACAAAAAGGTAACTCATTTGTAGCTTAGTATTTTTAATTTTTTTTGTACAGTTATTCATTAAAAAGCCTATACTGGGATATTTAATGGAAACTTATAAGACTCATTTTCGTCTCTAGTATCACCTTTTGCTGAATTTATGTGGTGTAGATTTTTAAATTAAAATGTAAAGTTAAGTTGGAAATGAGATGTAAAGGTGTCAGAGGGTTTGCTATATAAGCAAATTGGGTTGCTTTTACTTAGTTAGCTATCGCTCAAGCAGCTGTGTTGGTGTTTTCATTGTAGGAACTGGCTTTACAGTCGATGCCTTTCGGTATGGATTGGTTGAAGGTTGCACGGCCTATTTTCTCACACATTTTCATTCTGATCATTATGCTGGATTGTCTAAAAACTTCACGTTTCCTGTTTATTGTAGTGAGGTAAGTTTTAGTATTCTAAATCCTGAATTTGTAGAATGCAGCAAATTTCTAACCAGTCTGGTTAAAAAAAAGGCAATTAAGATTGTAAGATCTATCATTCTTCTAGAAAATATATGAAAAAACAGACTCCACATTGAGATTCTAAAAGTAAATGAGTTATTGTCAATAGTTACAATAGATTTTTAAAATTATGCTTTGTTATGTGGAAACAATAAATATTGATATTGTTTTTTGTGAAAACATTCAGCATTGTGAAAATATTTACATGATGTACTGAAACATGTAAGTTTCATTCAGTAAATATTTACTGAATGCCTAAAAAGACAGTCAAGGCAAAATACCTAACTTCAGGGAGCTTTCAGGCTACACATTCACAAACAGTACCGCAATGGGATCTGTATTGTAATAGAAAAGTGAACAGAATGCCTAAAAGTAGGGAGAAGCGGGGCTTTACTGTATCCTAGGCTAAAGTTAGAAAAAGTTTCACGGTGAAAGAGATATCTTGAAATAATTATTAAAAGGTGAGCATTTTAAATGTGTACTACTAAGGGCTTTGGCTAGAATTTGATTTTATCCTCAAGCATTCTTGAATTATCTTCTTTTTATTAATGAAGCAACTGAGGTTTGGAGAGGTTAAGTGGCATGCCCCAAGTCACAGAGCTAGTAATGGCAGAGCCAGAATTTGAACGCAGGTCTGTCTCATTTCAGAGCAAGGTAGAGGAAAGAGGAGAGAGCCTTCCAGGTAGAGAAGAGTTTGTGTAAAGGCACAGACACCTAAGAAGTATGCCCATTCCAGGAACTTCAGATAATTCAGAATCAGTAAAGACAAGATAGGGAATAACAGGAGATAAATCCACAGAAATGGGTAGGAGCCAGATCATGAAGGGTTTTGTATGACGTGATGGGGATGATGGACTTTTTACAGGTGAGGGAGAATCAGTGACCATGTTTAAGCAGAGCTGTGACACAGTCATTTTAGAAAGTTCTTCCTGGCATTCTGGAGGGTTTACACGAGTATAAGTGGGAGAACCAGGAGATTATTAAGATGTTTGGGTTCTAAACTAGATACGAAATAAAAGACATATTTAATGTTTTAATGTATCAGCAATAAGCACATCCTGTTTTGCAGATAACTGGCAATCTGTTGAAGAGCAAACTTCACGTGCAAGAACAATACATCCATCCATTGCCAACAGACACTGAATGTATAGTGAATGGTGTCAAGGTTGTTCTGCTAGATGCCAATCAGTAAGTATTAAAGTTACCTTAGTAATACCCTATTTTTAAATATTCAAAAGGAAAACACATTGCATGGTTATTTAAGAACTTTTTATTGGAACTATTATGCTTGATATTTCATAAATGTCTTAGTTAAGTAAGATAAGAAACAGTTAAGTAAAGTGTGTTTCTCCTTTTTAAAAAAAATGTACCCAATTACAGGATCAAAAATTAAACATAGAGAGTTCTCTAAGTGTTCTCTAACCCATTTTTTAATGCAGTTTAAATTACTATGCTTTACATGAGACTCCATCTTATTTTTTTTAATCTTTTAACATATTGCTGCTGTTCTTTAAGAGATAACCTTTTGCCATTTTCTTTAATATCACTTACATAAATTAACAGCTGGTACAAATTAACAGCTGGTACTCCATTCAGATTCTAGAGGTTTTTTTTTTTTTCCTTTAAGAAATTCTTTAGGTTTTTGATACTAAAGTCTTGGAAGATTTTTTTCTTGGAAATTGGTTTTCTTTTTCCCTCATTTTTTTAAATGTAAAGTACTGTCAGGATTCACATTGCCAAAATGTAACTGTCAGTCAGCTATGCATCTTTGTAATTTCCATAGAATGTTAGCCTTATGTACCTTAGAGATCATAGATGCCTAGAGAATTAAAATTAAGACTAAACCTAGGTTTCCTAAAATCCAGGCTTGTTATTTTTTCAGGTTGCCTATAAGTTTTTGTCTGCTAACTTCGCTGCTGCTTATTTATTTAATCACCAATTATGATAACTCAGGTTCTGATTTTTTTTTTTTTTGGTCAACTTTATTGAGGGACAATTTACATAAATAAAATGGACCCATTTTAAATCTTTGCTGAATTTTGACAAAAATAAACACCCATGTAATTCCCACCACAATAAAAATATGGAAAATATTCCCCACCACAAAAGTTTTCCTTGTGTTCCTACCCAGTCAATCCCGAACCCCGACTCTGACCCAGGAAACCATTGATGTGTTTTCTATGACTATGGATTAGATTTGTCTTTACTAGGGATTCATCTAAATGAAATCATATAGTATCTTCTGTTTTGTATCTGGCTTCTGTCACTCCTCATGTTTTTGAGATTCATTCATGCTGTTGTGTGTTCCTTTTACTTACCGAATACTGTCTATTGTGTGGACACAATACAATTATTTTTTCCATTCACTTCTTGTTGGACAACTGATTTTCGTTTATTGATCTTGTATCCTGAGACCTTGCTAAGCTTGCTCATTAGTTGTTGTAGGTTTTTTGTAGATTCTTGAAAATTTTCTACGTATGTCATCCACAAATAAAGATGCTTTCGTTTTACTTCTTTACATTTAGAATGATATTTTTTCTCTTATTTATTGTACGGGATTATGCCTTCAATACAGTGTTGAATAGGAGTGATGTAAGCAGACATATTGCCGTGTTCTCGATCTTAAGGGGAACGCTTTCAGTCTTTCTCCGTTAAGTATGATGTTTGCAGTAGGGTTTTCATAGATGCCTTTTATCAGGTTGAGGAAAATCCCTTCTATTCCTATTCTGCTGGGAGTTTGTAATCGTGAATGGGTGTTGAACTTTGTCAAATGTTTCTTTGGCATCTGTTGAGGTGATAATACAACTTTTGTCCTCTATAATGTTAATGGGGTAAATGACAAAGATGGACTTAAACCAGCCTTGCATTACTGAGATAAACCCCACTTGGTCTTCATGTATTACCCTTTTTCAAAATATATAGCTGGATTTGATATGCTACTATTTTGTTAAGGAATTTTGTGCCTGTTTTAAAAAGTATATTGGTCTATAGGGTTTTTTTTTTAACTACACTTTTGTCTTATTTTGATATCAGAGTAATACTGGTCTCATGAAATATTCCTTCCTCTATTTTCTAAAAGGTGTCATGTAGTAATTATTATTATTTCTTCCCTAAGAGTTTAGTGGAAAATCTCTAGTGAAGTCATCAGGGCCTGAATTTGGGAGTCAGGGAGATAAGGGGAAGTTTTTAATTACAATTGTAATTATTTCCTGTGTTTTCCTAGAATTTAAAATGAAAATTCTCTGTGTTTCGGCAGTAATTTCCAAACCCTATTGTGTCAGGGGTCCCCGAGACCACCTTGAGGCTCAATGGTTCACCAGATGGACTCACAGGACACAGAAAAGCTGTTTTATTTGTGGTTACAGCTTATCACAGTGAATGGATACAGATTAAAATCAGCAAAGGGAAAATGGAGGCAAATCCAGGAGAAACCAGGTGCAATTTTCAAGGTGTCCTCTTCTAGTGGAGTGGCACAGATGTGCTTAATTCTCCCAGCAACAGTGTGTAACAACACATAGGAGGTGTGGCCAACCAGGGAAGCTCAGTTGAACCTTGGTATCCAGGGGTTTTATTGAGGGTCAATCATGTACACATGCAACGCCCATGCTGATTGACCTGGGGTACTTAGACGCCAGTCCCCTAGAGCAAAGACAGATATTCACCATAGATCACACTGTTAACATAAAATATCTTATCAAACTAGTAACACATGGCCCAATGTGTCAGGCATACAAAACAATCTTAGCAGGCAGAATATTTCAAGGACTCTAAACTTATCTCCCAGGGGCCAGCCAATGACTATTCCTAAGGACAGGCCTTTCTTGGGGACCTGTGGAGTTTGCACAACACTGGCCTGCTGAATTAACCCTTTCCTGCACACCATTTTTTTTGTGTGTGTGACATAAACTTCCTTAAGTGAAAATGCTACATACCTTTGTAGTGCGATGCTATGTCATTGTGGTCAGCTAATAAAGTATATTAACTTGTTGATATTGAAATGAACACTCTTTCTTTAGATGCTTTGCCTGTATTAAGAATATTCCTTTGAAATGTTTGTGTTCAGCTGTCCAGGTGCTGTCATGATCCTTTTTTATCTTCCTAATGGTTATGTCATACTACACACTGGAGACTTCAGAGCAGATCCCACCATGGAACGTTCTCTTCTTGCAGGCCAGAAAGTCCACACGCTTTACTTAGATACAACGTAAGAGAAACTTTGTTTGTGTACTTCTTTTTTCCACCAACAGCATTTGCCCTGCATGTTATGAATAATTTGAACTTTTGCTTAGGTAATCAAAATGATGGCTTACTGTCAATTATCATTTTAAGTATTAGGTGGATGCTATTTGAAAAAATATATACTTAAGAACAAATTTTGGATTGCATGGCTTAACTGACTCCAGCTCAATTTTTTTTGTAATATCCTTTTGAAAATATGGTTTATGTAAAAACCTTGTTACTGAAACAAGGATGAAAAATTTGGGAGCAAACTTTAGGAAAACGCCCTTTAAAGTTATCCTTTCAAAGTGTCTGTGTAACTATTAAGCATGATTGTGAAGAAAAAAACAGAGAATGAGATTCTGTCTGAATATTCAAACTTACTTTGTTCCTTTCTCCAAAAGGTAATCTATAAGTGGCAACCTTGAATTCCTAAGTGCTACATAATGGTATAAGCTATTATCTTCTTTTATATATTAAAATACCTCATCAATTGGTCAGAAATTATGTTAACCATTTCAACCTGTTTTAAGAAGAAGTGAGTTTGGATGGCATATCTTAGTAAGAGATGGTCTTTCCACAACCAGTTTTCTAATACTATAGTTAATTCTTCCATTCACCTAAATACTAGGTGAACTAAGAAAATAATTTTTTTTAAACTTTGTTACTTAATTCTACATACAATTCTGGATTTCTTTGTGAGTATTTATAGGAGAAAGGACTCAGTCTTTTCTTAATAATAAGAATTATGGCTGAACAGCAAAAACAATTTTGAAAATTGGAAAAATATTTCTTTAATGTGTATACTTTATGAGATTTTTCGTGAAAAAGTGCTTAATTTTCATCTCAAATATCTATAACTAATAGTGTTAATTTTTCATTAGTGTTAATTTTTCAATACAATTTTTCATTGTATTGAAGTAGACCCAACTGGATCTGCTGTAGTCCCATAATACTATATATATTCCTATATCTCCTAAAAGAAAATAACAACCAGATGAATATTAACTGTTTGATTTAATGCTACTTCACCAAATTCATGTTCAGTTTCATTATCTTAAAATATATATATATTTTTTGGGCTTCCCTGGTGGTGCAGTGGTTGAGAGTCCGCCTGCCAATGTAGGGGACATGGGTTTGTGCCCCAGTCCGGGAAGATCCCACATGCTGCGGAGCGGCTGGGCCCGTGAGCTGTGGCCGCCGAGCCTGCGCGTCCGGAGCCTGTGCTCCACAGCAGAAGAGGCCACAGCAGTGAGAGGCCCGCGTACCGCAAAAAAAAAAAAAAAAAAATATATATATATATATATATATGTAATTTTAAAAACTAAATCAGAATTCTCTAGTCCTAAAAGATAATCTCTATAAATCATATTTCCTTTGATAGGGATTGGGGTTAAAAAAAAAGATATTAAGGCTTATAATTCATAGCTAAAAGAGCTACCTAGAAATATTCTTGAAGGAAAAAAAATGCAGTTTCTTTATTTGAGGGTTATAAAAGAAATATAATTAAAAAGGTATATTGAAATGTATAGTTCCATCATAAATAATCAATAGCTGGTAACAAATATTTTAACCACAGGCACTGGTGAGATAACTGCGGTGGCGTTAATGTACTATACTGCTGTTGTATGTAATTTTGCTAAAGCTTGTTTTCTAAAATAGCATCCAACTTAATGCTATGACTTTCTTGTTGTTCTTTTAATAAGTACCATATTTCCATATTACAGATATTGCAGCCCAGAATACTCTTTTCCATCTCAGCAAGAGGTTATCCAGTTTGCCATCAACACTGCCTTTGAGACTGTAACTCTAAACCCATGTGCTCTTGTTGTCTGTGGCACTTATGCTATTGGAAAAGAGAAAGTCTTCCTAGGTGGGTGGTAGCTGTAGCTAATTTACTGTATTCTAAAGATCAGATTCTTTCTGCATAAAGCCCTTTCAGGCTCTGTTCTTTCAGTTGATATTTATTTCCTGAAACAGTTCAATATTACCTTTGAGGTTGAAACTCTTTGATAGAGTTTGATTCATTTAAATTTTGAAAGCCTGAACTTAATGGAAACATTTGATAAGTATGTTTACGGTAGCCTTCATATCTACAAAATGTTTATAGAGCAAAAGTCCATGCTACATTAGTATTTTAGTAAACTTTGAAAGATGACTAGTGCATAGGTCTTTCACTGCATTCTTTGATGATAACCATCAATTAATTATTTTAGAGACCAGTTTTAGTTTTTGTTCCTAAATGATTTTTGGATATGTAACTGTAGTTTGTCTACATAGTATTGTACTATTTTGCAAAGTACTTCCGTTTCTTCTTAACTGTGGTCCCATAATGTCAAACATTAAGACGTGAAATGATAAAGCTAAGGTTTTAACTCCTCCAAATTTTGTTTTTTCCCTCCCTCTAACTCTTTCCATATATCTTATGCAATTTTTAAATACTAGATCTTTAAAAATAGATTCTTGGCTTTCTCACAATTTATTCCACATAGTTAACTGACAAACCTGTTCAGCCTTTTTGAGATATTATGGCAAAAGTGTGAATGTTTTGAATTTCTTTTAATTTGGTAAATTCTTATTTTAAAGTTGAGTTGTAATTTTATTTTTTTTCATGAGCTGTAATTTTACTCTTTTTAAACTTTTCCTTTAGCCATTGCTGATGTTTTAGGTTCAAAAGTGGGCATGTCCAAAGAAAAATATAATACACTGCAGTGCTTCAATATACCAGAAATTAATTCCCTCATCACTACAGACATGTGCAATTCGCTGGTTCACCTTCTCCCAATGATGCAAATTAATTTTAAGGTAAGCATTCAAGAGACATGTCTTCTTAGGATGAACTAGAAAAGGCAATCTGATGATTGTAAACTAGAATCCCATTTTACTTGCATTTAACGTAGAGGAATTCAGTTACAGTGGAGTCAAAGTAAACTTTGCCCTAGAAAATCTTTTAAGTGGAATTTTAAATGTTTTAAGTTTGTGTGTGTGTGCAGCTGTACAGAGTAACTCATATGCCCACCAGGAGTTTGAGAACTAGAGAACTGTCATAAAGGAAGAAACAAAAATAGAAAAGTGTGCAGCTCTCTGGTCATTCAAACATTCTGAGATTGTTCTCCATTCTTCCTGGATGAGTAGGGAAATGAGTGGAGAATTCTAGGGAGTTCTTACTTTTCTTCAGGTCTATTCTGTATAATATTAAGCCACTATAACATTAGTATACGTTGAAAATATACTTGTGAGGATTAAATGAAACAGTAGAAGTGAAAGAGAAAATTCTAGTGCTGGTTCTGAGATATAAATTAAGATACATATGACATGACCTCCCTGTGATTTATGGGGGCTCATTTGTCAGATTTATTCAGATTCTAAGATTCGTTCCATTTACTAACGTTTTGACACCTTGCAATGGAATACATCAAACCTATGTATTAAAAGTAATTCAGGGCTTCCCTGGTGGCGCAGTGGTTGAGAATCTGCCTGCTAATGCAGGGAACACGGGTCCGAGCCCCGGTCTGGGAGGATCCCACATGCCACGGAGCAACTAGGCCCGTGAGCCACAACTACTGAGCCTGCACGTCTGGAGCCTGTGTTCTGCAACAAGAGAGGCCGTGATAGTGAGAGGCCCACGCACCACGATGAAGAGTGGCCCCCACTTGCCACAACTAGAGAAAGCTCTCACACAGAAACGAAGACCCAACACAGCAAAAATAAATAAATTAATTAATAAACTCCTACCCCCAACATCTTCTTAAAAAAAAAAAAAGTAATTCAGAACATAATGTACACCAAAAAATATGTTTTTAATTTTGCTATAATGTTTATGAAATAGCTTTTATGGAGCTTTTTGAAATAGCTTAGGTGTTGATTACTGTATCTGTCTTATAAATAATAACACATTGTGTAAAGAAAATTAGGATTTTAGTTCTATCCCTTGAGTAAGGAAATTCTCACTGGTGTAACTACTCTTTTCATGAGATTATGGTAAAAATTTTATGGCCTATTTTCATGAGTATATAATTCATAAAAATGTCTAGGATAATCAGGTCATAGTGTTGTCCACTGGTGTTTAAGCCAGCTTTGCAAACATATGTTAAATTTGAGAGACATCCAGTTTAATGGAGGCTAATGAGGATGTTAGTTAATTATAAAATGAACACTGATATCCTGCGGAGAGTATAGCATATTTTTATAATTTTTATAAAGATTACTTCATGCAATACAGCCTTATTTCCTGCTAACTTAGTTTCATTTGGACAAATTATCCATTTAGGGGGACAAAAGGGGTGGGGAAGTCAGAATATTATGGAAATGAAGGGACTAGACCTTTTCAAGAATAGTGTTTAAAAGTGCCATATGCTGTGGAGAGGTCATATAAGGAAAAAATGACCTGCACAGGAACTGTTTCAGTGAAATGATGTTGGAGAAAGCCAGTGACAGCAGAGGGCTACGGAATGAATGAGAAGGTGTGCAGATGGCCAAGGAGCACATAAAAAGAGGATCAACACTGTTAGCCATCAGGGAACTGCAGATCAAAACCACAGTGAGACACCACTTTACACTCACAAGGAGTGTGCTAAGAAAGACAGTGCCAGTTGTTGGTGAGGATATGGAGAAACTGGAACCCTCATGCCTTGCTAATGAGATTTTTAAGTGGTGCAGCTGCTTTAGAAAGCAGTTTGTTAACATGGAGTGACTATATGACCAGCGATTCCAGTCCTAGGTATATGCCTAGGAGAATTGAAAACATGTGTCCACTTCTACACAAATGTTCACAGCAGCATTATACATAATAGCAAAAAACCTGGAAACAACTCAGATGTCCATCAAATGATGGATGGATAAACAAAATGTTATATATACATAAAATAGAAATATTCTTCAGCTGTAAAAAGGAACGAATTACTGCTACATGCTACTATATGAATGAGCATTGAGACCCTGCCAAGTGAAAGAAGCCAGACACAAAAGGCCACATATTGTGTGATTCCATTTATGTGAAACATCCAGAATAGGTAAATCTGAAGAAGTCAGTAGGTTAGTGGTTTCCAGGGCTTCAGGGAGAGGGAATGGGGAGTGACTGCTAATGGGTACGGTGTTATGGAGGGGTGGTGAAATGTTCTAGAATTAGATAGTGGTGATGGTCATACAACTTGGTGGCTATACCAACAACCACTGAACTGTATGCTTAAAAAACACCCAAAAACCTGGCAGTTACCTGCTTTGAAGACAAAAAACAAAAGAATATCTGAAATCATTGCCTGTATTACGTCCATTATTTGTCATAAGTTGTTGGTATTGTTTAGTAGCCCTTCCCCTTCCTCCATGCAAGTGGCCAGATATTGATGACATTTTTTACAATTTCATATCTTCAGAACACAGACGGAGCAGAAGCTGCCAGTTACCGTAAGACTATATTTTAGTTAGTACTTAAAGCCAGTTTTTCTTACCAGCCAAAAATAGTTTTATTGTATCAGAGCTAATGACTTTTTTGTGAAAATGTAAACCTGATACAATTGTCAGGGTTTCTAAGGCAGGCTTGAAAGACTTAGAAACCCTATAAATGAAACCATTCGTGCTACCTAGTTCAACATCCCAAGTTCATATACGTAAGTATATAGTTTACTATCACCTCTGATTTAAACCTGATTCATGGGATGTGGTAAAACATTATGACAGTAATGTTATAGATGATTATTTGCATACTGAAAAAATAACTTTAGGGGCATCTACTGAATGCATTTTAATCACAAACTGGTTACCAGTAAACAGAGAGACAAGTCATAGATCAGGGACGTTATGTTGACTAAATGATAATAAAATTCCTCATGATAGTAGTTCTGCAGTTGTGGTTAATGAAAGACCAGTGGCTGTCAGCAGTCCTCTGTGTGTTTGGCTTATATGATAATATCCTATGTTTTTGTTTGTGGCACGAATTAATGATGTTTTCATGGTAACTCTAATTTGTCTCATGAAAAGCATGAAATTACTTCTGAGTGGGTTCTCCCGAGTGTTTTAACAGAGGCAAATAAGAATGGATACGTTTGATGACCTGCATTGATAGCTGGACTCTCAGTTTATGATATTATGTGTTTAATTGCTCCTAAACCTGTTTCCTATTATTTCCTTTTCTTTGTGAGGACAGGAAGAGAGAGGGATTAGTAATTAAGCAAATAGTATTACAATAGATCTTAGACTAAGTAAGACAAAAATCTGAAAATTTGCAGGGCCAGGGATATGGTAATGAAAACTTAGTTATATAGCTATATAACTTAAACTTTTTTTGGGGGGGTAGTAGTTGGTAAGAAATATGACTGTTTAATGGTAGGTATACAAATTAATAAAAGATCATTATTTGATGCAAAAGAGAAATCAAAGCGTTATTATTAATTTGTCAAGTGAAATCTTAATGTCTGATAGACACAGTAAACTGTTCAACCTTTAAATAGTAATCAAAAAGAAAAATTAAAAAAAAAATGATGTGTTTGTCTTCTACCAAATTGGTGTACTTTTAAAAAAGGTAATATTCCTGTGCTGAGATTCAGAGAAATTGGCACTCTTCATCCACTTGGATAATAATGGAAAAGAGGGTAAATCCTCAACTATTTCCATTTCTAGAAATTTATACTAAAAAATGAGTCCTTTCTGAAGAGATCAATCTGTAAGTTCCTAGGTGCTGATGGTATAATAGATGATGAGAGTCTTAAAAAGTTAGGAAAGGGCAGATGGTTTCCATTAAAAAAAAAAAAAAAAAAGACTCAGAAGGTGGTGTTTATTGATGCCTTCCCCTTAGGCTGTAAACTTCCAAAAGGTGAAGGCTGTGTCTCACCACTCTGACATCAGCACCTGGTGTTAATACTGGAACAGATATTTATTGAACGAATGAATAGATGGATGAGTGAATTTGTCTTTATCATTTCTTCAGAACTTCCTACCAGCATCTTTTAAAAATTCAGTAGAGTATGTATGGTTAAAGAAGACTTCTAGAAATCCAAGATGATACTATATACACTTTAGGTTTTTTATTATTTTAAATAAAATTAAAATTTTATTATAAATTTACACTAAGCCTTTGACACTCTGGGTTGAATCTTTAGCCCGAAAAGTATTAGAGTTTTTTTGTATCCCTCTTGTCATTGTTATATTTATCTGGATTTCTCTTATCTTGCAAAGGTTGAACCTTTGTCATTGATTTTCTGAGAATCTTACCTAATGTCCTCACTAATGATGACCTCACTAATGTTGACCTCAAGACTTATTAGCATATTACTTCTGATCATAGCACTGTGAAAAGATTTGAAATTATTCTAGTTCATGCATAAAGGGTGAAAAGGAGTAAACACTTGAAAAGGGAACACTAGATACTATGCATCTTAAAATGTACGTCTGAGTTGAGTATAATGCCATTATAAAGTTATTTCCATATTTTATCCATCTGTCAGACCTCTACTGGTGTATATGTATGAGGATATGTTTGGATTGATGTTTACCAGTGTTAATATCAGTATCTCTCATAAGGATAGTATTAGATGCTAGTATCTCTAATATCCTAATAATTGTAGGGTTTGGAGAGGTGTTTGTTTTGTTTGTTTTGGGTAGCTATCTGAATTGTAATTTTAAAACACATGATTACTTATCTTTAAAGTTGCCTCATCTTATTTTTCTCAGACTGTACTTAAACTTGTTTAACTTAGGTAAGTAAAGGGGAAAAGATTTTTTTTTCGGTGATTTTATTTTTTGGGGGAGCACAGCACTAGGTTTTCCAAGTTAATGTTCACCAAGTGAAAACTCGGTGACTGTGCCAATGTAACATTTTAATCATTCTGTTTTATTCCATATAAACCATCTTCACTGACCATTAAATAAATATCCTGTTTTTATTTAACAGGGTTTACAGAATCATTTGAAGAAGTGTGGTGGGAAATATGATCAGATTTTGGCTTTTCGACCTACAGGATGGACGCATTCTAACAAGTTAACTAGTATGGCGGGTATTATTCCCCAGACCAAAGGGAACATTTCAATATATGGTATAATTATTCAGTTTTTTTACTCTTAATGTTTGTAATTACCTTACTTTTTTTTTAAAAGCAGTAAAACTAAGATCCAAGGAAAAAGAGGCACCAAAGAGTCTGTAATAATTTAACAGGTTCAAATCATTCCTCATGCTCTACACCTGTATCTTTAGTATGTTGTAAGTGCATATAAAGGAGTATGACTGTAGTAAATAGACATTGACTAATACAGATCAGTCTATATGTGTGATCAGTGACATGTAGGGGAGATCGTAGAACTACTTGAAAGGAGGGGTGGGTAGTGCCATCGTGTCCTGGAAGTTTAAATGACGCTGCGACACCGAGAACAGGAAGACAGTGGATTAGATGTGATGACAGCAAGAGATACAGACTTGGCTTTAATTTTTTCATCTTTGGAGGATGTTTACCACTGTCCTCAGAGATTGGCTTATTACAATAATGGCTGATGGAAACATTTTTGGATCCTAGTTTACTCAAAACAGGACCCTTTCTCCCTCTTTCTCTGAGGTATTTGATCTTCAGTAAAGAAGATGAAGAGATTTTTAGTACTTAATTTTTTTTTTTTCCTTTTTATGTGTACAAAGCTTGGGGATGGAATCTGCTTACTTGCTGTGGAAATCAAGAGTCTTCTGCTGGTTACTCTTTAAATTTTACTCATATTTCTTCCAGAATTTTCCTGAAATCAATAGCTGGGCAAAGTGCTTAAAGGGAAGAATTGTTTAAAAAGAAAAGCCTACTTATAAATAAGAATCTGTAGAAATGCATATTATTAAGTGTCTACATAGCAAAGTAATAGAATTTTTTAATGTTCAAAAGTTTTTGTATCATTTTAATATTTATTATTTGTAAAAGATACTAGCAGATTTTGTTATCAGAAAAAAAGCACCAAGGAATTTTTGGCAAAAATACTCTGGAATGCTTTCCTTTTCTCTTTTATTTTATTTTGGGCTTGTGCAGTTTTCTTTATTAGTTTGATTTTTAGTAGGCACTGTCTTTCGTGTTGCAGGGATTCCTTATAGTGAACACAGCAGCTACCTAGAGATGAAACGTTTTGTTCAATGGCTGAAGCCGCAGAAAATCATACCTACCGTGAATGTTGGCACCTTGAGATCCAGGCGCACAATGGAGAAATATTTTGAAGAGTGGAAGTTGGAAGCTGGATATTGATGTTACCTCAGAGGACTCAGAAGTAGTTAAGTAACTTCGGCCCAGCTTGTTAGTAGTTAAATCTTCAGTGATATGGTATTTCACTTTATGTGAAAAACCTCATGAAGGTCACTCATACAGCTTATTTTCTCATTTACGTTTGAATAACGTGTTCACAGTGCAGGGCCGCTCAGCATCATCAGTGATAATTGAGACTGGTCTGCCTAGTACCCTTGTTTCTTGCCCCTCCCTGTGGGGCTGTTGTATTCCACATCCAACAGTAGGAGCGTAAACATAGGCAGGTTTGGGGACCAAAGGATTCATGATAATAAACTAGGTTGAAAGCATTATATGTAAGTAATTACGTATCTTTAAAATTATTTAATATGGGGCATATTTTTATGAGATAAAGCTTTTCTATGATATGTATACTTAAATAAAAAATTGATCTTAAATTTGCCATAGTGTCGTTTGGTTTTTAGGATTTATAACTGACATTTATGCAATCATAAAATTTCAGTGACAGTAAGTCAAAATTTGACTCTGAAAAAGATGACTCAAAGAGACTAGAAAACTACCCAGTAAATGATGGAGAAAAGTTTGCATGAATAATGTTTATCTGAATTGTTTACTCAAGACATCAGATAAGTAAAAGTTTAGATTGCAATTCTTTGTTTGTTTGTTTTTGTTTTTGTGGTACACGGGCCTCTCACTGTTGTGGCCTCTCCAGTTGCGGAGCACAGGCTCTGGGCACGCAGGCTCAGCGGCCAAGGCTCATGGGCCCAGCCGCTCTGCGGCATGTGGGATCTTCCCGGACCGGGGCACGAACCCGCGTCCCCTGCATCAGCAGGCGGACCCTTAACCACTGCGCCACCAGGGAAACCCGCAATTTTTTTTTTAAAGGAGATTATATAATTTATTTATGAGTCTTGATCTCTCCAACAGAGATTAACTGATCCAAAATGAAAATTTGGGGCAATACATGTTAAAAATGGTTTTATGGGGTTTAAATAAGAAAATGGCTAGCATAATGAAAGTATGCATGTGTATATATGTGTATTCTTCTATTGCCTCTAATGAAATTAATTTAGGGATTCCTTAATGTTTTAATGGAAAATTATTTTCTGTGATGATTTCGGTCACCAGAAGAATAGTACTCTCCATGAACTTTATTTTCATAAACTTGGATTTTGCTTTGTTATGGTGGTGTTAGTAGGGAATCATGTTTAGGGAAGGAAAAGCATTTGGGGCCCAGTAGTAATAAATCCAGTGTAACTATGTTCTGAGTTGATTTCAATTACATATTTAAAATATTTTGACTTCTTTGGGCTTGGTGTTTTAAACTTTTTATAAATCATTAATTAAGAGTTATAACTAGAAAAATTGCATGTAGTCTACAAATACAGATATTTTTAACATAGAGGAGATAGCCAAGTCATTTAAGGTCTTTTTTTTTTTTTTTTGAGTAATAGTTTTTTCCTAGAATTGTCATTTTTCATTGGTAAAAAGATTTTTCATGATTTTGAATGTTTTGCTTTGGAAATCCAGGCATGTTATTTAAAAGCAGCCTCAGCCGTCTTATTTTCGAACACAAAAACATCTTTCTACACAATTAGCACCATTATGGCAGCTTGGAAATGATTTGTTTTGCTGTTATTATTGCAGAATATGCAAACCCTCATTTAGGGACCATCCCAAATATGGGATTTATTTTACAAATGAGTCGCAACAACTGAACTTTTCAAGGCTCTGTTGAGAACTGTATGTGAAATTCTTAGTTCCAATGACCTAACACTTTGGTAGGTAAAAATGTTCAATTTTAAAGCAAAACAAAAGAAGAAAAAAATCTACCATCAACCCAAAATAAATGGATGGCAGCTCTTGAACATCCTTACCATGTGTAGATAAGAAGAAATAGAATTAAGCCAACAAAGGGGAAAATGCTTTACTATACATTACATGTATTCGGAACTTTTCAGAAAGCTCCTTTACACTCTTATCTAAACACTGAATTACCAGATGCACCGACACTTGACAGGATGTTTTCAAGTTCTCATGACATTGATTTAATAGGAAAACCTTTTCCACTTGATGTCAATGCCTTTTATTTCTAAGTTATTTATCATTTACCCTGTATTTATTAATGTACCTAAATATGAAACTGGTTTTCAGAAAAACTAAATTATTGCTTTCTTCAGTTATTGAGTTATATTCTTGTGAACCAAATGCATTTAGAATTTCCTTATTTGGTCCTGAATAACTATCTATACTAGACTAGGGAACTCCAAGTACTAATACCCAAAATTATCTGTCTTGAAAGACTATTGATATTGCCTTGTAACTTTTCTGGTTGTTTTATTGCTGTTCATTCAGTTCATTTGGTATTGATCTTAGAAAAATTCCAAATAAGAAGTTATCTGAAATCAGCAAAATCATAAGCTAATGGTTATAGTTAATAGAATGGTCTAGGTATGAGAATTCCTTCTAATCTGAATAGTTGGAAGCTTTTAACTTGGTAATCATTTTGTATGCTAATTATATTTTAACTTTCCCTTAGTATCTACCCCTTCTCCAGAAAGTAGGCATACTCGCTTTGCTTAGGAACTCAATCCCCCATGATTTCACTGTTCTATTTTTGGTAAGCCAGAAATATCTTATGAAACACTTGTTATGGAGTGGACCAATTATACAACACCAAGTATAACACAAAATTATTCTTTTCTTAAACAGTCATAGCCAGGCCAGAACTAGGGTGAGGCAGGAGAGATGCCTAGAATGTAAAATTTAAAGAGGCAAAAGGTAAAAATCCTTTTTAAGGCTGACCCTGCGCTTGCATGACCCTGAGAGTGAGTGTCTCCTTAAACGCTATTCTAGGAAATCTCTCTTGCCTCAGCCTAGTTCCAGGTCCTGATTCGTAGCACCTAATTATGTTTCTTTGCTATTTTGGTGAATCCAAAGTGGTTTTCTAAATAGAATATCGTTAGAGCTTTGTTTTTAATATACATTGAAACATAAATATTGTAATCTGAATTTAGGAGAGTACATTTTCAAGAATTTCCAGATTCATCGATATAGAGCTAATTATACCAGCACCAAAACCCAGATTCCTTTGAGATCCTTCCGCTGGGGTATTGTAAACACTTTCAGGGCAGGGCTCATATCTTACTCATCTTATGATCTAGTACCTTTTTCAGTATGTGGTCTGGTTCAGAGACAGTTCTAACAGATGGTAAATGCTTGAATGAATCTTGAATAAACAGTGAAAAATCCATCTATGTTCTAAGAATCTGACTTCCAAAATTCTTTTACATGTTTTCCTCAGGTGAAAATAGTGTGATTCCAGAAGAACCACTAAAAATAAAAATGTATTGAAACTACTCAGTTGATTGTTCGGGTATATTAAAATGTCCATGACTTCAGTGTAGGAACAATTTAGAGAATAAAGTTTTATTTTTTGTCAAGATCTATCACTTTAGTTTAATTGTCACTAAAATCAGTCACTGAGTATTTGAATCCTCTCTCTTAGAACTTATTCTATCTGCTGAGTAACTGCTGTGTGCCCCACACTATTCTTGGTGTTGTGTGGAAATTAAGAGTAATTCAATCTAACAAGGATTTATTGACTGATTATTCTGCATAAGGTGAAGGGGGTATAAACATGTTCTTTGTTCAGGGATTCACACATAAATAAAATAGTCTCAAATGTCAGAAAAGTAGTATTAGGAGCGAAAGACATGTCCCTAGGCACCGTGACAAGTGGTATAATACCAAACACTTCAAAGGGAGAAATTAATTCTGATAAGGGAGAGTCCATAGAGAAGATGCCTTTTTACACAGTCCTTAAAACATTAACAGACCTTTCATAGGCTGGAGAGAAATCTAAGAGTTAACAGACCTTTCATAGGCTGGAGAGAAATCTAAGGGTTAACAGACCTTTCATAGACTGGAGAGAAATCTAAGAGACAGCCAAGTCCTGGAGCTGTGACAGTGTAAATTGTTCAAGAGGAGCTTTGAGCAATTCGTGCGTTGGCGTGTGGAGCTCAGACTAGAAGGAATGGGTGGAGGAAGATGGCACACACCTCTGATAACCGTACTAAGGAGCTTAGAGGTTATTCTGAAGAATATTGAGAGTTTTTGAAGATCTGGGGGCAGCCAACATATACCTATGTGTTGGAAATGAAGTAAAAGTGAGAGATATTGATATATACACACTTATACATATATGAATATACACAGCTTGACAGGAGAACTGGGCTAAGCCTTGAACCTTGAGAAACGCGATAATTATGGAATATCCGAGGTGTTGACATTTAACACAAAATCCTTGCCTTTGAGGAGCTTAGCATTTCCATAGGGGGCTGGAAAAAAGCTAATATATGTAAGATAGTTAAGAGATAAATTAGTGTGGTTTTAGATCTTGAGAAAGGAAAGTTTGGGGTAGGTTGGAGTTGTATGAGCTAGTTGATGAAATAGGATACACGTGAAACTAGTTAAGAAACAAAACCGCATGTAAACAATTCATGAGTGATCAATTGAACTGGTCTTTAAGAAGTTCATTTAATTTAGATCAAACTTGGTTTATATAAGTGCTGCTGTTCTGTTTGGGACTACATTTTGTGGTTTAAAGCTATTGTAGATTACATAGGGATTTAAAACACCTAAGAACACTATTTGTCCTAAATATGATAGACTTTTTTTCAATGAAAGAGGAAATTTCGTAAAGACAAATTACATTAACCTGTATAAGCCCTTCTGCTGTTTCAAAATGGAAAGCAAGGAGCTTAAGATCATAAAGCAATGCTCAAAGCAATGCTTTAATACACTATTAGATAATGTTATTAAACTGTTTTTTTTTTTTTTAAGTTTGTTTGAAAGAACTGTTGTGGACTTCCTGCTGAGGCTCTGAGCTCTGATTAGGTATCACGTGGGATAAGCAGATAAAATTGTAAGTGAACCAAAAGCAACAGTGTCTGGAAGGGGAATAAAGGCCAAATACTCTTGTTTTGCTAAATCAGTCAGGTTTTTTTATTAGTGTCTTTTATCCATGGAAAGAGTGCTAAACTCTGTTTTGTTATGTTTTGGTTTTCTTTTTTTTTTTTAAATAGCTTTAATTGAGTTATAATTCACATACCACCACATCACTTACCTATTTAAAGTGTGCAATTCGTTGGGTTTTGGTACACTTATGGAGTTGTGCAACCATCGCCACAATCAGTTTTAGATTATTTTTATCACCCCCAAAGAAATACTATGCTCATTAGTAGTTACTCCCCAGGCATCTCCTCTCCTCCCCCCCACCCAGCTGACTACCACCCACCCCCTCGTCCTGGGCAACAACAAATCTTCCTGTCCCTATAGATTTACCTATTCTGGACATTTCATTTAAATGGAATCTAGTACATGGTCTTTTGTTATTGGCTTTTTTGACAATGTTTTCAAGGTTCATCCATATTGTAGCATGTATCAATGTAAGTATTCCATTCCTTTTTTATGGCTAAATAATATTCCAGTGTTTGAAAATACCCACTTTGTCCATTCATCAGCTAGTGGATATGTGGGTTATCCACTTTTTGGCTCTTGTGGATAATACTGCTGTTAACATTTTGTACAAATTTTTATGTGAACATATATTTTCATTTCTCTTGGGTATGTACCTAGAAGTGGAATTGCCGGGTCATATGGCAACTCGGTTTAAACTTTATGAGGAACTCCAAATTGTTTTCCAAAGTGCTTCACCATTTTACATTTTCACCAGCAATGTATGAGGATTCCAACCTGTCCACATCCTCACCAACACTTGTTATTATCTGCCTTTTTGATTACAACCATCCTGTTGGATATGAAGTGGTATCTGGTTGTGGTTTTTATTTGCATTTCCCTAATGACTAATGATGTTGAGCATTTTTCCACTAACTCTGTCTTGAAAGATTGCACTGTACAGAAAGCTCAATTAAATGATTGTTCTAAAATGTATTACTTAAGCCTAAGTAAAACAGTCAGTTTTTATAGATTGTGGCCTTGATTTGCTAGAAGATGATTAATAATGACAGGTGTATAATTTTGGTCTGATGAGAATTATTTGAATTATCAATAATAAGATAAATTTAAATGCATAACAGCATTGCAGATATGAAGTGGTTATATGCAATGCAGGTAACACAGATTTAGTGCCTCAGATTGCAGAAAGGAAGCAAAATGATCTTCATAATTATAAGTTGGAAAGGAAGACTTCAGATAGGAAGTTTTAAAATATTACGGTCGATAACAGCAGCTGACTTGAATAATCAATGCAATTTATAAAAATGGTCAACAGTGTTGATGTGAATATATAAATGTAAATCTTTATCCGGTTTTTAAACGTTAAAATTGCAGCATGAACAACTGACACTGTGGAAATACAAAGTATCATGAGAGATTACTACAAGCAACTATATGCCAATAAAATGGACACCTGGAAGAAATGGACAAATTCTAAGAAAAGCACAACCTTCTGAGAATGAACCAGGAAGAAATAGAAAATATAAACAGACCAATCACAAGCACTGAAATTGAAACTGTGATTAAACATCTTCTAACAAAAAAGGCCAGGACCAGATGGCTTCACAGGCGAATTCTGTCAAACATTTAGAGAAGAGCTAACACCTATCCTTCTCAAACTCTTCCAAAATATAGCAGAGGGAGGAACACTCCCAAACTCATTCTAAGAGGCCACCATCACCCTGATACCAAAACCAGACAAGGATGTCACAAAGAAAGAAAACTACAGGCCAATTTCACTGATGAACATAGATGCAAAAATCCTCAACAAAATACTAGCAAACAGAATCCAACAGCACATTAAAAGGATCACACACCATGATCAAGTGGGGTTTATCCCAGGAATGCAAGGATTCTTCAATATACACAAATCAATCAATGTGATACACCATATTAACAAACTGAAGGAGAAAAACCATATGATCATCTCAATAGATGCAGAAAAAGCTTTTGACAAAATTCAACATCCATTTATGATAAAAACCCTCCAGAAAGTAGGCATAGAGGGAACTTACCTCAACATAATAAAGGCCATATATGACAAACCCACAGCCAACATCATTCTCAATGGTGGAAAACTGAAACCATTTCCTCTAAGATCAGGAACAAGACAAGGTTGTCCACTCTCACTACTACTATTCAACATAGTTTTGGAAGTTTTAGCCACAGCAATCAGAGAAGAAAAAGAAAAGGAATCCAAATCGGAAAAGAAGTAAAGCTGTCACTGTTTGCAGATGACATGATACTATACATAGAGAATCCTAAAGATGCTACCAGAAAACTACTAGAGCTAATCAATGAATTTGGTAAAATAGCAGGATACAAAATTAATGCACAGAAATCTCTTGCATTCCTATACACTAATGGTGAAAAATCTGAAAGAGAAATTAAGGAAACACTCCCATTTACCACTGCAGCAAAAAGAATAAAATACCTAGGAATAAACCTACGTAAGGAGACAAAAGACCCGTATGCAGAAAATTATAAGACACTGATGAAAGAAATTAAAGATGATACAAACAGATGGAGAGATATACCATGTTCTTGCATTGGAAGAATCAACATTGTGAAAATGACTATACTACCGAAAGCAATCTACAGATTCAATGCAATCGCTATCAAACTACCAATGGCATTTTTCACAGAACTAGAACAAAAAATTTCACAATTTGTACGGAAACACAAAAGACCCCAAATAGCCAAAGCAATCTTGAGAAAGAAAAACGGAGCTGGAGGAATCAGGCTCCAGGACTTCAGACTATACTACAAAGCTACAGTAATCAAGACAGCATGGTACTGGCATAAAAACAGAAATATAGATCAATGGAACAGGATAGAAAGCCCAGAGATAAAACCACACATATATGGTCACCTTACCATTGATAAAGGAGGCAAGAATATGCAATGGAGAAAAGACAGCTTCTTCAATAAGTGGTGCTGGGAAAACTGGACAGCTACATGTAAAAGAATGAAATTAGAACACTCCCTAACACCATACACAAAAATAAACTCAAAATGGATTAAAGACCTATATGTAAGGCCAGACACTATAAGACTCAGAGGAAAACATAGGCAGAACATTCTATGACATAAATCACAGCAAGATCGTTTTTGACCCACCTCCTAGAGGAATGGAAATAAAAACAAAAATAAACAAACGGGACCTAATGAAACTTCAAAGCTTTTGCACAGCAAAGGAAACCATAAGATGAAAAGACAACCCTCAGAATGGGAGAAAATATTTGCAAATGAAGCAACTGACAAAGGATTAATCTCCAAAATTTACAAGCAGCTCATGCAGCTCAATATTAAAAAAGCAAACAAACCAATCCAAAAATGGGCAGAAGACCTAAATAGACATTTCTCCAAAGAAAATATACAGATTTCCTACAAACACATGAAAGGATGCTCAACATCACTTATCATTAGAGAAATGCAAATCAAAACTACAATGAAGTATCACCTCACACCAGTCAGAATAGCCATCATCAAAAAATCTAGAAACAATAAATGCTGGAGAGGGTGTGGAGAAAAGGGAACCCTCCTGCACTGTTGGTGGGAATGTAAATTGAGACAGCTACTATGGAGAACAGTGTGGAGGTTCCTTAAAAAACTACAAATAGAATTACCATACGACACAGCAATCCCACTACTGGGCATATACCCTGAGAAAACCATAATTCAAAAAGAGTCATGTACCAAAATGTTCACTGCAGCTCTATTTACAATAGCCAGGACTTGGAAGCAACCTAAGTGTCCATCAACAGATGAATGGATAAAGAAGATGTGGCACATATGTACTATGGAATATTACTCAGCCATAAAAAGAAACGAAATTGAGTTATTTGTAGTGAGGTGGATGGAGCCTAGAGTCTGTCATACAGAGTGAAGTAAGTCAGAAAGAGAAAAACAAATACTGTATGCTAACACATATATGGAATCTAAAGAGAAAAAAAAGGTCCTGAAGAACCTAGGGGCAGGACAGGAATAAAGACGCAGACGTAGAGAATGGACTTGAGGATATGGGGAGGGGGAAGGGTAAGCTGGGACGAAGTGAGAGAGTGGCATGGACAGGTATACACTACCAAATGTAAAATAGCTAGCTAGTGGGAAGCAGCCACATAGCACAAGGAGATCAGCTTGGTGCTTTGTGACCACCTAGAGGGGTGGGACAGGGAGGACAGGAGGGAGACAGACGTAAGGGGGAGGAGATATGGAGATATAGGTATATGTATAGCTGATTCACTTTGTTATAAAGCGGAAACTAACACACCATTGTAAAGCAATTATGCTGCAATAAAGATGTTAAAAAAAATAAATAAAATAAGGGCTTCCCTGGTGGCACAGTGGTTGAGAGTCCGCCTGCCGATGCAGGGGACACGGGTTCGTGCCCCGGTCCGGGAGGATCCCACGTGCCGCGGAGCAGCTGGGCCCGTGAGCCATGGCCGCTGAGCCTGCGCGTCCAGAGCCTATGCTCCGCAACAGGAGAGGCCACAACAGTGAGAGGCCCGCGTACCACAAAATAAATAAAATAAAATAAAATAAAATTGCAGCATGCTATTTAAGATCTTTTGTGAAGGCTCGATAATGAGATAAAGAACTTATTTGGGTCCTGTTTAGTCTTAAATCCTCTAATTATATAATTCCTGGTTAACATCCAGGTTCTTTTAAGTACATAATAAAGCACTGTGTTTTAAACAGTTCAGCTATTCACGTCATGAGAATAATCAGCCAAGAAACTTATCTTTTTGTTTCTAAGCTGTTGACGTTTATATAAGAACTTTTTACTTACCCCAGGTTGTGTCCTAGTAATTTATTCATATGTATTAAAATTTTTAACAAGTGTCTGACGAAGAACAGGTGAGTTAAGTCAGGAGTCGTGAGAAGGTCAGCATAAAGTTCTTTTTGTCACCATTTGAAATCCCTGGACAAGAGGAAACAGATGGGTTTGGTTACATTACCCTTGCTGTGCCAAATAAACAATTAAGGAAAATGTTACATATCCTTTTGCTACACGTCTGTGTCTAGGCTAGGAATCGTGCTTAACATTAACAATGCTGGCCTTTCCAGCTGCTCAATATTTAATGGTAGAAGCTTGAAAATTTTTTTAATACATAGCATGGAAACGTTCATTTAAATCCTCATTGAATGACTTAGTTCATTAATTCAGGAAACATTTACTGGGTACTAATTATCTGTAAGACACTCTGCTGGGCAGAGGAAGGGGCTTGATTCCTTAGGGGGACCAGGTAGCATTTAAAATGAATTTTAAACATGAGTACAATTGGGATACTCATAAAAGGTAAAAGCTCAGAGTGGCTGTTGTATCTAAAAAAAATCAAAGATGCTTGTGAGAAAGGTTCCACTGAAGGACTAGGTGGGCAGCATCCATACAGCCAAGAAACATTTAAGTGTCCACAAAAAGAATTCAGGCAATAAACAGAACATTTCGAAAACAACCAAAAATACAGAGATACCTGCGTTTACAGGGCTTGTGGAATATACAAAGTAAATAGGGAGTCATAATATTGAATACATTATAGGGGAAATAGGATGGTGTGGGCAGAGATAGCGTCCAAGTTGGGAGTTGAAAGATGAGTGTGGCCTGAGCATCCCCTCCTGGCATTCAGACACATTCAAAGCAACAACTTGACAGAGACATTCTGGAAGCCTTTTGAATCTTCCACATCTCACAAAAGTATCAAAAGGGGAGTCTTCTTTTCAATGTATATTTGTTAAAAGTTATTGTAAAAGGAGAGAATTCTTAAGCTAAAATATTAATGGAATTAATATTAATGGAATTTCAATTAAATTGGTAGATAGACCATGCTTATTTTTCTCCTCTCCTTCCCAAAAATTCATTAACATGGTAGTAAAGGTATTAAAAAGAAATAGATTCACAAGAATAATTCCATCAGTGGTTGAGAGATTAAACAAGAAATTTCTGGAAGACAGAAAAAGATCAACTGGACAGACTAGCTGACAGATGGTATGATAGAGACTCTGGAATGAATTGAAGCTGTGTAATTGTGTGCATATGTGTATAATTATGTAAGTGAAAAACAAATGATACTATTAACATGAGGCAAACCAAAAGCTACACAAGAAAGGAAAATGAACTTCAGTTAAACTACTTGGTTCTGCAATGAGCAAAATTAACACTGATGTTAACAGTGATAATGGTTTAATCAAAGTCAGTGATGTAATGCTAATAAGGAATGGAAAAGGGGAAGATGTGAGAGAGAATGGTTAAATCAGTTCCCTGCTGCAAAGTCTCCCGTGGGTTCCGAATGCAATTAGAGTAAAAGTGAAATTCCTTATCATGGTTTAAGATTCCCACATGGTCTGGTCCCTGTCTGCTTCCCTGAACCCATAGCCTCCCACCCTCCCCTCTTGAACCATCATTCAGTGACACTGGCCTTCTTTCTCTTCTTTAAACAAGTCAAGGTCTTGCTCTCCTCAGAGCCTTTGCCCTTGATCTTTCCTGTGTGTAAAATGTTCTTTTGTCAGAGAATAAGTTGGTCCCTGTTACCCATTCTTTTCTCCCACAGGAATAGAATTTTAGCTCAGCACATGGCTGTCCAGAATAGAAAACACATTTCAAGTTTCTCTTGCAGCTAGCTGTGACTATGTGACTAAGTTCTGGCCAAAAGTATGTGAGCATAAGACATGGGAAATTTCTGAGTTGTGCCCTTATAAAGAAGAGATGCACCCTTCTCTTTTTTTCCATCTTGTTCTGTGAAACATGAATGTAGTGAAGATATCTTGGACCTTACAGATGAGGAACAAGAAAATAGAAGGAGACTGGACCACTGGCTGGCCTACCCTCAGGCTATTACATAAGGGAAAAAAAAGAAAAAGAAAACAAAGTCACTTGTTTAGGCCATTGTTATAGGGTCTGTTTCATGCACCTGACCCTTATCCTAATTAATACCGTTCTTGTTCTAGATCTTCACAATACAGGCTCAACTCGAATGTCATTTCGGAGGAACATTTCTTGACCTGAAGTCATTCTTACTCTTACTCTGTTTACTTCTTACCTGAAGTCATTCTTACTCTGTTTTACTTTCTTTATAGCACATAGTAGTATATTAAATTGTCGTATTTAGTTCTTTGCTTTTTAATTGGCTTTCTCCTAGAATCAAGTTTCACAACGTAATAATCTTGTCTGTTTTGCTCATTGCCTGGAACAGTGTCTGGCACATAGTAGTGAGTAAAAGGTATTAGTTGAATTATTGACTCCATCACACTGCAAGTCAAAAGACAAAATAGATCAATCAATACAAAGTGTCATACCCATATTATTTGGAAATATAGAGATCAATTAGTAAAAATATTAGCTAAATTAGCTAAAATATTCTTAAATGGCCGCTTCTGGGGACCAGAGCTGGAGGGGAGACCGTTGGCACAGGGTGCTATTGTTTTTTTATTATAAACGCTTTAATACTATTTGATTTTTTAACGTGCATTTATCACTTTGGGAAAGATCAAATTTAAAAATAAACAAATCAATAAAACACTGTGTGGTCATCACAGGGGTAGAAAAATGTTTAATGACATGGAAATATGAAAATAAAAAGAGTAGGTTATTGGGCTTCCCTGGTGGCGCAGTGGTTGAGAGTCCGCCTGCCGATGCAGGGGACACGGGTTCGTGCCCCGGTCCGGGAAGATCCCACGTGCCGCGGAGCGGCTGGGCCCGTGAGCCATGGCCACTGAGCCTGTGTGTCCGGAGCCTGTGCTCCACAACGGGAGAGGCCACAACAGCGAGAGGCCCGCGTACCGCAAAAAAAAAAAAAAAAAAAAAAAAAAGAGTAGGTTACATAACACATCAATATGTAGAGCAGGATCCATTTTTGTATATATATGAAGCATATATGCATAAAAAAGATGGTAGGTTATAGTCAATGCATATGGCAAATTCCTAACTTTAGATATAAATGGATATTCAGGTTTTATTAATAGAATCAGCTTTTTCCTGATTAACAATGTCGAATGAATATTTAAAGACTTTAGGTTTGAAGAGACACCATGTTACCTTCCTTCCTAGGTGTCCTACAGGCCACTTAATGCGCCATTTCTTGAGGAGTTTTACCCTAATCTAAGAGCGGTAAGGAGCCACTGGAATGTGTTAAGCAGGGATGGCGTGATAAGATTGGTTTCAGGCAGTTTCCTCTCCCTGAATTGTGGAAATGGTTTGGAAAGCCAAGCCTAGAATCAGAGAAACGATTCAGGAAGCAGTTGACGTAATCAAGGCAAGAAATGATGGATTCCTAAAGTGGGAAAGCAGCGGCTGGGTTAGAGAGAGGAGGGCTGCCTCAAGAACAACAGGACAGTGTTAGCAGGATTGGTGAGAGTGGGGCATGTTCACAGCTATAAGCTCTGTGAGGTCAAGGACGGTTTTTACTACTCCATCCTGGAACCTAGACCTCCAACCTAGAACAGTTGCTGGTACATGTGGACACAGTGAATATTTGTGATCTAAAGAAGAGGAAAGAATCAAGGGTGAGTTCAGAAGTCTGACTAGGTTACCTGGGTGACTGATGGGCTGTTCGCTGGGCAATGACATGAGGGGCAGCGTGGAGAGAGGGAGACCAGTGAGTAGCTTGAACTTGTTGGCTTACAGATTCCTGTTGCCTGTTGACATAAAGGCAGTTGGGGAACATTTGGATCTCCAGTGCTAGAAGATCTTGGCTAGAAATAGGTTTGAGAGTCACCAGCATTAAATGAGGAATGCTGCCAATAGAACATTAAGATCAGTTCTGAAAAATGCC
Organism: Phocoena sinus; assembly: GCF_008692025.1. Classification (NCBI taxonomy): domain Eukaryota; kingdom Metazoa; phylum Chordata; class Mammalia; order Artiodactyla; family Phocoenidae; genus Phocoena; species Phocoena sinus. The sequence continues at coordinate 68,744,565 of NC_045778.1, read as the reverse complement.
CGTAGTATTTAGAACAAAGAGGTCATGAGTGATGATCACTTGGGGAGCTTAGAATATATGAGGTAATAGGGACTGGGGACCATTTTATTGTATTAAGGAGACTGACGGAGTGAGCTACCACCTTTTCCTCCTTTTTAGGGTTTTCCCCTTTTAATTTTAATGCTTCTCTGAACTTGTAACCACTACTACATTGTCGCTTTCTTATCAAGTTTCCAGTGACTAATTTGGCAGCAGGAAGGTTTTTCCACTTGGTCACATTTGTAATCAGTGCACTATCAGTGAGCTGACAGCACTTTGTGCTGGTCAGAATGTGGCCCTACAAAACCAGTCCTCCGAACGCTTGGCTCTTCCTGCTCTATGATTACATCCACGGTTCCTATGTGTCTTTTTCACCTTTCCTAGAATAACGATATACACACACACATGCACACACACACACACACACACACACACACACTCAAGATCCAGAAAAAGATAATAGGTTTTGTAACTGTACAAATTATGCTGCTGTCATATTTTTGATTGACAATTGGATTGTGTATTTTTCCAAATTTTCTTGACTAAGGATACTCTCAGCACATGAATATTTTTCTTTTTTTTTTGGTCTCATCAGGCGGCATATGGGATCTTAGTTCTCTGACCAGGGATCGAACCTGTGCCCCTTGTGGTGAAAGTGAGGGGTCCTAAACCACTGGACCATCAGGGAATTCCCACATGGATATTTCCTGAATACAGCATTCCCCCACCTTTTTCTTTTTTCCCTCAAGACATTATTTCTCTTTTAGCACACCTCCATAATATTATTACTTTTCCTTTGTAATTAACCAGCCATGCTTCTTGCTTCTCCTTAACATGAAATCTCTCTTTCTTGTCTTGTATTTCATGATTTTCTCTTTATAATAATTCTTGTAAGCAATAAGTGATTTGGCAAATTACATAAGAATATTATGCGGTAGCTTGTACTGTATTCAAACAAAATGTCTCTAATTGTATGCCACCTGTTTTGTCATCAAAACATTTACTCCAGTACTACTCAGCACCTTCTCAGTGGCAGGCACCACATATGTGCTATAAATTTCAATAGCAAATACAGGCCTGAGAAACTATTCAATAATTTTCTGAATGAATGAGAAACCTCAGGCAGTCACTGATACAGACAGGAGTTTGTGGGGAGAGTATGAAATGAGATTAGACGTCACACTTGGAAAACCCTGTAGATAAAGCCATGACAGCAATGGTGGTCCCTACCACAGCAGCCCAAACAGGAGCAGATAAAGTGATGGATGGCAGGTCTTGAGTACCTTTTAGAGATGAACATGAATGTGTAAAGCACCCTCACTCCCCGTGGCTCTTTGATGATGAAAACTTTTTGGTTGGAACGGCCACCAACCAAAGGAAGAAGGAAATTTTTCTAGCTCCAATTAAACATGGTGAAATTAGCCAGATGAGCTGGGAACACTAACATCATTACATGATGCTCAAAGGAGTCAGGTGTTAGCTCTGCAAAAAGGCCATTGGTATCATCATCATACAACTTGTAATTAATTTATGACTCTCTGAGAAGAGATATTGCTGACACGAGAGGTGTCGTAATGAAACATTTTGGCTTAGTGTCCAGAGACTATAATTTAGGCCTGATTCTGCCACTAATTTCTGACCTTGGGCAGATGAATTCACTTCCCTGAATTACTGAAATGAGGTCTGTTTCCTCCACTAGAATGAGAGGGCTGATAGATCTCTAGGTCATGGCTATATAATTCTATGAGTCTGTTAGCTCAGTTGCTATTTTGTTCAGAGTGTTTCATGCTTTTCCAGGACTTGGACATGATGGTTTTGGTCAAGCTACTTATCACAACATATATATTCTATAATATTAAAATATGTTAGATGAGAAAATGTTTTAAATCAATTAATTTTATTATTTAATTTAAATATATATGTATGTGTATATTTATATATATATACATATCTATACATATATATAAATATATAGATAGCAGAACTTCCTTCAGTTTAGATTTGGGACCTTGAAGGTAAAGTAATGGAAGAATTGATCCCTTATAGTGGTATTAACTAAAACGGTTGTATTAACTCTAAACTAGGACGAGGAGCCAATAGCAATAGACCTGCCCGTCAGTAAGTGAATGAAAGAATGAGTAAGCAGAGCACATTCATTCTTCTGCATTCTCAGGAGATAGTGAGCACACAGGAGCAGAACAAATCCACAAATGCAGATTATTCATTTTGATAAACAAGGTGTTATACAAGCAGTTGGTAAGACCTATATATTACATCAATTGCCAAATAATGACATAGTTTAGAGCTGCAGTGTCCGGATTCAGCCTAGTGGTGCAGTACATTAACAGGTTCTGGCAGATCTATGCAACCTCTCTGGTGATTTTGTTGGTTAATAATATACTGCAGTATCTGCTCTTCCCCTGAACTTAGAATAAATTGATGATCCAAGAGGCATCAACAAGAAGGATATATTTGAAGGTTTGGGGTGGCTTTGGGGAGAATAGAAGTTGAGTGACCCTGAGTAAGAACTGCTCATTTGGACTTCCCTGGTGGCACAGTGGTTGAGAGTCCGCCTGCCGATGCAGGGGACACGGGTTCGTGCCCCGGTCCAGGAAGATCCCACATGCCGCAGAGCGGCTGGGCCCGTGAGCCATGGCCGCCGAGCCTGCACGTCCGGAGCCTGTGCTCCGCAACGGGAGAGGCCACAGCAGTGAGAGGCCCGCGTACCAAAAAAAAAAAAAAAAGAACTGCTCATTCATTTCCTACTCATAGGAGGGAATTTTGCATCCCATTCCCTTCCATATACTCAGGATACCCTCCATAGGCTTAAGATAGCCAGATTCTCAGATGGAAAATAGCTTAATTCCCATAAGGCAAGATAGAGGCCTGGCCCCTAGTGGGAGCACAAGAGGACAAGCTATTTTGCTTTTGGAAAAAGGAGTGGCTTTTTAAAGTTCCATTCTTTCTCTCTCTCTTTCTCTTTTTCTCTCAATTAGTCTCCAGAGCCAGCTTTTCAACCACAAGTAAGATGGATACAAACACACCAGATTCAATCTCCACTGGTCATTGTTCACCCATTTTGGCAACACCTATCCTCCTAACAGCTAAAGGATCAAAAGATAATAAGCACTACCCTCTGTTTATCCCTAAAGGGGTCCCTGGAGACAAGTTTTTCACCGTTTCTTGGCTTTGGTGAGAGAGGATGTTGTTAACCGACTGTCATTTTAGGGGTCGGATTACAGTGTCACGACTAACAGGGCGGCTGGTTTGCCTCACCGATAAAAGAATGAAAGTCCTTGCTTGTAAATAGCTTTGTCTGTGTTAGCCACCTCTTAAATTAGCCTTGCTACCCTTGCATTCCCCAACGGCTACTTCAAAAGCCCTGCTCCTTCTTAGACTGTGTCACCCTGGTGACTAACCTTGGTAATCGGCTCCTGGAGGTTTTCATTCTGGCGGAGTCTTAGCGCCTGTGTGTGATGGCTCTGAATCTGGTGGGATATGGTGAATCTGTGTTCTATGTTTGCCTGCTCCTGGTAATGGGAGTGTTTGTGTGGAGAGGGATGGGGGAGGAATGCTCCCCTGCTAGGATCTGAGCAACTGGGTGCTACTGAATTTCGTCACCACTTTATACACACCTATCAGATTTGTCCTAAAAATAAGAAAGGTAATTTATTCCCAGTTTTATTCCTAAAAATAAGGAAGGTAATTATGCCAAGACTGCAGAGAGCAGCCTCTCAGCTCTTCAGAAGTTCTGAGTCTCACCTGTAAGTTCTGCTAGCAGATGATACTTTCTACCTACTCTGTCTTCTTAAAAATAGTCACCTGACAGACTTTGCAACAGCTGGTGGAAAAGGAGGTTGGATAGTGAAAGGAGAAAAGAATACAGTGCCTAGAAGAGGAGAGGGAGGAGGAAAAGCAGGATGAGGGGGGAGGGGGACAGCAGGAAGGAGAAGAAGGTGGCAACCAGATGATGAAATGAGACCATTTTTTGTAACAAAGCATTTGCCTTTATCTCTTCCCAGGTATCCAGAAACCTCCCACTGTGGACTGTTCAGTTCACTCACAGAAGGACTTTCTAACTCCTCATGGGTTTCCTTCTGAGCTTAGAGATCGCTCGGACGACAGCTTAATAAAGGGGTGAGTATAGCTAAAACAGCTCTCCTTCATTCCAGGGTTTCTCAGAGTATGATCTGTGGGCATTTCTCAGGATTACCTGGGGCCCTAGTTTAAAAAAAAAAAAAAAAAGACAAATTCCTGGACCTCAATCAGTATCTCCAATGGGTGGAGGGGGAATCTGGGGATTTACAATCTGCAGGGTTTTTTTTCCTTTGTATTTAAGGAGGAAGGACGCAGATTATTCTTAAGGCCCCCCAAAATTCGTGAATCACTGCTTTAATCCATAGGCCTCAGAGCTCCGTTTTTCTCCCTGTAAAGGATAAAATTTAACAGTATTGTAGCACTTGCGTCATTAGCCAAGAAATGTAGGCGTTGCTTAGTTCTAAGCATCCTGAAACATCAAAGAAAAGTGTGTGTACAAACACTGAAAGAGAAAACAGTTGCTTCATTGCTATGATACATAGTCAGATACCATGAAAGATACCAGCACCCTGAGTCACAAAAAGGAAATAAATTAGGAAGCTCATCTACTGGTGGCTTAAGAATATAAGTACTATATACAAGGAAAAAGATGACACACCTGAAAGCAAAGCTTGAATGAGGAAGTGGCTTTGTTAGGGATCTCTCAGCAGACTTCACTGCAGTGAATTTCTAGCACAGGCTGCCTCCTCTCCATGATGGAGGCATTCTTCCCTGCCTCGTGGTGGACACAACAGCTCATTACCCACAGTTTGCATGTTGTGGGTCCAGGAAATGCAGCTGACTTTGAATAGTACTATGAATTTGAGGTGGAAAAACATTGAGATCTAGTGCCTGGCCAGGTAGCTGGCTTATCCCCAAAATGCAAGCCCATGTTTCTGGGTTTTCTCTCCTGGGGACTCAATGTGCAGGGGCTTCCAGAAGATAATCAGAAATGACCCACAGAAGGGTAGAAAGACAACCCACCTCATGGTGTCAGATAAAACATCAGGTACACCTGAAAACCTGGTATCTGAGAATAACTCAAGACACGAGCAAACAAACACCAACCAAAAAAGCCCCTATGCTTTCCATTTTGTATTCTGTAATGACCCATCTTTTAAACTTTTTTTTTTCATGGATAGGAGTAGAAGAAAGAAATTCTTATATGTACTTAAACTTAAACCAAATTAACTCTATCAAAAATAGGATCATTTTAAATAAACAATGGGATTGAAGAATGGAACATTCCAAGAAGAAAACAATCAATAATTAAAGTTTTTTGTAGGTCAGTAATCCACTGAGTGGATTAAATGAACATTTTGTGGAACGATGAATTGGATAGAAAACAGTTCTGCTTTTTATGTATTTATAAAGGTTTATGTTGCTAAATTAGGGAGTTTTTCTTTTTTATACAATCCTTATAGGTTTTGACAAATACTGCTTACCTACTGACTATTATTAACGTCAAACAATAAAACAGCTAGTTATTTTATCAGCAACACAAGTTTATTCGGGAGCAGCAAAGAATTGCAGTTCAGGACATGCAATTATGGTGAACCACATGCAAGTCTAGTAAAACAAAAGAGAGGAAACTTTTATAGAGGAGAAGGGGAAGTTGGGAGGGGCTGTTAAACAAAAAGTCCATTGGAAAAAACTGGGGTTTCTAAGTATAGTAGCTTTTTATTAGCTGAATTGTAACTGTGTCATTGATTTCTTGTCATGAATCAAGTAACAGAGCTGAAACTGACATTTAACTTTGTAAACTTCAAGTGCTGGAATGCCTAAAATCATTACATTACAGGAGGATTACTCAAAAAGCTGTCCTTCTGTTCTTGTGTTTTGTCAGCCTTTGAAATATTTAGCATGTGTGGATTTGAATCCAATAAAAGATATGTACTTTCTAGGTACCTTAGAATGAGAAAATAGTGAGAGAACTTCACTTGTAGTAATTGGGGCTTTTCTGTGATGAAGGGAACAAATATGGCCATTCTGCACTGTAAAAGCTGAGATTGAATTTTGTTGTTTTTTTTTTTGTTTTTTTAAACATCTTTATTGGAGTATAATTGCTTTACAATGGTGTGTTAGTTTCTGCTTTATAACAAAGTGAATTAGCTATACATATACATATATACCCATATGTCCTCCCTCTTGCGTCTCCCTCCCACCCTCCCTGTCCCACCCCTCTAGGTGGTCACAAAGCACCGAGCTGATCTCCCTGTGCTATGTGGCTGGTTCCCAATAGCTATTTTCCGTTTGGTAGTGTATATATGTCCATGCCACTCTCTCACTTCGTCCCAGCTTACCCTTCCCACTCCCCGTGTCCTCAAGTCCATTCTCTACATCTGTGTCTTTATTCCTGTCCTGACCCTAGGTTCTTCAGAACCATTTTTGTTTTTAGATTCCATATATATGTGTGTTAGCAAATGGTATTTGTTTTACTCTTTCTGACTTACTTCACTCTGTATGACAGACTCCAGGTCCATCCACCTCACTACAAATAACTCGATTTTGTTTCTTTTTATGGCTGAGTAATATTCCGTATTTTATATATATATATATATATATATATATATACATATATACATATGTATATATATATGCCACATCTTCTTTATCCAGTCATCTGTCGATGGACACTTAGGTTGTTTCCATGTCCTGGCTATTGTAAATAGAGCTGCAGTGAACATTGTGGTACATGACTCTTTTTGAATTATGGTTTTCTCAGGGTATATGCCCAGTAGTGGGCTTGCTGGGTCATATGGTAGTTCTATTTTTAGTTTTTTAAGGAACCTCCATACTGTTCTCCATAGTGGCTGTATCAATTTACATTCCCACCAACAGTGCAAGAGGGTTCCCTTTTCTCCACACCCTCTCCAGCATTTATCGTTTGTAGATTTTTTGATGACGGCCATTCTGACTGGTGTGAGGTGATACCTCATTGTAGTGTTGACTTGCATTTCTCTAATGATTAGTGATGTTGAGCATGAGATTGACTTTTGTACCATTCTTGGTACTGTTTTCTTCTGACTCCAAATTTTGAAAGTACAAATGAAAGCCATGCCTTTTTTGGATTAAAATAAATGATAGAAAATAATCTCCTTTTTGCTTGTCTAGTGTTTTATTATTTACAAATCCCTGTCTCACTCATCTCACTTATCCAACTCCAGACCAATATACGCAGATGTCCTAAAAGTCCTTACTTAGAGCTCTGGTTATCAGTTTGTTCTCTTTCAAGAACCAGGTCTGCACAAGCTGGGAAAGTTCCTGGAGGTAGGTTGGAATAGAAGACCCCTCCCACTTTTGTTCCACATCCTTATATCCCTGCAAATGCCACTACTTCTGCTTTCATGTGTGCTACTCAGACTGGTAACCTAGTGTCATTCCATCTTAGGGAACCTGGAGGGAGCTGGGGGAATAGAATGACGCCACACTTTTTATTCCTTTTTTTTCCTGGCAGACTTTCAAACCATCAGATCTTCTATGAGATGTTTAATGCTTCTTACCAATTCATCCAGTGAATCTGGGGGTTAGGAGTGCTAGGTTCAAGTTCTCATTTTGCTACTGAGTTACCATGGGCATGTCTTTTGACTTTCTGGAGTCTTTCAACCTTACTCTGAAGATAAGACTTAGATCAAATGGCCTCCCATACTCCATCCAATTCCAGTACTTTCTGTATTATGGAGAATCTTTGACTCTCTGCTGTGAATGAGACATATAGGAGACTGTAAGGACAGACAGGAAACAGAAGTCCTGGTACCTGCCCTTCAGTAACTACAGTGCAGTTGAGGGGTTAAGGCTTTCAAACAAGAGTCAAGTTATCAGTCCAAGGCTATGTGTTATGAAATGCCCAAGCGGCTGACTGCCGAGACTCACAATCCTGATTGCAGAGCTTGAAAATAATACTGGATACAGTTTGTAAAAAAAATCTGTGAGCTCTTGGGAGGCCAAATATCATCAACAGTCTTTTGCAATTTATTGGAGTAGGGACAGGCATCTGCGAATTGTAGATATTTACATAGATGAAATGCAATACTCTAAGGGGATTAGACTGCATCTCAGTAAAAATGAAATGTCTAGTCACCATATTGTAAATTTAATTCCAACCAGAATCTTTATTAAGCCTTTTGGGGCAGGAGGACATGGGGATATAAACATTTTAAAACTCGGCTATTCTCCAGAAGCCAGCGCTCTTTCCAGTTGCTGAGAAGAGAATGTCCTATTTTAGTCACATTTAAGTAACTTTAATTGAACTATTAACTCCTTATTAGCTAGTTTGAGACTAAGAAAAAGTCAAGGCATGTACAAGTATTTAGAACAATGGCTACTTTTGTGATGAGTATCCTTAACCATTCTTGGTAACGAGTCAGGACCTTCATTAGATCAAAGCCCCTAGTATAGGGCTCTGTATGTGGGAGACACTCAAAAAATGGTAGCTGAGGGATTGACCTTGAAATTCCAATATACCCAAAAGCCAACTTTAAAGAAAATAATTATTAGCAGTTGCACATTTGAAAATTTGGTACGTGGTTTGCATTTCAATTGTTTTTCCATCTAAGCCATATTTTTCAAATGAGGAAACTGGGGGTCATAGAGATTAATTTGCTCAAGATTACACTGCCATGGCGTCAAGATTCCTTCACCTTTAATTTTAGATTCCATGGTTCTTTCCAAAGTCTTGAATGTTTAGAACATAAATACAGACATAGATAGATACAGATATTTCTCTCAATAACTGCATTTTTTGGAAGCAAAGAAGTCCTTGAGAAAGAAACATCTTTTAATCTGTGATTTCTTTTCCTTCCCATTCCATTTTCCAGGCTTTCATATATCTTGCCTTGGTTTAATGTGTTGAACTTCCCAAATATCAGACCCAAAGATAAGTTTCAGAAAAAGTCAAAAAACACAAACTTGAGAATAATTTTTAAGAAGTCCTCCAGTCTTTAAAGATTCCTTTTGGTGCCCAATGTACATTTGAAGCAGAGTAGGACCCTATATGGTCCTTGCCCCACCATGTCCTCAGCCCGCCTTTTGTCCGTGGAAAAACTTTAGCCAAAGAATAAGTTTAATCAGACAAGTGAGAAATGCAGAAACAGAGGAAAACAGTCAAAGGACACCAAATAATAATAGTTTAGTCATTAAGCATAGTCAAGGACCTTTAGGTCCTCCTTAAGGGCTATAGATAATATTCTGAGCCATATCCTGTGAGCTGTCTTATAGATACTGAAAGCCCCACCAGGTGGAAGAAGTGAACTACATGATGACAAGACTGTAGCCATGACACAAGCTGCCACAATTCTAAGAATTGGCCTTTAAGAAATGGAAACAAACTGACCCTGGAACTGAAGATTAACTATGCCCGAAACAATCGAGATGACACTGGTCAGACCACCAATGACCAATTTCAAGATAACTGTCAGAGCTGACTGTATTGTTTCTGCATGTAGCCCCCTCCTTCTGTCTATAAAAGCTCTTGCCCCCTGATTGTCGGGGGAGGGGGGAGTGGGCCTTTGGACAGGCGTCCGCCCTCTCCCCACCCCCTGAGTTGCCGGCCTCCGAAATAAAGCAACTTTCCTTTCCTACCAACACTTGTCTCTCGAGAACTGGCTTTCGAGCGGCGAGTAGCCGGACCTGGGTTTGGTAACACATTGGCCAGGCTTCTTAACCAGGGCTGGCGTCTGGCCTGGTTTTTTATTTCCCTCTACTGCTACCTGCTGGTAGTGGATCTGCAATGGCATCTTCTAGACCATAGACCATGTGATCATTCATGTTTCTAGGGTCAGATTCTCTGTAAATCAGTGATCCTCAACTTCAGCTGCTTATTAGAACAACATGGGATGTTTTCAAGAGTACTGATGCCCAAGTCTCACCCCTAGAGATTCTGATTCAATTTGGTCTGGGGAGGGGCTCATGCATTGGTATATTTTCAAAAGCTCACCAGAGAATTCTAAATTGTAGCCAAGACTGAGAAACACTGAGCTAAATCAATTAAATCTCCCTAGTACAGTTAATAGGAAGGTTAATATAACTGTGAAAAATATGCATTCGATTTTTTCATATCTAGACCAGTACCCCAATTTATTTCTTAGCGCTGGTACAACTCATTGCAGCTCTAGGTAATTTTTATGGATTAAAAAAAATTGAAATCAATTATTTTCTCTGCAAACTTTCAGGATTTTCCTCATGACTAAACAGGAATCCAGCCTAAAATAAGTTAGCTTTATTTTTTTTACTGCATTTCATATTATAAGCTATGATATAAATGAATACTAAAAATAAAATGAGTTATGAAAAATGTATAATTCAGAAAGAGGTGGCTTGCATTTCATATTAATGTTCCTGTAAGCTTAGCATTCCTTTGTCACGTGAGTCCATGTTAGACTAAGTCAGAGGCTTTCTTAGTATTATAAGCAGGCAGATTGAAAACACAATTTATTTGAGATTGAATTTCTGTCCAGTCATGAGGAAAACTGAAAATTTCAGAAAGAGAAATTAATACAAGCTTTACACACACACACACACACACACACACACACACACACACACACACACACCACATCATGTACAGATCTTATATATTTTCACAAATTACAAATGAATTGGAAAAGGGATTTGATTTTCTTGGAAGTGAATTTAACAGATGATCCAAAGAACATCTATTAGAATAAATAAATGTTTATCCTGTATTCCCAGGAAGTATTCCATAGGCCTGCAGGTCGGGAAGAATTTCCACACCCTAGTCAATCCCAATCTCAAATAGCCCAAAGGAAAACATGGCATATTTATCCTTTAGATCCTCATTATTTCTGGGAGGCTTTATATCTTGTCAGGACAGAATGTCAGAATCTATCATCACCTATACCTGTGAGGCCTTGACACTTTGACCGGCTGGACTTCCTAGCATTTGGGAAACTACAGCTGTGGCATTTTTTCTTTAACTGCATGAGCTTTCTGGAAAAAGAACAAAACCCAAAACCAAACCAACCAAAAAAAACTCACCTGATATCTTTTGGCCTTTAGGCCTTCCCTTAGCTTAAAAAACTTTTTAAACACACAAAAAATTCACAGTCTTGTTAAGGAGTATTTTCTCAGTCTGATGGGGGAGAATTGCCAGTGTTAGCCTCAAGGGCAAGTTTTATGGAAAAAAAAATTATGTAATGGAATACAAACCATTACTTAACAAGATGATTCTGAAAATTTCACTGATTTCCAATAAATATGGCCTTAAAAAAAAAGGGCACATGAAAGAGAAGCAGAATAAATTCATTTGCTTTTAGTCTTATTGCCTGATTTCAGCCTGATTTAAGTTCTGAAAATATTGTGCAATTATTTATTTTCATGGCTGAAGAAATGAGTTACAAAACTAGGGAGATAGGGTCTTGAAACCATTTGAAAACAACCCACCAGCCGAGTCTCTCACCCTTGTTTTATCTAGAGGATTATAGTCCCATGAATTTCCCAGCATTATCAATTTGGATTTAGCCAAGATTCCAATTCTGATCATTCTGACCCCCAGAATAGATCTAGGGGAGGTAATGTGATTTTTAAATTTCTATTAAAATCATTTTGTACATGGAAGGAAATCATTTCAGTGACCTTTGGTACTGAAAAGGACATGGGCCGTTTTAAATTCCTGAGATTTGTGTCAACGTCAGTCAAAATGTTATCACTAAGATGGACTGTTCCACCTGGTTCTATTTAAAACTAAATGGGATTACTCCCGGAGATCCAATCTACTTCATCAAGTTGTTTGGGAGGGAAGGCTCTTTATTTGGAGGCCAGATGTGGGTTTAAACTGGAGAGGGATGGGAACCCAGAGAACTTATCATTCATCTAAGGTTGCACAGTGAGTCACGGTGAAGGTCGGACTACATCCAGATGTTTTGCTGTCCACCAGCACCTCACTGCCTTGGGAACCCCACTGTTAAATGCATTGGCGACATTACTCTTCTTTTTAGTTCTTCTGATAAATGCAAACCTCTGCAAGTTCTTAATTTCTTGCTTTGTCCAAATGGTGCACTTTATCATTGGAATGTTAAATTCCAGACTTTTTATATCCAAAAGTTGTTGCTAGGAGATGTCTGATCCATTCCAACTACTTTGCAAACGCAGCAAAATTATGAAGTGAAAAATATTTGAGGCCTTTACAAGGGTACACAAGTGGGATTGTTACTTCTCAGAACAAAACCAAGTTATTCAAGAGATTACGTTTGCTGTGAAGGGAAAGCCAAGAAACCGCAATCCAGCAAGATCACAGCAAATACACGAAAGTGTTTTGATATTGTCAGCATGTTAAGTGTATTTAAAATTTTAAATGATTTATTAAAATATATGTATTTAATCAATAACATAGTTATACTTAATTTTAGGGTAAGTACGTAATTTTTTTAAAATAAGGGTTTAATTAAATAGTAACCAGTATGCATATTATGAAATAAAATTCATATTTTATGGCAAGACAAGAATAATTCAGACACAAAAAGTTTTCTCTGCCCTTTGGCCTCCTCTCTCCCCACTACTGTGCATTGTGTATCTGCATGATACATCGACCAAACTTCCCCATCGGCAGAAATACCTGCTCAACCATAAAAAGCAACATTCTCCTAGCATCAATAAGACAACTCCTTAAAAGATAACATTCCTTCTTAATCTTGTAAGGGGCCATGATGGTGCTAGATCTGGATTGTGTAAACTGTCAATAGTACATCATTTAACGTATAGCCCTCTGTCTCAAAAATTTATATAACTATGCCTTCACTTCTAACAGGTGGAACAATTCTCAAACTTCCTGAGATGCTTTTCTCGGGTTAAAATCCTCAAATTTGGCTCGAATAAAATTTTCCATTTCTTTCTTAGAGAGTCTGATTAATTTTTCATCAACAGTATTATTTAGAAGAGTTTGTTTTATTGTTTTTAACAAGAGAGAAACAAACAGGAGTTTATTAACTCGTATACTTCAGGTATCCATGGGACACACCGAGGGAAAATCAGAAGTTTATTTTCAGTTCAGAGGTCAGTCAATAAAAATTCTTCCTAGAAAGTATTGGCAGAAAATACATACTCTCTGTCAACTTTGTATGGAAAACACATCTACTATTATAATTTCTGTGCTCGAGGTGACAATTTTACCAAAATGTAAGCTCCATGAAAGCAACTATTTTTGCTTTTTTTTGTTTAGTGCTACAGCTCTGGTGCCTTAAATAGTCCCTGGAACATAATAGGTGCTGGAAATATTTGTTGAACCAATGGTTTTTCTTAAACAAATACAAATTGGCCAGCAAGTAGCCAGGACTGGAAATTTGGAGGATTTACTAAGGCCAAAGAGCATTTAACACTTAGATCTTATTCCCACTTTCAGGCTGAGGTTGGTCATTGATTTGAGAATAAGGACAGGATTTTGGCCTTGACGTTGATTTTTATTTTTCAAATCTTCAGCCCACGTGTTTGCAGCCAGGTGTTCACCTTGACAATTTGCAATGCCTGAGGTGGCAATAGAAAGAAGTGTTATATTTCATCCACTTTTATATCTTCAGGATGTCTTGCACATAGTAGGTTTTCAATACACACCTACAGATTTGCATTGAACTATGCAACTTCAGTTTTAAGTGTAGCTTTCTATTTTTCTTGGCGAATGTTAATCTGGGAAAGAATCGACATAAGGACTGAACACGTAGGCATACTGCTATTCAGTCCTGCCGTGATGATTAAGTTTGGTTTTATTTCAGACCTGAAATGAAAAGCAGTTCACATATGGGAAGCTGCTGCCCAATTCCTCTCCACCTGCCAGTCATTTTTAAAGAAAGTGCAATCTGCATAATTCTCCATGTCGTTTTCCAATGGATTTATGTCGTATTAAGATACTTTGGTTATGTATTTCAGTATGAGGCCCCCTCCAGGGCCAGGTAGGTTGACAGGAAATGGCTATGCACTCTGGTGCCCCTGCCTAATCAGGACTTACAGTTGGGGGGTCACATGGCAGAATTTTCGCAGGAGGGCACCAGGGAGAGTTGGGCACTCAAGGAGAGGGGATGGGAAGTGGACTGACTCCCCACCACCTCACCATACCTTCCTCTGTTCATTTATATTCCTCAGAGCTAGAACAGTAACTATTATCAAATGCTGACTTTCAACACACTTTACTTCCTTTCCAAATGGTAATCTTCACATCTAGAACCATGGGATCCAGAATTTTCCTGTCTGGAAAGACTTACCCTTTGCTGGGTATTCATTTTGGTCTTTAATAATTGGCATCCTGAGAAAGTCAAGGCAATGTGTAAAAGCAGCTTCACGTGATGGTCACTGAATCTTCAAGCGACTGCCACACACTCTGGGCACAAACTCCCACCAAGTGTAGGGGCCCCAACCTTGAAGGCACAACATTTACGCCCTGAAGTTGGGTGATAGGTTGACTGAGTTTTTGTCATTGCAGATGAAAGAAAGCAGATGTGGGTGCTTCAGAGCGTGGTGATCTTCTAAAGAGTAGTTCTCTCTGAACCCAAAGGGGCCAGTGGTCAAAGGTGGCTTAATTTGAAGCCAGATCACTTCTTGACCCCTGATCCACATAGTCATAGCATTTGATTTTTCCATTTTGTGCAGTGTGGTGAAAAAGGGCCTCTTATATCATGTCATTTCTATGTTAGAGGTCTAGCTTTAAATTCTTGAATTGCTTAGAATACAAGGACTAAATATATGATAGAACCAAAGCCTCTAGAGAACCAGATTCTCTGATATGCTAACATATAGAAAGAGTTGTATTAGTTAAAGAGCTCATAGAGAAGAGCTGAGAGTTAAAAACCTGGGAGAAAGAGACAGAAAGAAAAAAATATCAATAGGCACATGAAGAATTAATTTAGAAATTATAAGAATAATAATAAAACTTGGCACTCTTTGTTAAATGAAATTAAAAGAAATTTGGACTACAAAGATCTCAAAGAACTATTTCCTCTATAGAATGCTTGGGAAATGTGTCTCTGTAAAGTACTTCATCTGGCTGCCATCTATCAGATGGAATTAAAGAAATAAATCTGTTTATTCATTGCCAACCCCCTCACTGTTGTTTTTTCAACATGGAATAATACATAAGTTATTAAGTAAAAAAGTTATTAGTTATTAACTTTGAAAAGAGGAAGAAAGGATAATTTTCAAAAGGGAAGAAAAGTAGATACAGGAAACCACCTTGACTTTATGATGACATCAGGATATATAACAAACAAAAACGAAATCTATTGACATTGGCAGAAATACAACGTACCCAGAAAAGGTCAAATCAAATAAGTTGGGTTTGTCCTACCCTTTGTTCTCTCAAAGGGTAGGACAAATTATAGGAATTTAAGGGAATTTATCTTTAAGGCGTTGCATTTCTTAACACTTTATGGGAAAATTAATTCACATAGACTGATAATCTCAGTGACTACAGAGGCCATCTGGTTTCCCATAGTCCTCTGAATAACTTCTTTGACATGTGCCATCTTTCCTGGTTAGTCAAGAGCATGGAGTCAGATTCCTAGTTCTACCATTTAATAACTCTGTGACCCTGGGCAAATCACTTCACCTCTCTGATCCTTAGTTTTCCCATCAGTAAAATGGAGATCCTCAAATAGCTAACCTCACAAGATTAGTGCAAGGGTTAAATGAAGTAACGCTTACAAAGTGCTTGGCACGCTTCCTGCTATATAATAAACACACAATAAACGGTCGTTTTCTTCATCCTAGTATGCAGTGCTCTTTTCACTATCATGCTCATTTCAAACATTTTTCTTCTTTTGTTCAATCTGCTCTTCCTTTGTCTTTCCAAATCTCATTCATTCTTTTAGTCCCACTTTATCCCACTTCTGTTCCAAGGGGGGCTTCTCTGAGAACATTAGCTTACATTCATGTTATCTTCCTCCGAATTCCTGCATTACTTTTTGTTTATATGGTAGATTTTAACACTTAGATTCATTCTTTCTTATGTTACACAATACTAGTTTCATGATAGTCACATCTCCCCGAGTAGATTTAGAATGACAGGCTTGAGAGGGTTACAAGGGCTCCTTAAAAACTTAGGCTATCACTTGGCCAAAAGAGGTAGTATCATTCCCATTTTACAGATGTAGTAATTGAGGCCCAGGAGGTGAAGGGAATGTTCCAGGCCCAAGGTCAAACAGAAGCTAGATGACAGATCAGTGGGACCCCGAAGACCGTGCCTCATAAGGTAAGTGCGTGGGTTTTGGAGCCAGGTCACCTGGATTTGAATCTGTGACCTTGCGACAATTACTTAACTTCACTGAGCTTTATTTTCCTCATCTTTAAAATGAGGTTGGTAGTACTTACCTTGAAGCGTTGTTGAGAAGGTTAAATGGAGTAATGTTCAGAAAGCAGTGCCTAGTGTAATTGAAGAGAGGCTCAAAAATCCAGACCCCTTTCCATTCCTTTCTACATCTTAAAGAATAAAGTAGGCATCTTCTACAACTTCTAAGCGCCAAGCCTTATTAAGCAGCACTGAGCAAATACTCTTATTGACTCAAGAGAAAAGTGGAGGGTTTTTGCTGATGACAAATGTTAGCACCCTATCACCCCAGCATCTCTGAAGTATCCAGCCCTAAGAACTCATCTTCATAACCAAAACCAAGTGGAGACTTGGTGCGCTGTGGGCATGTGTAGCTGCACTTTGGGGAAGGCCCCATATTGTGAGACTGTAACCCCATATTTCACTTTAATTCGACGTGCACTTATTATTCTGAGCACTCTTACAGATCCTAACAATATAAACGTGACCAAGATATGGCTTAGTTTGCAAAGAATCCACAGACTTGTATGGAATAACAGATATATTGACAAAAGAAGTAATAGATTTACATGCTACAGAGGAAATGGATACAAATTGATGTGGAAACATGGATGGGGCAATCAGTTCTACTTGAGAAAGGGAGGCGAAGAGATAGAGAAGGATGGCATTTGAGCTGGACCTTGGGGGTCAAGTGTTTGCCAAGTAAGCAAATACTATATTAAAAATACTCACAGCGCTCTGATTAGCTTTACTCTTATTTTTCATTTAATTCCTGCACCGTAGAGAGTTAACCAGGCAATTCTTGTATGGTTTAAATGATCTGGACTGTCATCTATACTCTCAGATTCAAAAAATTAGGAGGGAAGGAGTGCAAGGGGGAGGGGATGGTGGAAGATGCTTTGAAGATAACGAATAATGTGCAAATGTCTAACAGCCAACATATGAAGACGAGCATCTTTCCTAAAATGATGGTGTCATTACTATCAAGTCTATTTATACAGCTCAGTAAATAAATACTGCATTAAAATGTTCACAGCACTGCCTAATAAATCCACAGCGCAGCTCAAGTTTGGCTTATGTAAGCGGAGAGGAATGCTGGCAGAGCTTTTGTGATTTCAGCCACTTCACTTGGAAGTGTGAGAATATTAATGAAATAAAAGTTGGATCACAGCATCCAGGCTGATTTGAGCTGTCAGCATCTTGCTAGCCAGCTGTAATTGGTTAAGACCAATTTCTTCCTAGATCTCCCTCTTCTTGAGTTCAAGTCCTACTCTTCTTCCACGTAGCTCATTGCTAGAGCTTCTGGTCTCCCAGCTGGATCCTCCTGATTTGGGCATTGTTTAGGCTTTGGGAAGACCTTTTGGCTACAGTGTTAAATTTCGGTGCGATTTTTTTTGTGGCAAGATAATGGGATTGCAAAACAATTTATGAGACAGCAGGATTGGATTAGCATATAAGGCAAAAAACAATTTGATCAAGGAGTTACCTTTCCTTGGAGCACAAGAAAATCCTGCCAGTCCTACATATGACTCTGAACAAAAATAGCAATTATGTTTTCTCAGCAGTTCCTAGAAGAAGGCTTTAGAGGACTGACTATAATTTCTGGCCACTTTCGCCAGTATCAATAGCTACTTTGATAAGTTAATTATGTTATCTGTTTTGGATGATTTATTGGTATCTTTCCTCATTTTCTGTAGTCTGGCTCTGCACATCCTGCCCTTCTAGGCACTGAGTGCATTCTTGTCCTCTCTTACCATCCTTCTGCTCTAAGGCTCACATAGTCATTTGCACCTTAGTATAAATGAGACTTTAAATGGGATCCCTGGTCCTTGAGGTACTTTTATCTTAAGATTTGCTGGTACACACTAACAAACGTAAGGTAGATAGCTAGTGGGGAGCAGCCGCATGGCACAGGGATATCGGCTCGGTGCTTTGTGACAGCCTGGAGGGGTGGGATAGGGAGGGTGGGAGGGAGGGAGACGCAAGAGGGAAGACATATGGGAACATATGTATATGTATGACTGATTCACTTTGTTATAAAGCAGAAACGAACACACCATTGTAAAGCAATTATACCCTAATAGAGATGTTAAAAAAAAAAAGAACACCTATAAAGGAATTAAAGATGTTAATCAGGTGATCAA
This sequence comes from Phocoena sinus, assembly GCF_008692025.1. NCBI lineage: Eukaryota > Metazoa > Chordata > Mammalia > Artiodactyla > Phocoenidae > Phocoena > Phocoena sinus. The sequence goes on along the minus strand of NC_045778.1, from coordinate 68,726,061 downwards.
CTGTTTCTTACAACAGGATACTCTTATCATCGTCACATGAAGCCATGTTTTAGAAAAATCTGCTTAGTCGGTCATGGGAAAGGCTGCTCCTGCCTTTATTCTTCATCAACTATAAATGAACCCTATCTTCAAGGTTGGGGGGATGCCTTGATATCCAATTTCCTTACCCCAGTTTAGAGTCTATGAGGGACATTTTTCTTGCATATTTTTAAAATTGAGATATAATTTACACACCGTAAATTCACCTTTTTAAAGTGTACGATTCAGTGGATTTTAGTATATCTAGAGTTGTACAACAATCACCACTATCTAATTTCACAACATTTTCACCTCAGACCATTAGCAGTCACTCCCCATTCTCCCCTCCCCCCATCTCTTGGCAACCATTCATCTATTTTCTGTCTTTATGGATTTGTATATTGTGGACACTTCATATAAACAGAATCATATAATATGTGGCCTTTTGTCCCTGCCGTTCTTCACTTAGCACTTTTTCAAGGATCATCTATGTCATAGCAAATATCAATACTTCCTTCCTTTTTATGGCTAGATAATGTTCTATTGTATGGACATATCACATTTAATTTATTTGTACATCAATTGATGATCATTTCCACTTTTTGACTATTATGTGTAATGCTGCTATGAACATCCATGTACACATTTTTGTGTGACAATATATCCATTCTATTTGGGAAAGTTTTACCCCTAAGCAATTTTTACCCTCCCGCCCTTAATTAGGGATTATTAATTCCCGGAAGGAAGGTATTTTATTTCTGTTGATATCACGAGTGCTTGGCACAGTTCTCTGAACCCAAGATGTGCTTAAGAAGTGCCATTGGTGACAATTCAAAGGGCTTAGATGGTGTAAGAATTAAGGAAGGAGTGCTGTAGGGCCTCGCGGATTTCTTTGGTCCTGCCAGTTACATTCTGATGTCTGTGCGCCGGTGATTTGGCCTGTTCTAGAGAATCAAGGAAATTTTATTCATTCTTCCATAGGTAAAATTTCACCCTCACACCACGCAATAACTAAGTAAGTAAGTAAATAAATAAATGAATAATCACCCTTCCTATGAGGCTCTCCCCAAACCAACCAAATAGGATTAATCTTTAAGCCTTTTACTCATTTAACACTGAATTTGTACTTTAACAAAGGATTTAGGGCTTGTAGTTATCTATGCACATGTTCCTATTACTCCTACTTGATGAAAAGGTTTGCAAAGTCAAAGATGCTTTATTACTCATCTCCTGTCCAGAGTTCTAGCCTAATGCCTTTGGAGCTGTGAATTGCTTGTTAACTCGAATGTTACACGGAGCCAGATGGCCATCTAAAAGAAGGGGTATGAAACATGCTAACCAGTCATAATAGGAGCCTCCATAGAGTTCCCCTGGCTCCTGGAACAGAAGGTGTCGACTTTTATGGTTCTCCTGGGCAAGAGGCCCAGTCAAGGAGTGGATATTATTGAAATCAGAGCTGTACAAAAAATCTGAGTCATTCCACACCTTCCTCATCTGCACTTGGACAGTAGGCTCCATGCTCGCTCCTGCCTGTGTCACTGTCGCCTGTGGATTATCCTCTTGCAGAGCTCAAGTTCCTTGCTCCTCCAAGAAGCTTTCAGATGTAGTTAGACTTGTGGCCTCCGAAGCCAACCAGTCTGGTTTAAATTCTGGCTCCGTCATGTATCAGCCACAGCCTTGAGCAAGTTGTTTAGCTTCCCTGTGCTTTGGCTTCCCGTACAAAATGGGGGGTAGTGACAGTCCTGGTGTTACAAGGCTGTTGGAGGATTCACCAGCGTGTGTACGCTCAGCTCACTGAATGTTAGTCATGAATGTACTCCATTCCATCACCATCTCTTTCTTCTGTCACCATACAGTTTGGTAATTAATTATCCTCTAGTTTTTTTTATAGGGTAATTTTACTTTGTCCCCCATTCATTTTTCCGGGACACACTTGAGAACCAAGAGGCAGGCAAATGACAAAGCCTCCACTACCACCATCAAGACAGCTGAGCACCTCAAATTAATGTCACAGAGCCCCTGTACTAGAAACTAATGGGCTCTCCTCCTAAAACCTCTTATACACACACTTGTAGAGTACTAACCCTTAATGTATGTACAGTGAGTACACGAGGCGCCATCTGCCTCCCCAGCCCATGGCATAAACAAAAGCCGTCCAGGATCGTTTTGTATAAGAAAAAATGAGAGATTGGCACAACATTGTAAATCAACTATACTTCAATTAAAAAAATTAAATTAAAAAAATTAAAAAATAAAACCCCACTTGTAACAATGGACAGGTCATCCAGACAGAAAATTGGTAAGGAAACACTGGCCTTAAATGACACATTAGACCAGATGTGTGTGTGTGTGCGTGTGTGTGTGTGTATATATGTAATTGTCTTCCATGTCCCAGTACTTCTTAGAAAATACTTACTAGAGTATGGTAAAATAATGCCCATCACCATGACCCTGAGTAAGAAGAGTTTAAGAAGGCAAGAGAGTGTTAACAAATTTCAGAAAGATTATGATGAACGTAATTTAAAATTTAAACTAGAGGAGGGTGACTTCTCAAATGACATCAGGTAAACAAGAGATCACAGTTTGATCATTTTCCTCTTTTTTTACTACGTCATAAGCTCTTGTTAATGAGTTTTAGATCTTGCATATTTTTTGTGTCCCCAGGAGAGCTCCCAAGTCAATATTGACTAGTCCATAAAAACCTGTTAATTGTTGAGAAAACAGCTTATATTAAAAAGGCCCACAGCTTGGCTTTTAAATTAATTGGATCTGACCCCATACCAAAAGAAAAAAAGTTATAAAAGTCATTGATATGTATATTTTATTTGAAACCATTAACAAACTAGAATAATGCTTGTGAATTGGTATTTAACCCCACATTTAGTGATTCCTTCTTTTTTTTTTTTTTAACATCTTTATTGGGGTATAATTGCTTTACAATAGTGTGTTAGCCTCTGATCTACAACAAAGTGAATCAGCCATACACATACATGTGCTCCCATGTGTCTTCCCTCTTGCGTCTCCCTCCCTCCCACTCTCCCCCTCCCACCCCTCCAGGCTGTCCCAAAGCCCCGAGCTAACATCCCCGTGCCCTGCGGCTGCTTCCCCCCAGCTATCCACCTTACTACGTTTGTTAGTGTGTACATATCCATGACTCTCCCCCGCCCCGTCAAAACTCACCCTTCCCCCTCCCCATATCCTCAAGTCCGTTCTCCAGTAGGTCTGCGCCTCTATTCCTGTCTTATCCCTAGGTTCTTCATGACATTTTTTTCCCTTAAATTCCATATATATGTGTTAGCATACGGTATTTGTCTTTGTCTTTCTGACTTACTTCACTCTGTATGACAGACTCTAGGTCTATCCATCTCATTACAAATAACTCAATTTCATTTCTTTTTAAGGCTGAGTAATATACCATTGTGTATATGTGCCACATCTTCTTTATCCATTCGTCCGATGATGGGCGCTTAGGTTCTTTCCATCTCCGGGGCTATTGTAAATAGAGCTGCAATGAACATTTTGGTACATGACTCTTTTTGAATTTTGGTTTTCTCAGGGTATATGCCCAGTAGTGGGATTGCTGGGTCATATGGTAATTCTATTTGTAGTTTTTTAAGGAACCTCCATACTGTTCTCCATAGTGGCTGAACCAATTCACATTCCCACCAGCAGTGCAAGAGTGTCCCCTTTTCTCCACACCCTCTCCAGCATTTATTGTTTCTAGATTTTTTGATGATGGCCATTCTGACTGGTGTGAGATGATATCTCATTGTAGTTTTGATTTGCATTTCTCTAATGATTAATGATGTTGAGCATTCTTTCATGTGTTTGTTGGCATTCTGTATATCTTCTTTGGAGAAATGTCTGTTTAGGTCTTCTGCCCACTTTTGGATGGGGTTGTTTGTTTTTTTGTTATTGAGCTGCATGAGCTGCTTGTAAATTTTGGAGATTAATCCTTTGTCAGTTGCTTCATTTGCAAATGTTTTCTCCCATTCTGAGGGTTGTCTTTTGGCCTTGATTATGGTTTCGTTTGCTGTGCAAAAGCTTTGAAGTTTCATTAGGTCCCATTTGTTTATTTTTGTTTTTATTTCCATTACTCTAGGAGGTGGGTCAGAAAGGATCTTGCTGTGATTTATGTCATAGAGTGTTCTTCCTATGTTTTCCTCTAAGAGTTTGATAGTTTCTGGCCTTACATTTAGGTCTTTAATCCATTTTGAGCTTATTTTTGTGTATGGTGTTAGGGAGTGATCTAATCTCATACTTTTACATGTACCTGTCCAGTTTTCCCAGCACCATTTATTGAAGAGGCTGTCCTTTCTCCACTGTACAATCCTGCCTCCTTTATCAAAGATAAGGTGTCCATATGTGCATGGGTTTATCTCTGGGCTTTCTATCCTGTTCCACTGATCTATCTTTCTGTTTTTGTGCCAGTACCATACTGTCTTGATTACTGTTGCTTTGTAGTATAGTCTGAAGTCAGGGAGCCTGATTCCTCCAGCTCCTTTTTTCGTTCTCAAGATTGCTTTGGCTATTCGGGGTCTTTTGTGTTTCCATACAAATTGCGAAATGTTTTGTTCTAGTTCTGTGAAAAATGCCAGTGGTAGATTGATAGGGATTGCATTGAATCTGTAGATTGCTTTGGGTAGTAGAGTCATTTTCACAATGTTGATTCTTCCCATCCAAGAACATGGTATATCTCTCCATCTATTTGTATCATCTTTAATTTCTTTCATCAGTGTCTTATAATTTTCTGCATACAGGTCTTTTGTATCCTTAGGTAGGTTTATTCCTAGATATTTTATTCTTTTTGTTGCAATGGTAAATGGGAGTGTTTTCTTGATTTCACTTTCAGATTTTTCATCATTAGTATATAGGAATGCCAGAGATTTCTGTGCATTAATTTTTTTTTTTTTTTTTTTTTTTGCGGTATGCGGGCCTCTCACTGTTGTGGCCTCTCCTGTTGTGGAGCACAGGCTCTGGACGCGCAGGCTGAGCGGCCATGGCTCACGGGCCCAGCCGCTCCGCGGCATGTGGGATCCTCCCAGACCGGGGCACGAACCTGTGTCCCCTGCATTGGCAGGCAGACTCTCAACCACTGCGCCACCAGGGAAGCCCTGTGCATTAATTTTGTATCCTGCTACTTTACCAAATTCATTGATTAGCTCTAGTAGTTTTCTGGTAGCATCTTTAGGATTCTCTATGTATAGTATCATGTCATCTGCAAACAGTGACAGCTTTACTTCTTCTTTTCCGATTTGGATTCCTTTTATTTCCTTTTCTTCTCTGATTGCTGTGGCTAAAACTTCCAAAACTATGTTGAATAAGAGTGGTGAGAGTGGGCAACCTTGTCTTGTTCCTGATCTTAGTGGAAATGCTTTCAGTTTTTCACCATTGAGGATGATGTTTGCTGTGGGCTTGTCATATATGGCCTTTATTATGTTGAGGAAAGTTCCCTCTATGCCTACTTTCTGGAGGGTTTTTATCATAAATGGGTGTTGAATTTTGTTGAAAGCTTTCTCTGCATCTATTGAGATGATCATATGGTTTTTCTCCTTCAATTTGTTAATATGGTTTATCACATTGATAGATTTGCGTATATTGAAGAATCCTTGCATTCCTGGATTAAACCCCACTTGATCATGGTGTATGATCCTTTTAATGTGCTGTTGGATTCTGTTTGCTAGTATTTTGTTGAGGATTTTTGCATCTATGTTCATCAGTGATATTGGCCTGTAGTTTTCTTTCTTTGTGACATCCTTGTCTGGTTTTGGTATCAAGGTGATGGTGGCCTCGTAGAAGGAATTTGGGAGTGTTCCTCCCTCTGCTATATTTTGGAAGAGTTCGAGAAGGATAGGTGTTAGCTCTTCTCTAAACGTTTGATAGAATTCACCTGTGAAGCCATCTGGTCCTGGGCTTTTGTTTGTTGGAAGATTTTTAATCACAGTTTCAATTTCAGTGCTTGTGATTGGTCTGTTCATATTTTCTATTTCTTCCTGATTCAGTCTTGGCAGGTTGTGCATTTCTAAGAATTTGTCCATTTCTTCCAGATTGTCCATTTTATTGGCATAGAGTTGCTTGTAGTAATCTCTCATGATTTTTTTTATTTCTGCAGTGTCAGTTGTTATTTCTCCTTTCTCATTTCTAATTCTATTGATTTGAGTCTTCTCCCTTTTTTTCTTGATGAGTCTGGCTAGTGGTTTATCTATTTTGTTTATCTTCTCAAAGAACCAGCTTTTAGTTTTATTGATCTTTGCTATCGTTTCCTTCATTTCTTTTTCATTTATTTCTGATCTGATTTTTATGATTTCTTTCCTTCTGCTAGCTTTGGGGCTTTTTTGTTCTTCTTTCTCTAATTGCTTGAGGTGCAAAGTTAGGTTGTTTATTCGAGATGTTTCCTGCTTCTTAAGGTGGGCTTGTATTGCTATAAACTTCCCCCTTAGAACTGCTTTTGCTGCATCCCATAGGTTTTGGGTCGTTGTGTCTCCATTGTCATTTGTTTCTAGGTATTTTTTTATTTCCTCTTTGATTTCTTCAGTGATCACTTCATTATTAAGTAGTGTATTGTTTAGTCTCCATGCGTTTGTATATTTTACAGATCTTTTCCTGTAATTGATATCTAGTCTCATGGCGTTGTGGTCAGAAAAGATACTTGATACAATTTCAATTTTCTTAAATTTACCAAGGCTTGATTTGTGACCCAAGATATGATCTATCCTGGAGAATGTTCCATGAGCACTTGAGAAAAATGTGTATTCTGTTGTTTTTGGATGGAGTGTCCTATAAATATCAATTAAGTCCATCTTGTTTAATGTATCATTTAAAGCTTGTGTTTCCTTATTTATTTTCATTTTGGATGATCTGTCCATGGGTGAAAGTGGGGTGTTAAAGTCCCCTACTATGAATGTGTTACTGTCAATTTCCCCTTTTATGGCTGTTAGTATTTGCCTTACGTATTGAGGTGCTCCTATGTTGGGTGCATAAATATTTACAATTGTTATATCTTCTTCTTGGATCGATCCCTTGATCATTATGTAGTGTCCTTCTTTATCCCTTTTAATAGTCCTTATTTTAAAGTCTATTTTGTCTGATATGAGAATTGCTACTCCAGCTTTCTTTTGGTTTCCATTTGCATGGAATATCTTTTTCCATCCCCTTACTTTCAGTCTGTATGTGTCTCTAGGTCTGAGGTGGGTCTCTTGTAGACAGCATATATAAGGGTCTTGTTTTTGTATCCATTCAGCCAATCTGTGTCTTTTGGTGGGAGCATTTAGTCCATTTACATTTAAGGTAATTATCGATATGTATGTTCCTATTCCCATTTTCTATATTGTTTTGGGTTCGTTATTATAGGTCGTTTCCTTCTTTTGCATTTCTTATCTAGAGAAGTTCCTTTAGCATTTGTTGTAAAGCTGGTTTGGTGGTGCTGAACTCTCTCAGCTTTTGCTTGTCTGTAAAGGTTTTAATTTCTCCATCAAATCTGAATGAGATCCTTGCTGGGTAGAGTAGTCTTGGTTGCAGGTTTTTCTCCTTCATCACTTTCAGTATGTCCTGCCACTCCCTTCTGGCTTGTAGGGTTTCTGCTGAGAGATCAGCTGTTAACCTTATGGGGATTCCCTTGTGTGTTATTTGTTGCTTTTCCCTTGCTGCTTTTAATATGCTTTCTTTGTATTTAATTTTTGATAGTTTGATTAATATGTGTCTTGGCGTATTTCTCCTTGTATTTTATCCTGTATGGGACTCTCTGTGCTTCCTGGACTTGATTAACTATTTCCTTTCCCATATTAGGGAAGTTTTCAACTATAATCTCTTCAAATATTTTCTCAGTCCCTTTCTTTTTTTCTTCTTCTTCTGGAACCCCTATAATTCGAATGTTGGTGCGTTTCATGTTGTCCCAGAGGTCTCTGAGACTGTCCTCAGTTCTTTTCATTCTTTTTTCTTTATTCTGCTCTGCAGTAGTTATTTCCACTACTTTATCTTCCAGGTCACTTATCCGTTCTTCTGCCTCAGTTATTCTGCTATTGATCCTATCTAGAGTACTTTTAATTTCATTTATTGCGTTGTTCATCGTTGCTTGTTTCATCTTTAGTTCTTGTAGGTCCTTGTTAACTGTTTCTTGCATTTTGTCCATTCTACTTCCAAGATTTCGGATCATCCTTACTATCATTATTCTGAATTCTTTTTCAGGTAGATTGCCTATTTCCTCTTCATTTGTTAGGTCTGGTGGGTTTTTATCTTGCTCCTTCATCTGCTGTGTGTTTTTCTGTCTTCTCATTTTGCTTATCTTACTGTGTTTGGGGTCTCCTTTTTGCAGGCTGCACGTTCGTAGTTCCCGTTGTTTTTGATGTCTGTCTCCAGTGGCTGAGGTTGTTTCAGCGGGTTGTGTAGGCTTCCTGGTGGAGGGGACTAGTGCCTGTGTTGTGCTGGATGAGGCTGGATCTTGTCTCTCTGGTGAGCAGGTTCACGTCTGGTGGTGTGTTTTGGGGTGTCTGTGGCCTAGTTATGATTTTCGGCAGCCTCTCTGCTAATGGGTGGGGTTGTGTTCCTGTTTTGCTAGTTGTTTGGCATAGGTTGTCCAGCACTGTGGCTTGCTGGTCGTTGAGTGAAGCTGGGTGCTGGTGTTAAGATGGAGGTCTCTGGGAGATTTCCACCGTTTAATATTATGTGGAGCTGGGAGGTCTCTTGTTGATCAGTGTCCTGAAGTTGGCTCTCCTACCTCAGAGGCAGAGCCCTGCCTCCTGGGCTGGAGCACCAAGAGCCTTTCATCCACACGGCTCAGAATAAAAGGGAGGAAAAGTAGAGAGAATTATTAGAAGTATGAGGAAAGAAAGAAGGAAAGGAGGAAAGGAAGGAAGGAAGAAAGAAGCAAAGAAGGAAAGAAAGGAGGGAGGGAGGGAGGAAGGAAGGAAGGAAGGAGGGAAAGAAGGAGAAAATGTAGAGAGAATTAGTAGAAGTATGAGGAAAGAAAGAGGGAAAGGAGGAAAGGAAGGAAGGAAGAAAGAAGCAAAGAAGGAAAGAAAGGAGGGAGGGAGGGAGGGAGGAAGGAAGGAAAGAAGGAGGGAAAGAAGGAGAAAATGTAGAGAGAATTAGTAGAAGTTTGAGGAAAGAGAGAAGGAAAGGAGGAAAGGAAGTAAGGAAGAAAGAAGCAAAGAAGGAAAGAAAGGAGGGAGGGAGGGAGGAAGGAAGGAAGGTAGGAGGGAAAGAAGGAGAAAATGTAGAGAGAATTAGTAGAAGTATGAGGAAAGAAAGAAGGAAAGGAGGAAAGGAAGGAAGGAAGAAAGAAGCAAAGAAGGAAAGAAAGGGAGGGAGGGGGGAAGGAAGGAAGGAAGGAGGGAAGGAGAAAATGTAGAGAGAATTAGTAGAAGTATGAGGAAAGAAAGAGGGAAAGGAGGAAAGGAAGGAAGGAAGAAAGAAGCAAAGAAGGAAAGAAAGGAGGGAGGGAGGGAGGGAGGAAGGAAGGAAAGAAGGAGGGAAAGAAGGAGAAAATGTAGAGAGAATTAGTAGAAGTTTGAGGAAAGAGAGAAGGAAAGGAGGAAAGGAAGTAAGGAAGAAAGAAGCAAAGAAGGAAAGAAAGGAGGGAGGGAGGGAGGAAGGAAGGAAGGTAGGAGGGAAAGAAGGAGAAAATGTAGAGAGAATTAGTAGAAGTATGAGGAAAGAAAGAAGGAAAGGAGGAAAGGAAGGAAGGAAGAAAGAAGCAACGAAGGAAAGAAAGGGAGGGAGGGGGGAAGGAAGGAAGGAAGGAGGGAAGGAAGGAGAAAATGTAGAGAGAATTAGTAGAAGTTTGAGGAAAGAAAGAAGGAAAGGAGGAAAGGAAGGAAGGAAGAAAGAAGCAAAGAAGGAAAGAAAGGAGGGAGGGAGGGAGGAAGGGAGGAAGGAAGGAGGGAAAGAAGGAAAAAAGACAGAAAGAAGATACAGTAAAAATAAAATAAAGTATAATATAGTTATTGTACTAAAAAATATTTAGAAAGAAAAAAAAAAAGAACAGATAGAACCCTAGGACAAATGTTGGAAACAAAGCTATACAGAGAAAATCTTACACAGAAGCATACACATACACGTTCACTAAGAGAGGCAAAGGGGGAAAAATCATAAATCCTGCTCCCAGAGACCACCCCCTCAACCTGGGGTGATTCGCTGTCTAAAGGAGGGAAGGAGGGAAGGAAAGAAAGAAAGAAAGAACGAAGGTAAAGTTCAATAAAGTTATTACAATTAAAATTAATTATTAAAAAAAAAATTTTTTTTTTTTTTAAAAAAAAACCATGGACGGATAGAGCCCTAGGACAAATGGTGGAAGCAAGAGTATACAGACAAGATCTCACACAGAAGCATACACACACACATTCACAAAAAGAGGAAAAGGGAAAAAATTCACAGATCTCGCTCCTAAATTCCCCCTCTTCAATTTGGGATCACTCCCTGTCTATTCAGGTATTCCACAATGCAGGGCACATCAAGTTGATTGTGGAGCTTCAATCCGCCGCCTCCGCGGCTGCCGGGAGAGACCTCCCCCTCTCCTCCCTGCTCTCACAGCTCACAGGAGCTCAGCTTTGTACCCGGCCCTGCCCCTGCGCGCAGCTCGCTGGAGGGCGTCTGTTTTTTCGCTCAGACAGGACGGGGTTAAAGGAGCCGCTGATTCGGGAGCTCCGGCTCACTCAGGCCGGGGGTTGGGGGATGGGGGAAGGCGGGGCACTGCGTGCGGGGCGGGCCTGCGGCGGCAGAGGCGGCGTGACGCTGCGGCAGAGGCCGGCGTGACGCTGCACCAGCCTGAGACCTGCCGTGCGTACTCCCGGGGAAGTTGTCCCTGGATCCCGGGAACCTGGCAGTGGCGGCCTGCACAGGCTCCGCGGAAGAGGGGCGCGGAGAGTGACCTGTGCTCGCACACAGCCCCCCTGGTGGCGGCAGCAGCAGCCCCAGCGTCTCCCGCCCGTCTCTGGGGCTCGCGCTTCCCGCCGCGGCTCGCGCCCGTCTCCGGGGCTCGCGCCCTCAGCCGCGGCTCGCGCCCGTCTCTGGGGTTCGCGCTTTTAGCCGCGGCTCGCGCCCGTCTCTGGAGTTCCTTTAAGCAGCGCTCTTAAACCCCTCTCCTCGCGCACCAGGAAACAAAGAGGGAAGAAAAAGTCTCTTGCCTCTTCGGCCGGTGCAGGCTTTTCCCCGAACTCCCTCCCGGCTAGTCGTGGCGCACCAACCCCTTCAGGCTATGCTCAAGCCGCCAACCCCAGTCCTCTCCCTGCGCTCCGTCCAAAACCGAAACCCGAGCCTCAGCTCGCAGCCCCGCCCGCCCCGGCGGGTGAGCAGACAAGCCTCTCGGGTTGGTGAGTGCCGGTCGGCACCGATCGTCTGTGCAGGAATCTCCCCGCTTTGCCCTCCGCACCCGTCGCTGTGCACTCCTCCGCGGTCCCGAAGCTCCCCCCTCCGCCTCCCGCAGTCTCCGCCCGCGGAGGGGCTTCCTAGTGTGTGGAAACTTTTCCTCCTTCACAGCTCCCTCCCACTGGTGCAGGTGCCGTCCTTATTCTTTTGTCTCTGTTTTTTCTTTTTTCTTTTGCCCTACCCAGGTACGTGGGGAGTTTCTTGCCTTTTGGGAGCTCTGAGGTCTTCTGCCAGCCTTCAGTAGGTGTTCTGTAGGAGTTGTTCCACGTGTAGATGTATTTCTGGTGTATCCGTGAGGAGGAAGGCGATCTCCACGTCTTACTCTTCCGCCATCTTCCCGCCAACTCGATTCCTTCTTTTAACATGTATTTATTAGCCCTTGTTGTGAGCAGTGCAATGTATTTACGTGCTAGGAATATGGTAGAGAGCAAGGCAGGTGTGAATTGTTCCCCTCTGAGGGGTTTAACATTCTAGGGCAGGGCTGTACACTAGAACTTTCTGCAATGATGAAAATATTCTACATCTGTGCTGCCCAGTACTGTAGCCAGTTACCATCATACGGCTACCGAACGATTCCAGTGTGGCTAGTACAACTGCAAAACCAGATTTTAAATTTTATTTAATTTTAATTAGTTTAAAAATTTAAGTCACATGTGGCTAGTGGCTACTGAATTGGGCAGCCCAGCTCCAGAGTCCAGTCCTGTGAGCGCAAAGTTCACTTAAACCCTTAGATATCCAGAACCATCTAGCCAGAGTTGATATGGAGAATGGCTCCGGAGGTCCTTCCAGATTCTTGATCATTAGACAAAGACTTCATCAACTCAGATGTTTTAAAGAGATTTTTCAATAAAACACATTTCCTGCATGTCTGTGTATTCAACTTCAGGATAGAAATCTAAGTTAATCCAGCTTCTGAATCTGAAAGCCCTCTCCCTCTGGGCCTGTTTATGACAGTTTAGATCCCCCTTCTCATCCTAAGGGAAAGTACTTGGCACAAGCCCTGAAGAGAAAGGGGTAGGGGTGGGGAGATTGAGTGCTTCAACTTCTCAGCTGATTAAAGAATTATTGCTGCTCCCACCTGTCTTCTCCACCACCCCGCAACCCATCAACATGCCCACAAACGCACCCACATCTATGTAAGCGCCTTTCTGGAATCCATGCTAATATGTCAGCAGCTTTGAGTCAGGATAGATGTATTTGGCCCTGCATGTCCACTGCATGTCTTACCAGCTGCTGTTTAGGTTTCACTCTGAATAGTTTGTGTCCTCAGCAGAAAGAACAAAGTGGAAAGATACAGACACCCTCTGAGGCCTGTCCTAGAGGCATGATGCAACCATTAGGAAGAGGGAGTGGCTGAGAGGTGGCAGCTCCAAATGCTCTGTTGGAAGGTTGAGCAAGGGCAGAAAAGATGTCAACCTGCAAGCTGGAGGGGCCACGCGGAGCTGGGGAGCCCAGGTAATTCTCTTCACATTGCCAGCTCTGGTTTCTTCCCCAGCAAGACTGAAGTGCACCAGATTCAGGCCTAGGTTATATGATGGCCAAGACTAGCTTATAATCCATTCTCGTTACCTCCTTTCCTCCAGAAATATGCCCAGAATAGGGCTATCTCTTGCAGGGACAGTTGGGTTCACCACTCTGCAGCCCCCAGCTCCACCTTCACTCATGTTCGTCCATCTGGAATCGGGCTGGAATGAACAACAAGGGCAGCTCTGGAAGAGGAAGGTCACAGATGACTCTATGCACCGAGGATGGGTGTGGATGCGGTGGGGGGTGCACAGTGGGAGGAGGGTCTATCCTACCCTCTCTGCTCTGATGAATTACATGTCTGTGAGGCACATGTCCTTTTCGCCTTGGCCTCGAGACTTGCCCCCATCTCTCAGCAGGCTGTCCTACAGTTCTCTTGGCCGACTAACAAAAAGCTGGGTGTGGGACAGATGCCTCGGTTAGCAGATCTCTGGGCCAGTCACCAGCTTTCCTTGGGGCCACTCCCCAGTGGCAGAGAGCAGAGGCACAGGGTTCCTTTCTGGAGGGGGAACGGAGGGGTGGTTGTCATCAGCCTCTTCCAGAACTGTTGAAAACGAAGGGCCTTTTCCTCTCAAAATCACCCTCGTGCATATTCCGTGTCCTGTAGCTTCTCAGAAGATACACCAGCCTCTCCCTGTTACCCTGGGGGGTGATGCTCCCCAGAAGTGCTCCCTGGTCCACCTGCAGTCCAGTCACCTGGTTGTTAGAAGGCAGATTCCAGGGCCCCACAACAGAACTACCAAATCAGAACCTTTGGGTTGTGGGAGATCTTGAAATCTGCCCTGAGACTTCCTTTGGGGAACAAACTGCTCATGTGGGAGAAGCCCCTAGAGCAGGATCTTCGTAACAGGTATCCCAGATGGTTCGGCTGCAGGTGGAACGTTCTGGGACGAAGAGAGGGCCAGGAGCAGCCTCTCTATCCTCATTACACAGGGGAGAGCACGGACTGGGAGCCAGGAGTCCTGTGTTCTCCCGGCACCTCCGTGAGCCACGTAAACGCTTCAGCACCTTAGTCTTCAGGCTCTTCTTCCACTCAGTGTGGAACTGAAGGGCCTGGGAGCTAGTGCTTGTCTATCCATCTCAGCTTAGACGTCTGAGCAAAACAGGAGAAGGACCTCTGGGCTTCAGAGCAGTGTACCCGCCCCATTGCTGATTCCCAGACAGTTTTACCTTGATATATATATATACATATATATATATATATTTTAAACATCTTTATTGGAGTATAATTGCTCTACAATGGTGTTTTAGTTTCTGCTTTCTTGAATCAGTTATACATATGTTCCCATATCTCTTCCCTCTTGTGTCTCCCTCCCTCCCACCCTCCCTATCCCACCCCTCCAGGTGGAGCTGATCTCCCTGTGCTATGCGGCTGCTTCCCACTAGCTATCTACCTTACGTTTGGTAGTGTATATATATATCCATGCCTCTCTCTCGCCTTGTCACAGCTTACCCTTCCCCCTCCCCATATCCTCAAGTCCATTCTCTAGTAGGTCTGTGTCTTTATTCCTGTTTTACCCCTAGGTTCTTCATGACATTCTTTTTTTCTTAAATTCCATATATATGTGTTAGCTTATGGTATTTGTCTCTCTCTTTCTGACTTACCTTGATATTTTTTTAAATTTCCTTCACTAAGGTGGCTTGGTTTCTACTTATGAAGGCTTAATATATAAATATGTTTATATATATATATATATTATTTACCACACCTGTATTTATTTTTCATTATAAATGTGACATGTGCTGATAGTTAAAAAAAAAAAAAGAGAGAAAAATTCGAACGTTATAGAAATGCCTCCCCCCAATGGCCAACTGTGATCATACTTCTCAGAGATGATTCTTATTGACAATTTGATGTATGTTCTTCTAGACAAAAAATGGTATTGTCCTAGCAGCAGCAGTATAACTAACCTTTACTGAGTGCTTACTCCATATCAGGCAATGTGTCAGGGGCTGTTTGTACATCATCCATTTCAACATCATAACAACCCCTGTGAGGGAGGGATTTCTCTCCCCAGTTAGGGTTGAGAAAATTTTTAATTTCTTTATTTTATTTATTTATTTTTGGCTGCGTTGGGTCCTCGTCACTGTGGGTGGGCTTTCTCTAGTTGCAGCGAGCGAGGGCTATCCCTCGCTGCAGAGTGCAGGCCTCTCATTGCAGTGGCCTCTCCTGCTGCAGAGCACGGGCTCTAGGTGTGCGGGCTTCAGTAGTTGTGGCTCGCGGGCTCTAGAGCGCAGGCTCAGTAGTTGTGGCACATGGGCTTAGTTGCTCTGCGGCATGTGGGATCTTCCCAGACCAGGACTCGAACCCGTGCCCCCTGCATTGGCAGGTGGATTATCAACTACTGCACCACCAGGGAAGCCCAGGGTTGGGAAAATTTTATATGCACCAACACCAGTCATTTATTTTTGTAAATGTGGGATGATGTTATACCTACTATACTGCAACTTGCTTCTTTCATTCTTAAGATATTGTGAACATCTTTCCTAATCATTCATGTAAAACTTTGAACATCTGCAGAATGTTCAATTATATGATGTCATCATAATTAAGCAATTCCCAAAGGATTTTTGTTGTTGTTGTTACGGATATCTTTGTGTATTTGTGTGAGTGTTTCTGTAGGATAAATTTCTAGAAGTAGAAACAGTAGGTCAATATACACATATAAAATCATTATACAGTATACCTTAAACTAATACAATGTTATATGTCAATTATATCTCAATAAAAGTGGAAAAAAGTAGAGTCTTAACTCCAATCTAGCTTTACCAAAAAAAAAAAAAAAAAGAAAAAGAAACAGTAGGTCCAATAGGGCATGCAAATGAAAATTTTTTAATACTTTTGTGTACAATCTAGATAACAGAAAATGAACTATATTTGAGTGTCTCGTCTGTGTGTTGAAGGTCTTTTCAAATCTAAATCCAAATACAAAGTGAAGATCAGGACATCTGTTTCTCAGAGCTGGTTTTAGATTCTTGGTTCTGCCACTAAATAGCTATGAAACCAGGAGCCATGAAGAAAATACATCATTAAATGTCTGAGGCCTTGATTTCTTCCCGTGTGAAATGGCAACACAGTAAGATCTATTTTCCGAAGGCCTCTTTTGCTCTACCGTTCCCCCATCCTTGATTCATCCTTTAGTTCTCTGAATTTGTTGTCTTATTTATGAAAAAAGACTTGATCCTTTCGGCCTTTTAGGATCAATGAGTTAATGCATCAATTAGTTAAGAACTTTCAAACTTAGAAGTGCTAAGCAGTTCCCTTATTACTTGTAGGGCAAGCAAACTTTGCTGGATATAACCTTAAAATTGCTTCGACTTCTAAAATTGTTCCTTGGTCTTTAAGAAAACAAGATGATCGTTGAATCCAAGAAGTCACTGTGTCTTAGCATTCTGCATGTGATGAATAGCGGGAGGTGTCTGGGAAGGCTGATACGGTACCACATCTCTCTCGGGAATCTTGGCTTCCCGAAATGAGTGTTTCCAACTGTCCATTCCCTAACAAAGAAGAGACTGTGTGGACCATGACCTCACAGAACACACAGCACCTTTTAGATGAGAAACTTACCCAATCTCAGTCTGTGGTGTTTGGGACAAAGTCTGAGATAATAAGGCCTTACATTTTCACTGTGTTCCATAGTTATCATCCCACTTGGGCCTCTCAACATCCCTGACGCAATAGCCAGAGATGGGATGGTTATTCCCATTGTTAAGATGCAGATGGAGAAATTCAGAGAGCTGTGCTGACTGCCTGCTATCACACAGCGGTGAGGGGCAGAGCTCAGCACAGAGTCTGGGGCCCATCCTCGCTTGTCGGCAGTGGGCCCCAGCACGTTACTCTCCAGATCCTTTCTGCTGACCCTTTTTAATGGCTAGACTCCTCTCCAGTGTCCTCTCCAGTACAGACGTATCCAGTTTAGAAGGTTTAAT
This sequence comes from Phocoena sinus, assembly GCF_008692025.1. Lineage (NCBI taxonomy): Eukaryota > Metazoa > Chordata > Mammalia > Artiodactyla > Phocoenidae > Phocoena > Phocoena sinus. Next base: position 68,709,228 of record NC_045778.1, on the reverse strand, counting down.
ACCTTGGTCTGGTAAGTGGCATGTACAGGCTATTGCGTGGAATTTCTCTGAATTTGGGATCCGAGCGATGGTGAGTTTTACTTTCTAAAACACAAGAAAGAAGAACATTAAATGACTAAAGACTATCTTTAGGACTGTTGGTTCTCAGTGTCAGTCTGTCCTCATTCACACCCTTTGAAGCTGGTTGTGAGGAAAATCTGGGCCGGAAAAAACCAGGATGACTTATATTGATATATTAATGTGGAAGATGGATTTTTATTCTCTGGCCTCCACTGGCCTGAGCCCTTAGGGCAGATTCCAGAGTACATCAGTCCTCTCCAGATGGGCCCATTTGTATCAGGAAACAAAAAGCCTCTTGAAACAAGAGAATCCAAATAAGACCACCAGACAGGACCAGCCCCTGACAAAATTGGGAGGAGACTGAAGTTCTATGTGTTTCTCCTGCAATCTAGCATCTCCTCCCCTTTCCCATGCACATCTCCTCCCCCTCCTTTTAAAATCTCACATTCTCTCCCCTTCCTGTCCCTACCCACGCTCACCCCAAATTCCCATTTCTGTCAACTTCATTCTCAAGGATGGAAAGTACATCTGCTTGGTTCAGCTGCTGTAAAACATTAGAGGCCTTTGACTGCCCCTCCTTTCGTTCTTATCTTCCCATCTTCCACTATCCTTTTTCCTTTCAGGGACCAGCTATTTGAATTTTAAAAAGGACTGGATATTTGTTTTTAACATAAAGAAATAGATCAGGAATGGTAGGGGTGGGCAAGTTGGGGAGTTTTTTGATCTTCAAATAATCATATTGGTGAACACATGTATTTCTCAATAGCATCTAGGAGAAAGGGGGTCAGGCAGAATGAGCCCAAAAGAAATGCTGTCAGTCCCTCTTATGCAAGTGACTCCACAATCTAGAAGGCAGTCTTGATAAACTGCAGCCAGCAACACCCAGGTGGAGTTCCTCCTGGATCTGCTCCCAGGCAAAAACCCTTTTCTTGGCTTCAGAGCTGATGCCTAGGTCTCTGGATAAGCATATTGTTTGGTAACTTTCAGAAGATTATATTGAACACTTGGCCGCAGCATGGGTCTTTGGCAGAGGAAATATATTACAGTTACTAGAGCGTTGGGCTGGACTCCTGAAAGCTTCCCTTTGCCACCACACAAACCCCTACCCTAGTCTTCAAAACCCAAGTCAAGCATCCCCTTCTCTGAGACACCTTTCTGGCCTCCCTCAAATAGATTAACTTCATTCTTCCTCTGTGATGCCATGATCCTCTGTTCGTATCTCAAGGCACATACTGCACCTGTAACTAGCACATAATATACCTGCTTTATCCACTAATCTGTAAGCTCCTTGAGCTCAGGCCGAGGCCATTTTTGTGGCTCTAGGACCTAGCAGAGAATACAGCATACAATAGATGTTCAATAAATGGTGAGTGAGTGAAGGAATGAAGGAATGAATGAGTCCTTTTGCTCTAACACTAACTATTTATGTATCTTAGACAACTCCCTAATTCTTACTAAGTTTTCCCATTTAGATAGTAGGGGTAGTACAATTTGTCTAACCAACAAAGTTATTGTGTGATGCAGAAGAGATAAGACATATTTAATCATAAACTCTCAGAGCTGGAAGAACTTTGAGAGATCTTCTGATCTCTTCTTCTGCCGATAGCAGAAGAAGTAATAGTAACCATACTGAGCACCTAATATGTGCCCGTCACTGTTGTAAGCATGTTATATATTATCTCCTTTAATTCTCCAATAACTAGCATTATCATTATCCCTAATTTTACAGAAGAGAAGATTGAGGCACCATTTGGTTGAAGGAGGTTGGATGTAAACACTGAGCCTGCCTGATTCCACTGCAAGCTCTTTTTTGCCATGTCATGCTGCATCTGAGGTCTTGAACCCAGCCGTTCAGTCTCCTAGCCCAGTGCTCCCTCCAAATACTACCTGATACAAAAGAATTTTAAAAGGGTCCTAAAATAACATTCTTGTTATTTAGAAGTATCTTATGAAGTGTTATTTACACTTATTCTCTTATTTACATATGGTGGCTGCGGCTTGCAGAGTCTCATTTGTCTTCAGAGCACAGCACTGTTCAGACACCATCCAAGACCTTGATCTTGTTCCCTCTTGCCCTGACCAGGGCCAATCAGCAGGACTCACCTCCCTCTCGATGGACCGGCTGAGAAACAAGGAAACCTCCTCCAGGCTCTGGGGCTTCAGGTCATTCACGGCGAAAAGGTGATCTCCGTGAAAAAATAAGCATCCCAGGTGCGGGGGGCCATCCCACTGAGCCACACTGCAATGGGGGTACAGCATCCAACGCAAGAGTGAGACGGTGCTTGCTGGGAGTGCGGGGCACAGATGGAGATACAGATGGGGCTCCTCACTCTATTCTACCACTACTATTACTAGCTTCTTTAGCTATATTGCGCTACATCTGAAGTAGTCGAACTCTCTTTTTCTGTTTGGAATATTCTTTCCTCTATCATTACTCTTGGAGCCTGAGTCTTCCTCCAAACTCCAACTCCAATGACACTGCCTTTCCAAAGCCCTCCTACATTACCCTTCCTTTACCTTAATTAATCTCTTCTGCCTCTGGACTTCTACTGCATTGTCTGAGCCCCTCGCTTATTGTATACTCGGATCAAATGCATTTTATATTTACTTGTTTATGCAGCTGTCTTTTTCAACGGCTTTGAGACCCCAGAAGTATGGAACCACCTTAAAAAAAATGTTTTTTTATAACCCCATAAACAGAAGATGTTACGTACTGGGTTGGCCAAAAAGTTCGTTCCGGTTTTTCCGTAAGACGATACGGAAAAACCCAGTATTTAAAGTGAGCACACAGTGAATATGTCATGCAAAAATAGATGAATTATTAGATGAGCAAGCTCAGGTGTAGAGGAGTCCATAGTTTCCGTCAAATATGTTTTGAGCCTTAGATTGTGGGAAGTTTGGAAAAATGGCAGGTTGTGGTTCCTGCCCTCTTACAGAACTTATAATTGATGTGTGATGTTTACATTAACAAGCTTTCTTCTATTCTAAAAAGGTAATCTTCCATCAAAATGAATTACAAGGTCTTTAAAAGAATGTACAGTCAAACAAACAGTGATCATTGTAAGAAAATTCTCTGCCACACAATCTTCTGTGTCTGAGTCCCTGACCAGCAGGTTTTTACCTGATGTCTAGAAGTCTTCGACCCTGGTATGCCATTTTCTTTTAGACCTTAGATTCTTGTTGACCTCACTGACTTCATTCATGAAATACTCACTGCTCGTTGTTTGGCAATGATTTCCTTGGACGATACGTATTCCTGCCCACTTTTCCTCACTTTCAAAAAATCAGAAATTTAGTCCTCCTGGACTTTTGGGTCCTCCTATACCCACCTATCTCCCAGCTGTCCCTCCTATACAACAGTATCCTTATTTCCGCCTCAATCAAAGACGTTTTGTGACAACAGCAGCACGAGAGTCCGAGTTCTCCAGGCAGTTTTGCCACATACAGTGTTTCAGGATATAATGACTGTCTTCATACCATCCAACCCCATTTATAATCAGTAACCCTCAAATCTCCTACCTACCATATCCGTCCTGCAGCTTCTCTGAGAGCAAGATGGTTTATGATGTCAGGAGGATAAAGGAACACGTTCAGCTTCTCCACTTGGATTTCATCGGGGATGTTACTACAAGACATTTGTAAAAGTCAGGCAACCCTCTCTGGCTCTGAACTGTACCTTCTGAATGGACTTTGGCTTCCGACACCTGAGATGGTGTTATGCCATTAAAGATTGTCCAAAACATTTGCAGAAGGATAAGAATTTAAGTTACTCGTTAATGCCCTCCTCCACCCCCTTGGGATGTGGTAGCGATGGTAGACAATGGAAAAGGAGTAAAAAATGGACGAAGTTCATTATATATCATGTCAGTTTGCACACTTCTCCACAGAAGGAGACACTGAAAAGAGTTAAAGTTGAGAACGATCTCATCACATGTTCTTGGCATCATTTAAAACCTGAAAGTTCTCCAGCCTAGTCTACAACCAAACCTCATGTGACTTGCATGCCTGTCATTTTAATAGTAAAATCTGGGTGATATACAACCCAGGTCAGGGTGATCCAAGGTTCCAGAACCTGAAAGAACAGAATTTTTTAAAGTATTTGAAAATGCCACTCACAGCCCAGGGGACTGCTCGCTGCACTTCCAACTCTGGTATTCACTGTCCTTGGTTACTGTATCAGTGAGAAGGGCAAGCTGGACAGATTCTTGGCTGAGTTGGAGATTAAAATGTGAATTCTGAGTACAAATGGAAGCCTGCCTTGCTCTACGGACCCATAAAATTTGAGAAATGAGAACTTTACTTGATTAGTATAGACAATTGCACAACACTTAGTGAGGCCGACCCCTTTTCGTCATTCGTGATCTGTGCTTCCGTATTGGCAGGTGAAAGACAAGAGCCTGTTCCTGAGCCTTGTTCTTGTGGGTGAAGCTCCCCATTCAGGATATCTGCCAGGGTCTGGGATTCCTCTTTGCCATCAGCAGACTTATGGGACGACTCTTCGGAAACACTAGAGTACAAGAAGTTAACACAAACCCTTTTTCAGCATTATCTATTTACAGCTTTCCGTGGTGTGTGAATCAGATTTAAGTATCTAACAGCCATGTGAAAACTAACAAGGTTTTGAAGTATGTCCAACCATCAGAATCCCAGCTACAGTTAGAACCAAATCCAAGAAACTTTCCTTCTAAAAATGGACATGGGACCAAAATAGCCCTTTACACTGGGAGGGTTTGGAGAGACAAAGTGAGCGTGTGAGAGACGTAAATGCAAAATAGAAAAGAACTGCCCCGGGAGACAGAAAATGTCCCCAGGATGTCACTAATGGTTTTCTATGGGTAGAGAAACCATTCTCACGTTCACTTGTTTTGAGATGACTGAATGGCGTGTTGAGCTTGGTCTGTGGTAATGCTTTTGTATTATTATATCAACTATTTAAATGATCTGCAGCAACTGTTCTAGAACAGGACATTAGCTAAGATCAAATTTTAAGGTACGGCAGTTTTACTTACCAGGATTTCATGGACATGTAATGACCCTCAACTGCCTTGGAGACCTGGTCTGGACTACCAGGTCCAATGGGTTCAATGGGTTCATTATCCAACTATAGACAAGAGGCAGAGACGTAAGGATGTGAGTCTATCAATAAGCCAGGTACCTTGTCACCCACTACCTGACGGCTCTGGTCCCTGAAACGGTATGTCTACCGTTGGATGAACAGTGGTGCTCATTCTGGGGGAATGAACCAGTAAAGCTTCTGGCAGACTCCAAATCTGCTTTCTTCTCTAGGATTCCCCACGTTCCTGATACAAGTGTCCTATTGGAGTAAATTGCTGTCCGTTGTTCTTTTCATCACTAGGCACTTGATGACATGAACTCTTTTGCCCAACCGATACTATTATAGAATCACGACACCTGAGTGGGTCAAAGGCTCCGACATAGTGCAGAGCTGGCCTCGGGCTACTCTGCTCACAGGCAGTCAAGTTACTTCAAGGGGCTGTAAGGATTCTAGAAAATACTGTCCTCTGGGGATTCTCCACTAGCCTGTTGGAACTAAGTCATTTGGGGCAATGGTTTCTCAAAAACCCTAAGGGCTTCCGATTGCCTACCTAACAAATTAACCATGAACCATCACTGGAACACTTCTTTCCAGTCAAGCCAGCCCTCCCACTACGCCCCTACAAACGGTGTTCTTCTAGTGCCCATTTCATGCAGTTTTCTTCCCCTTTTCTCTTTTGTCTAATGAAGCTGTATTCAGGCCTGGCTTGAGGTCCCATAGCCCCCTCCGATCACCTCAGCCACTGCCAACCTCTCCCTTCTCTGAACTTCTACGACACGGTGTTGTACTCAATTTTTGTGGTGGTCTTCCAGCTTAGTTTTATCTGCCTTACTAGACTTTGCATCTCGTAAAGTACCTAGCAAACGCCGGGCATACAGCTAGCGCTCAGTACCACCTGGCTGGTTGGTTGGACCGTCATGAAAGACTAGTCGCCGTCACCATGTCCCAGAGAGCACTGGCATGAAAAGCGGGGTCCTGTGGTCAAATGAGCTTGGGGAATGCTGTGCGTTCATACTGCTGTACAGTATGCCCCACTGCATACTAAAAAGGTTCTGAGACTTCTTCAGTGAAGAAGCTTGTGTAACTTACTTTGATTTGGTGTCTCCAGAACTTATTTCACCTCAGAATGCTTCTTATGTATGAACACGTCACCATCTTATAGAAAAACCCAGTTTGGGAAATGCTGCCCCCCTCCCCCCAATTTTGCCTTCCTACTTCCCATTTCCATTCTCTTCTCTCTACTGTCCACCTTGAATATAGCTGCTGGGTTAATAGTACTAGAAGAGAATTCGGTTTTGCCCCTTCCTAACTGAGAAGCCACCATTGCCCCTTGTCCTGCCTGCAGCATGAAATCAACTTGGCATTCAAGACCCATTATGGTCTGGCTCTTTTTTCTGGTTGCTGTGGGTTTTTTTCCCCTAATATGCCACTCACGCTGGGTTAGAGCTCAACTGAACTATTCATCATATATGTTGTCAAATGCCATTTTGTGTCTTGAAGCCCTCCCTGACTCCAGTGGAGACAGAAAATCTGTCTTTACTTCTATTGCTTCCAGAGCTCTTTTATTTTTTTAAAAAAAGTATTATTTTATTGAAGTGCAGTTGATTTACAATGTTGTGTTAATTTCTACTGTACAGCAAAGTGATTCAGCTATATATATATATACATATATATATATATTGGGTTGGCCAAAAATTTCGTTTGGGTTTTCCATAAGCTGTTATAGAAAAACCCAAATGAACTTTTTGGCCAACCCAATATATATGTATATGTGTGTGTGTGTGTGTGTATACACACACACACACACACACACACACACACACACATTCTTTTTCATATTCTTTTCCATTTTGGTATATCACAGGATATTGAATATGGTTCCCTGTGCTATACAGTAGGACCTTGTTGTTTGCTTCCAGAGCTCTTTGACCATGCCTCTGGTGGAGCATCGTCAGGTGGTAACTGGTAAGACTGTGAGCACTGAGGGCAGGCGTGATATCAGGTCCTTTCCGGTAGCCACCATGCCTAGCACAGTACAGGATTCGCACACAGAAGGCACTCAGTAGGGAATTCCAAATGATCAATAGACCGGTTGGTATATGCCACACAATTTATCACCCAAGGGTATTGTTGTTTCTGCTCATATTATTATTATCTCTTCCTAGAATGCAGAAAGACTCCCCAGATCAATCCCTCAAGTCCAAATTTTGCCTATCATGTAAGGTCAAATGTCATTCCATGGAACTTTCCCTGGCCTCTGTCTGGAAGTCAGCTTCCCCGCCTACCACCCCCATGCCCTCTGAGCATTTTACGAGCATCTCTCTTCAGCGTGGAGCCCTTTCTGTCTCGTATCATGGTTGGTTCCTATTAAAGTGTCAACACTGTGAGCACATCACCTGTGTCTGATTCTGAAACCAGCTTAATGCCTCAGAAACAGTGCCTGGCAGGGGCTCAGTAAATATTTGTAGAAGGAGTAAATGATTAGTAAACAGAAGGGGTTACCTCTAAAAGAATACTTCGAGGATTAATATAATGACTCTCTTCTTCTGTATCCTGAGCGGTCTCTGACAAGACATGCGGTAGATGAGCTTCTCTGAGTCCTGAAGACCTTTTTTCTATTAAATGCTGAATAAAGAGATGAAGACAGAGTTAATGCTTTTTCTTTGTCTTTGCAAGAGACAGAATTAAGCCACATGTTTTCTGGAGAAGGCATAATCGATTAATTGGGTTGAGAACATCCGAGGATCTTCCAAGGTTACATCTAGAAGCCCACACAACTTGAACTTGCTTCTTGAGTCTGGGTCACCACTGATATAAAAATATAAGCCCATCTTTCAGGTTTTTCTCTATTATTGGGTCCTGTAACTCAGAACAAGTAATTCTCTCCGGTGGGTGGTGTTCTAATCTCCGCCACTGAATCCTCCACCCTCCTCTTTTTCTAGTTTTCATTCAGTGCCATCTGAGAAGCTAATTAGCCCAGGGTCAAGGCACTGCATCTTTTCCCTTTCCGCTCAGTGTTCCTCTTTTGTGTTCTGCTTATATAATTCTACTGTTTCCATAGCAATGCAATTTTGTAGCATCAATCATGTGATAGTATGAATTGTAGGCTTCAAGGTGATCTAGGTTCAACCAATTACTGCTTCCCTCTCTAATAGATACAGGACAGTACAAAGTAGCTGCTTTGCCTGGCAGGAAAATTGTTATAAGTACAATTCAATTCTTCCAAGTACAATGCCTTAGAGCAAGCGGGGGGGGGGGGGGGGGGGGGGTGGTGGTGGTGTTGAAAAAACCCTGGATGTTCTCTAGGAAGTCCTTGAAAGAAAGTGATTAAAAAAAAAAAAAAGATGTATTTGAGTTGTGTCCGTTTTTCTAGCTCCAAATTCATGAAGCCAGGTCATGCTGAGTCTGGGATGAGGAAGGGTTCCCATTTTATTTTAGAAACAGCAACAACAACTCCCAACAAGGTAGGTGGTTCTCTTAACTGAAGCTGATTGGAAAATCACTGGATTGGAATACATAGTATGAAAAGGCAAAATGACCAATAATATTATCTCTAGGGAGAAGGGGTACAGGAGTGAAAAGCTAGAGAGGCATTTACTGAAAAGAGTTATCTTTCTCAACCCCATTTCCTACCACCTTTCCTACAAGTACCAAATGAAGTGTTTGGCCTGGTGCATTTGATATGCTACATAAGGCTTTTAAAATAGTTGGAGAGCTTCCAGCTAGATAAAACAGGAGGCTATGCCCTATTAAGATGTGCCTGGTACCCAGGGAAAAGGCAAAGTCAGTGGTTACATCTCTAAGGGACAAAATAGCATCCATGGCAGAAGAAAAAAACCACTCAGCCTGTTCATTAATAATATCCAGAATTGGGAAGATTGCAAATCCAAGAGAGCTGAAAGCACAATTACAAATCATTTTCAAGGGGCAAATGCATTATTATTTTTTTCCTCCAATGGACTTCATTAGAAATGAAGTCACACACACACACGGAGAAGCAAGACTGATCTGGGTAAATATAGGAAATAATAAGAACTCTGATTTTGCCTCAGGAGTACAGATGGTCAAGTGGTGTTCGGGGAATTTTTTTTTACAGAAGTAATCTTTGCCCTGTTGGTGGAAGGAGGGAAAAGGCTACCATCCAGGCTTTTGTTTAGCTGGGGGGATCTCCACCCAACATACCCGATGTACCTGGATGCATATCAAAGAGCATCCAAAATGAATGAATACATTTAGATGTAGGCAGGGCAAGCAGTAAGGCTCGTGATGGTAGGGGAAACAGACTAAATATACGATAGATCCTAGGACTAAGAATCATTCTTTGGTGGATTAGGCTTTGAGGAAGATGTCAAATACATTGACTTTTTTTTTTTTTTTTTTTGCTGTATGCGGGCCTCTCACTGTTGTGGCCTCTCCCATTGCGGAGCACAGGCTCTGGATGCACAGGCTCAGCGGCCATGGCTCACGGGCCTAGCCACTCCGCGGCATGTGGGATCTTCCCGAACCGGGGCACGAACCTGTGTCCCCTGCATCGGCAGGCGGACTCTCAACCACTGCGCCACCAGGGAAGCCCCAGATACATTGACTTTTGAAGCATCAGCTGGCTCCCAGGCAGGGCGTCCTAAGAGAGGTAAGTCCGATTACCATGTCTGGAAGACTTTTTCTTGCTGTGGTCGTGCTGACAGCCTCCAGTGTGCAGGAAGAACCAAGGAGATGGATGGGGTCTGAAGAGGGCCTTCTATCACCAAATGAGGGTTTCTCCTGCTTATCAAAAAGGAATATTGGAATCAGGGCATGCTTGATCTCTTGTCTAGAATGAAGCAACATCCTGGTCATGGGGCTCTCTGCTTCCAATCTTTGACCACTAACATTTATACTGCTGGCCAGCATTCTCCCGTTTAGACAAGAGCTGGTCTTGTGTCTCTCCTGTTCCAAAACCCTTGAGGACTCCCAGCCTGGCCTTCAGAGATGCTCTAAGTTTCCCTCAACCTGTCTTTTCAAAGCTGTGTCCCTCTGTACCCCACTCCTTCACTCTAATCATTTGAGTACTTGTAGACACACTTTGCTTTCCCTTCTCCTTGGCCTCTGCTTTTGTTGTAAGCATGGAACAATCTAGAAACAATGTCAAAACGATACCTAGAGGCCAAAGTTTCATTTATAAAGGTCTGTCCTAAGAAAGGACTTAGGTAAATTAGCAAAGGTTCTTATGAAGTAAATAAACAACTTAAAATTTCTGGCACTTACATCAAAAAAACCTTATATTGAAAATATAAGATAGGTAAAAAGCATGTTTTTTAGAAACCACCCTGGACTCAGTCATTCCAAAGGTAGCTGTTATGTACCTTGAATAACAATGATGGAAAATACTGTAGTTTCAGCTACTATTAAAAAATGCCACTCCTCCTACTCCAATAATGAAAATTTGAAGTGTCTGTATTTTAGCTCTCTTGCAAAACACAAAAGAATTTTTTTCTATTGTTAGTCATAAAAATAACAAGGATGTACATTTTCTCACTTATTTATTCCTTGTATTAATGCCAGTTGCTAAGGAGGGGAAAAAAAATAGCTCACATTGTTTCCTTGTGAAAGAGGGCTTTGTTCGGGTGACCCGCTATTTTATCAGTGAAATAGTTACCCCTGTATTCTGGCGTGCTGCTTTCGTATTCCGGCAGAGTGATGACAAGAAAGAGACCCAGTCTTTAATCTTCTCCCTGTTGATAGGAATAAACTTTCCGGCATGCGGCAACAACGGCGCCTGCGCTCATTTTGAACCGGAGGAGGATTCTTTTATTAAGATTGGACAGGCAATGGGGTAGGTACCAGGGAAATAAGGATCTTTTTCTTTTTTTTTTTCGCTGTACGCGGGCCTCTCACTGCTGTGGCCTCTCCCGTTGCGGAGCACAGGCTCCGGACGCGCAGGCTTAGCGGCCATGGCTCACGGGCCCAGCGGCTCCGCGGCATGTGGGATCCTCCCGGACCGGGGCACGAACCCGCGTCCCCTGCCTCGGCAGGCGGACTCCCAACCACCGCGCCACCGGGGAAGCCCCAGGATCTTTTTCTTGAGTGGCTTAAATGCACCCCCCCTCCTTGGATCCTTACCACCTCCATGCTAACACACCAGAATTAACCCTCGTGCCACCTCTGTGAGCAAAGCTCAGAGAAATGGGAAGAAAAGTGGAAAGTAACAGTATAATCACAGGGTTTGGAGCTTTTGACTTTGAAACGGATTTCTTTTGTGTTCTTAAGTGGCCCCTTAACCTGTCAGCGCCATTTGGTGTAGCTATTTAGGTGTGCCTCCCTTTAGGGAGTGCATGTATTTAAGGAGGTATTTGAGCAAATGTATATAGATCACACCTTCTTTCTATTGACTCCCGAGACAATTGTAAAGGAAGGCTTTCGCCTGGGGATTGATCTGCAGCAGATCAAATGTCTTCATATGGACACTTGGGCTTGAGCATTTGTCGCCTCCGTACAGCTGCCTTCTCCAACTTTAGCCTCTCTGTCAAGCAGGTAATCATCCACAAAGAATCCATTTGCCATCTTCGCTAACACCAGGAGCCCCTCTTAAAAACTGAAGACTCCTTCAGGGACGAGCATAGCCACTCCCCAATATATGTACCTTGGGTAGATGTTAGTGTATTGGTTTCTTGTACATAAAATGTATCTGTGGTGATGGTGACAGTCATGGGTTGAATTGTGTCCCCCGCCTAAATTCACATGTTGAAATCCCAATCCTCAGTACCTCAGAATGTGACCTTATTTGGAAGTCAGGTCAGGTTGTTGCAGACGTGATTAGTTAAGATGAGGTCAGACTGGAGAAGGGCGTCCCAATCCAATATGACTAGAGTCTTTATAAAAAGGAGAAATTTGGACGTAGAGACGTGCACATAGGGAGATTGCCATGTAAAGACTGGAGGTTTGCTGCCACAAACCAAGGAACTACCAGAAGTTAGGAGAGAGGCCTGGAACAGATCTTCTCTAGAACCTTCAGAGGAACCATGGCCTACGACACCTTGATTTCAGACTCCTAGTCTCCAGGACAGTGAGACAACAAATTTCTGTTGTTCTAAGCCACCCAGTTTGTGGTACATGGCTATGGCAGCCCTAGGAAATGAATACTGTGATTTGTCAAGGTATTTTAACACATAATAAAGACTGCCAAGATGGTGTTTAAGGTTGTGGCCATGGGTTTCTAGTCAAGGCATGTTTATTGTGTACTGGTTTAAAATGTTTTTGTTTGTTTTTTATTTTGCATACAGGAGACACCCTGTGTTATCGTACTACTTACCTGTCATAGCCAATGAGGAAGTATTCCCTGTTAGTGGCCCTGATCGACATCACTTCGTCATGATGGCAGTTAAACATCTTCTGTACAGATTGCATTTTTTCATGGTTACTGATGCCGACTGCTATACTGGAACTTCTGTTAGATATAGATATAAAGTATTAAACAGATGCAAATACAAAATTAGGAAGAAATTGACTAATGGTTTTTATTAAGTTTCAAATTGAATAAAACTTGAGATCTGTTTGATCAATACTTTGAAAATTGTCCAATAGTTTTAGAAAATAAGTTTAGATCTGGTTTATCACTGATTGAAAATACTTTGTTCAGCCTAAAACTTAATTCAGAATTCCTATTTCAGTTGGACTCTTAGTTCCACAAATTAACGTTTTCTAATCTTTTTTCTATTTTGCAGGCAACACGTTAGTATTTGTTATTATAAACATTTTCTTGATTGGATACGCACTGATCAATTTCAATAGAACCTCGGTGATGATGGTCTTTGTAATAGGAAAGACTAAAGCCCTTTTCCCCACTCTTTGACAGGATGAAAAGCCGCTTTTTCCAAGAGGTCTGAAAAATGAAAACATTTTGCATCTCAGTTAAATCTCAAAGGAAGAGAAAGGATTTTAAAAATGCTCATGAGGCTGGTGGGAGGCCTGTTAAATCTTTGTGAATACTTACTGCAGAGAAGAAAAGCTGAGGAGGTGGTGATTTAATAAAGTAATCTTGTTTGCAGACTTCATTTTCATAATATAATGTAAATTGTTTGCCTAATAAAAGAAAGTGAACAGGAGTCAGTCTGTTCCCTATAAATTTCTGAGAAGAACTGCTTCAATTGGAGAACACTGTTTACTGCTGGAAAGGTCTTCACATTATTCAGTTATGGAAAAACACATCTATAATAGGCCAGGAGAACAAAAAACCCAGGACCAAGTGTGTGATTCTTATTCATCCACTGTCGGGACCTTTGTTCAGATGACATTTAGAAGCTCTTTAATTCAGCTCACACCTGTCTGGCTCTCCGGATGCCGGTGGCTCTCTAGATGTGAGCAAAGATTTGTCTCCCTTCCTGTTGAACCACCAGCCGCAGCAGCAAGGTAATTCTGCCTTGACCTTGGACTTACCAAACAAAAGCAAAACCACCTGCTATTGAAAATAAGGTGGGAAAGTGGTTAAATAGGAGCTTTCCGAAATGTTAATTGCTTCTCTGTAAGGATGGACATGTATAGGCAGTTTTGATTTTTTCTATATTTTTGAAAAGGTCTGCAAGAAATATGTACTACTTTCCTTATCTAGAAAAAATTAATGTTGCTAAAATAAAATTTATTTTAAAAAGAAGACCTTGGTTTTGCTTTTACATCCAGGCTATAGTTCTAGTTCATCCATGGTTTGGTAAAAGACAGCCTTTACTAAAGAATTAGCACTGCTTTATTAAGTGAAAACAGAATGAAGATTAGGTACTACAGCTGATGGAGACATTATGCTCGTATCCAGTAATTCTCAGCCAGCCGTCCTCACCTTCCCTGCCTCTCCTCCTTCTGCAGCAGCTCTGCCTGCTGCCCCCGTTCTTCCCACAAAGGAAGAAAAAAGGAAAGAGAAAAACAGAAGGAGACAAAAGCAAAAAGTTTTAGCTCCTTTATTTAATGGTTGTGTGGCTTTGGACAAATTCACAGATTTATTTACTGAACAAATACTTACAGAACACCTTGAATCACTAAATTTCAGTTTCCTCATTTGTAAAATGGAGGTGAAAAATAAAGGAAAGCCAAGAGCATCGTAGCCACTGCAGTCCCTGACCGACAGTGCACCCTGAGAGGAATTCAGGATGAAAAGCAGGATGCGGCACTCTGTGATCTAGAAAAACAGTCCCCATAGATAGTCAGAGGTATTTCAGGAAGAATTTTAATGAATCCAAATCCTTGCAACTTCCCGTACATAGATGAGCACTAAAATCATTAACTTGAGGTATCTGTTCTTTGTGACTAACAGCAATCTTTTACTGAGATGTATTCTTTTTTTTTTTTTTTCTTTTTGCGGTACACGGGCCTCTCACTGTTATGGCCTCTCCCATTGCGGAGCACAGGCTCCGGACACGCAGGCCCAGCGGCCGTGGCTCACGGGCCCAGCCGCTCCGCGGCATGTGGGATCTTCCCGGACCGGGGCACGAACCCGTGTCCCGTGCATCGGCAGGCGGACTCTCAACCACTGCGGCACCAGGGAAGCCCTACTGAGATGTATTCTTGACTGAATGTATTTTCTAGCCAAAAGTCATGCATAAGCTGGTTTCCCCCTACCTCTTCAGAGTGGTTCCCTAGAGCTACCGAGAGGCTTCTCCCCAGTAGGAGACAGAGTGGAGTAAGAGAACAGAGTGAGTAAGAGAGGAAGAGTGGTATAAGATGAGGCTGCAGACGAATCCTGCAGCACCTGGTAGACACTAGACCATGGGACAGTTTGCATTTATTTTAAAAGCAATGGACAACACCATCCATGGATTAGCCTTGACCAAAAAACACTGAAACAACCTCATCAACCCTCTAGATCCAATTTGTAGGAAATACAGAAAACAGAGAAACATGCTAAACACCATACCAGGGATGTGATCAGCAAAATTCAGTCTCTAGGGGAACTTCTAGGACAAAATCTCAGTATTTTCACCCTTGGATAGATCATTTTTGGCCCTGAACATCTCCACCTCGATTTCCCATAAACTTCCTTCTCTCATCCTTTTCTCTCAGGTGCCCTAGATCACTTGGTGGCACCAACATCTATCTAGCCTCCCCTCCTAGAACACTTAGAGTCCTCTTAAACTTTCACCCTTCCATCACCCTTCTGTCCAGTCAGTCATCAGTCATGTCCATTTTACTTCCTGGATCCACCCCTATCTCTCTGTTCTATCACCACTGCCGTCAAGACCTTCATACATTTCAATACATTAAAGTCACATGAATTCAAGGCCTGCATACGTTTTTCACTATACTGCTTTAGTAACTGTCTAGATTGACTCTCTAATTCCATTCTTGGCATCTTCAAAACCATCCTCGACATAGCCCTGAGAGTAAATGCCAAATCTGGCCAATTTTGTACTTTGGGCAAAGATGAAATAACAGGAACTGGATTTACTCTCCTGTCTGAAACACACAAAAAATACAGAATATATAAATTAGTTGTTTTCAGGACACTGGTCATAGGCAATAAAAGTCATGGATCCCTAAGAGATAGGAAACAAACTTGGTGAGCCCTACAATTTCCTTGGCGGAGTTTCCAGTCCACAGCACAGGAAAGGGGAACTGAGGTGGGCCCAGATGGACCCCTGAGCGGAGGAAACAGAGCTGAGAGTTCAGGGAGATCAAGGCAGCTAGAGCTCATAGGACAGAGAGAAGAGCCGCACAGAGGGAGAATCCCAGAGACAGTCACAGGGTCCCCCTCAAGTATTCAAGAATACTGATCAGTATACGTGTGTGGGGGAAACTACCCAAGGCCAGAGAATGAACCATCAGAAAAAGTTAGAGGGAAGAGTGCCCAGTGCTCACTGGGCCAGAAAAAGTGCCAGTTCTGTCCAGCCAAACTGGCAAAAATGATCATTGATGGGGGACTGGGTAGAGTACTCAGGAAGGTCTTGCCTCAGTAGTGGGCAATAATTAGCTCTGGGCTGAGGACTGCTCCAGACCTAACAAATCATAAGAGCAAGTCTTAAAAGGATCAAATTGTTTCCAAGGAAGTTAACTGCATCCCAGAAAAAAGTTCAAGATTCATAGAAATACAAAAATATCCAGCACCCAACAAGGTAAAATTTGCAAGGTCTGGCAACCAATCAAAAGTTAGCTGGCATGCAAAGAGACAGGAAAGCATGAGCCATAATGTGGATAATCATCAATCCTTCAAAACTGGCCTAGAACTGACACAGATGTTAGAATTAACAGAGAAGTTCATTAAAACAGTTATTATCAACTGTATTTTATACATTCAGGAAGTTAGAGATATAGAAGATATAAGAAAGATCCAAAGTGAACTTCTAGAGATGAAAACCACAATGTCTCAGAAAAACAACAACAACACTGGATGGGATTAATGGGACTAAAACAAATGGAGAGTGAAAAAAGAACCCCAAACACAAAAGAGCACTGGTGCATCGTGGGACAATTTCAAGTTTCAGGTCACTGGATTCCCTGAAGTGGGGGAGGGAGACAGAAAAAAATATTTGACAAAATAATGCTGAAAATTTTACAAATTTAAAGAAAACTATCTCAGAAATCTCAGCAGGTCAGGCACCCCAAACACAAAATATAGGAAGAAAACTCTAACAAGGAACATCATAGCCAAATTGCTCAAAATCAGTGATAAAGAAAAACCTTAAAAACTGTCAGAGGGAAAAAAGAGATAATGCATACAGAAGAAAAAATAAGAGTGACATTAGATTTCTCATCAGAAACAACGCAAGCAAAACAACAACATCAAAACCCAGTGGAACAACGTATTTAAAGTACTGAAAGGAAAATAGTGTCATTTTAGAATTCTATAGGCAGCAAACATATCTTTCAAAAACGAAGGCAGTTTCAAGACATTTTCAGACATGCAAAAGCTGAAAGAATTCAGCATCAGGAGGCCTGCATTAGAAGAAAAGTTAAAGGAAATCCTTCAGGTGGAAGAAATGATGCCAGATGGAAATCTGAATTTATACAAATGAATGAAGAATGCTGAAGTGGTAACTGCAAGGATAAATATGTGAAATTTTTGTCTGACTATTTAAGACATAAAAATTCAATTGACGGGGCTTCCCAGGTGGCGCAGTGGTTGAGAATCTGCCTGCTAATGCAGGGGACACGGGTTCGAGCCCTGGTCTGGGAAGATCCCACATGCCGCGGAGCAACTGGGCCCGTGAGCCACAACTACTGAGCCTGCACGTCTGGAACCTGTACTCCGCAACAAGAGAGGCTGCGATAGTGAAGAGGCCGGCGCACCGTGATGAAGAGTGGCCCCCGCTTGCCACAACTAGAGAAAGCCCTCGCACAGAAACGAAGACCCAACACAGCAAAAATAAATAAATAAATAAATAAATAATTCAATTGACTATCTAAACCAAAAACTCTTGATATAGGTAACAACATAGATGAATCTCAAAAGAATTATGTTGAGTGAAAGAAACCAGACAAGAGTTCATACAGTATGATTCCATTTGTATGAACTCTAGTAAATGCAAACGAACTTAGAGTGACAGAAAGCAGAACAACGGGGAGTGGGATTGGGTGCTGGAGGGAAGGATTATAAACAGGCACAAGAAGACTTTTGGGAGTGATGCCTGTGATTACTATCCCGCTGTGGTGATTGTTTCCCAGGCACGTACACACAACCTTATCAAGTTGTTCATTTTAAATATGTGCAGTTGATTGTATGTCAATTATACCACAATAAAGCTATTTTTCTAAAAATATGAGCAATCCAAAAAGCAAATCTGATGACACCACTTCCGTGCTGAAATGCTTCAAGCGTTGCCGGTTATATGAGGTCAATATCCGGCACCATATAGCACCACTTTCCTGTTCTCCCCCCGTCCTTCCTATTTTACAGCTACATTCTCCTTGAACACAACCTGCCTCGAACCCACTTCACTGCTTTCGGTCATGCCATCCCTTTCTGCTGAGATGTGCTCTCTTTCCCAATCTCTTTTAAAACCCTATACAGCCTTTAGGGGCCAGCTCAATGACGCGTGTGCTTTTTTTCCCTTCAGACTCTACAGAATTTTGCACTTACCTATCATAGCCTGATCGTATGTGCCTATGTTAACTTCCCAATACAGCTACTGGAATGTGTTTATCTTAATATCCCAATGAAATTACAAACTCATTGAGAGAATGACTATTCTTAATTAACCTGTACATCCTCTGCAATACGAAGCACGGTGACTTACTAATAATAGGTGCTTTGAATAAATATTCGAAAGTACTCATTTTGGAATTGAATCAGATAGTTTGATTTTTAAGTTAGTTCATCCTAAACTTCTGACTGATCAACTACAGCGAGGCATCTGAATAATACCCCTTGACCTATCCTCATAATAAGCCCTGATAACAATTTTGGCAGTGTCTCCAAGTGAGAATTTCACATAAAATTAAGGAAATATTCTCCAGTCTTTTCTGGGCTATAGTTTGCTGTTAGTACCATCTCCCAGCAACAAATGGAACATTTGGTCCACGAAAATCAGAAAATGCCGAGTTTCTAGATAAGTGAGCGCTTACAAAATAATCAGCTGAATCTAATAGCCTCCGCTACGTTCTCCACACCAAGAATAATTGTCGCAGAAGTGCCACCCATTATCCTTACTAAAACCATCTTCTGTATCCTGGTTAGTTTGACGGGAATGGATCATTATTTTCAATAGAGTTTTTTCCTTCCGAGAATATGTCCCTTGGGTACCTGAACTCTTCCGAGGTTTGGGTTCCATTATGGCTGACTGTTCTCACCTGTCAAAAAGAAGTGTTAAGCGTTAGTCCCCAAACAAAGGTATAGGCTTAGCCACTCAATCACCAAGCGTCAGGATGGTGCTCCCAACGTTGGTCAGATGGCTTATCGTCTCCCCTCTCCCCATTCTGCCCTTGAGGTTGATAGTAGCCATGGTGATGAGGACCCACCCAAGCAGCCTGTGTTCACCAAGTGCCCGTTCTGTGGAGGCGTTGCTAGGATGACCAAAGGAGCATCTTCCCTGGACTTCCTCTGCTCCTGCTTCATAAGTGGCTCTGACAAGACAGCCCCTGGGGATAGCAACACCACCAAGGAACAGAGACGAGAACAGGGCAGAGGGCAGCATGCTATGGATGAACAGCAGCTGAGAAAGCATTTCTGGCCAAAAAGAAGCCTAAGATAAGCCCTCCTCCATGCCAGGAACTCATTTTCTCTAGAGGGAAACCTCAGAGCAAGGACCAGGGCATACCCCTATCCGTAAACTGCCTCCACTGCCTGTGTGCCCCGTTCCCAGGGCTGCCCAGCACTGGGGGCTGAGGCTGACATGGTCAAACTGACTCTAGAGGTCAAGTCCTTTCCTGCACAGATCTACTGGCAATCCCATGATTGACACGGGGCCCTGCAAGGAGAGGAAGCCCACAGGGTAAGAGACCACGGGGCAGGTGAGATCTCTGAAACGGGAATGTATTGGTGACCAAGTTTTACCTTGAATCACACTCTCAGAATAGGAGGAAACACTGAACAGGGCTGTGCTAGGGCAGTCCCAGGGCAGTCCCAGGAAATGGGAAGAGGCAAAGGGCTCTTTACCATGCAGTTGGCATGATGTCATTCCTCCTCTCCTGAGGTCTCCCGTTCTCCAGCATAAACCCACTCACTCCTCCCAGGGCATAAATGACTCAAAGGAAATTCCTGAAATATATATGTATATTGCATATAGTATACAATATACATATACTATACTATAGTGTGTGTGTGTGCATATGTATATATATATATATATATACATGCGCATATAGTATACTATATACATGTATACATATACTATTTGTGTACATATATATAGTAAACAGAGATGAAAGTCTTAAGGTTAAGACTGCAAGATCTCAAAGCATACTTTTGGTGATTTGTGAAAGGCACATGGGAACCCTCTGAAGACAAGTGGGGTTTTCCTGGACCTACAACTCACACATTCCCTAACTAAAAAATGGTTTTCTCTGTTGAGGTATCTCTGTATAATAACGATAGTGATTATTTGAACAAATAACAAACAGATAACAAGTGAAGTAACAAACAGGTCCCTGGGGGACCTTAAGGCATATGTAGGATCTCTGGTGCCCTCAGCCCTCCCCTGGCGTAAGGGCCATGCTTAGCTCTGTGCCATGGGCTGTAATACTTGGTGAAGGCACCAGGCCACTGAGACCAAAGCCTTCTGTTCCCTGGAAGAGCATTTCTGTACAAGGAAAAGGAATAGAACCCACCTAAAAATTTGCCAACCATGGACATTAAAAAAAATTTACCCCTGAGGTTTTGCTTTAGATCCCTGCGGTTCTTTCCAGTTGTAGGGATTTCACTGCCTGAAGCAGAACTGGGGGCCAGTGGTTCTCAGCCCATCGCCTTTCCCCTCATCCCTGCATGTGGGACTTGACCACCTTTCCCACAGGGCATTTAGCCTAGTGAGCGATGGAGTTCAAAGGTGAGATTGCAGGACTGTGCAGGAGAGACTAGCTGAGGGGAACTTTTTCTTTTTTAATATTTGAATTTTATTTTATTTATTCTTTATACAGCAGGTCCTTATTAGTCATCCATTTTATACACATCAGAGGATACATGTCAATCCCAATCGCCCAATTCATCCCACCACCACCCCCACCGCTTTGAGGGGAACATATTTTAAAGCAGTGTTTTTACTGCAAGCTCTCTTTGTTTAAAAGCCCCAAATCATTCTTTTTCTTGATAGAATAATTCTTTGTTAAGCCTTTACGGTTTGTAAAATGTGTTTGCTCACATGACTGCTTTGGTGTCGCAGAAATGTCCTGGGAGACAGCTCATTTTACGCAAAACGAGCGAGGTGACTTGTGCAGAGCCCCACGCCGCTCCACGCTCCCACCCACATTCATGCTCCCTGCACACCGTGGGCGGCAAGGAGAGCTCTGGAGGACGTTTCTGGCCTTCCAATGTCTGTGAAGGGCCCCAAAGTCTCTTGTAGGGACCACTCTTCCTGCTTTTTTTAAATGGTGGTATTTTTTTACCCACTGTAAAATGAGACGGCAGTTTTAGAGTATTAACTCTGGAATCCAGATTCATCTCCATCAGTTATGACAGGTGATCTTGGGTACATTATCGCACCTCTCTACACCTGTGTTCCTTCATCTATAAAATGGAAGTGGTAATATCACCACCCTCATAGGATTGCTGTCAGCATCACCTGAAATAATATGGCGAAGAGCATTTTATAGGTGCCTGACAAGTGTGACTTGCTGGGTCATGTTCAGTTCGGAGAGTCTATGATTCTATGATTGTTTCATAATGACTAGCATGTATTGAGTACTTCATACATTCCAAGCACTTCTAAACAAAATCTGTGTAATAGATTTCAGATATATATGTGTATATAAAGGATTTCATATATATGTATACATATTCTGGATTTCACATAATATATATTGCCTATGATCTATATCAATTTTTATGAAATTCAGTATATGTACACATATATATGAAATCTACTATATTCATACATATGAAATCTATTATATAAATTTTGCTTATATAATGTAAGCAAAGTTTTAATATTATATATTACATATATGAAATCTAGTGAGACTCAACATAGCAATGAGATATAACAATACTATAAGGTTTACATTATTCTTACAGCGATACAGTACCCATTTTACAGATAAGAAACTGTTACCAGAAAGATTAAGTAATTTGCCTTTGATCACATAACTAAAAAGAAGCAGAAGTTAGAAGTTAGAAGCAGTGTCCTAACTTGAGAGCTGGTGTCTGAACTACTTTGCTCTTCCTTTCACCTGAGAAAAAAGAATTAAATCTGTTCAGAGTTTGGCTTTCATTTCTTGTCATTGCCCCCAAATAAAACAGCCTTTCAGACTTAACTCTTTGATCTTGTTCAGGAGACAGCATCCAGTCTTATTGCCTAATCTGTTCATTGTAATGAAATCTGATGAATGTGATACCAAGAGGTCCTATTTCCCTCTGTGCAGCCCAAGAAGGTTATGAAGAGAGAGCCCGTAACAGTGATTTTGTTCGGTTAAGCTTCCAGATCAGCACAGTCTTGAGAACCCCAACCAGTCACGTCAAGCAGTACTTACTGGAAGCCAGGTGGTCACTGGTTCGGTTCTCAGCGAAGTGTCCTGTCCCTGTGTCTCCTGA
Source organism: Phocoena sinus (assembly GCF_008692025.1). Classification (NCBI taxonomy): domain Eukaryota; kingdom Metazoa; phylum Chordata; class Mammalia; order Artiodactyla; family Phocoenidae; genus Phocoena; species Phocoena sinus. The sequence continues at coordinate 68,686,975 of NC_045778.1, read as the reverse complement.
ACTCACCCCGGCTCGCTCTGAGCTCTGAGGATTAAGTACAAGCTTTTTCTGAAATGTGAGTCAATGGGAAATTCCCAAACTTCTATCTTCGGGAAGATTTTACTCTTAATCCAAGCTCAAGGAAGCTGGTGACCCAAGGGAAGTCCTGGGCTTTCATTCTTCTTGTGTTTGGCACAGAGCTGCCCCAGGCATTCCAGGTATCTAATAACAAAATAAAAGCAAACAAATAAAAAATTCCTGCTGGACTCTGGACCATGAACACAATGACTCTTATTGAAAACAGTCCCAGCCCAGTCTTGACCTCCTGCAAGGACTGCCATTGAAACAATTCCTTTGCTTCCCACCCATCCATATCCTCCCAGTGTCCTCCTGGGGAAGTTAGGAAGGGTTTCTTTGTGCCAGATGAGGAAATAAAACCTGACTTCTCTAACACATTTGCACATGCCAAGGGTCTCTGGAAGACCTGCTTATTTCTCCACGATGGAGTGGTCAACAGGGTAGCACTGGGCAGGCCCTCCTGAGCATCCTGCACAGCCACCACCAACTCTTAGAAACAAGCAGGCGGCCATGAATGGTCATTCTCAGTGATATCTAACCACCGAAGGGCCTTAGGTATATTTTCCTTTATATTAACTTGTTCTTTGGAGAAAGAGGAAGTGGCAAATGAATTAAACTTCTTACAGCCCCTTTAGAAGTGAAAGGTGACTGGACTTGAATCAGCTCTGCCAGGTATTCACCGAGTGGTTTTAGCTAGTTACTTCAATTTTCTGAGTCTGCTTCCTCATCTGAAAAATGGGGTGGAACACTGACCTCACAGGATCTGTTTAAAGATTAAGTAAGATTTCACCATAAAAAGCCTATGGTAAGCATTCAACAAAGGTTATTTCTCTGCTTCTCCCTTTGGCACCTTATGGAAGGTACAAGTATTATTGGTTCCTTTATTCAGCAGACTTAGATGGACTTCAGGTATGCAGAAACGATTATTTTATTGTTCACTTCCTGCACAGGATGGGTTTTGCTTGATTTAGGAGAAATAATTCCTTGGAATGTATTTCTTTGGATGATTCTTTAAGGCCAGCTTTTGACTACTCTGGAAATAGTTTTTAGTATCTTTACATTTGGTCTTTAAGCAGATATTACAAGTTATTGCTCTAAGGAGTTCTTGAAAAGCTTGTGCTGATCTCCACCTACTCAGAACTATAAAGCTACAGACAGCCCAATGTAATAATCCAGGGGCCCAACCAAAAAAGGGAAGAGAGAAAATTTCTTTAAGGCTGTATTCCTTTGGAAAGGCTATCGATGAACCAGTTAGACAGACAGAGGGACTTCCCATCCATCCATCCATCCATCCATGCATCCAACCAGCCATCTACCCACCCAGTCCACCTTGTTCTAGGCTTTTTTGGTCATATTTTCCTACTAGTGTTACAAAGCTCCTTGAAGAAGAAGCTTAATATATCTTACAAGTGCTTATGAGAGTTATTTGTACTGTAGATGCCACGTAGAAAATAAAAAATTGGCAAGCAGACACCAAATACGAAGCTTGTAAAAAGTAAACATACTTATGAAATGCAAGTATAGTTTCCTTTACCATCTCCAGTGACCTGTAAACAATGTATGAGTGAAATGCCTATTGCAAAAGAGCAATCATCTGTTCATTTGAAATATCAAGTAAGTTATTTCATGATTTTACCAATTGTCCTTCTGTATCATGAAACAGCTCTTTAGCTCTGCTGCCTCTTAACCAAAACACAGCTGAATGGTTTATATTACATGACCTAACATTTGTTGGGAATTTTTCACTTACATATACTATCTTAGTTAATCCCAACAATTTTGCAGGATAAGTATTGTGATTCCTTAATTTCAAAAATAGGAAATTGAAATTTAGAGAGAAAAAAGAACTTGCTCAAAGTCATTCAGCTCATATGTGACCACCAGAAATCAAAACTCGAGTCTGTCTTGACTATAAGCTTACACGCGCCCTTTCGTACCCTCTAGTGTGTTGAATCCTGGGCTGGGATTGGTTGGTCTGGGCTCTTGGCCTGCTCTGCCACCACCTGTGTGACACTGCATAGGTTGCCAGCTTTCAGGGCCTCATGACCCCAATTGCTGTCCCTTTGTCAAGGAGCTCTAAGTACCCATTCAGTTCTGATTATAATGACGCCCTTGAGGCAATGGCAACGACATTGTTGGCCAAAAGGAAATGAGATTTCCTGGGCTGGCTTGGACCAATCATGATTCTTTTCCTTAGCATCTGAACAAAACTGAGGTACAGTTACCAGTAAGATGGAGAGCATCTGTTGCCGACATCATCACCTGGCCCCTGCCTCCCTCTCCAAGATCACCTCTGAGAGCTCTCGCCTGTACTGTCTGCCCTCTAGGCATCTTGACCTGTGTATGTACTGTTCCCTCTCTCTGATTCATTCTTCTCCCATCTCTTCACCTGGTTAACTTCTACTCATCCTTCAGATCTCACTCAACTATCACTTCCCAGTGATTCCCTCTCTCCCCCAGACAAGGTCATATTCTCCCATGATACATTATCATGGTGCTGTGTTAACTTCAGAACACATTTTCCCATTTATAATTTTATATTCGATTGTCTGATTATTTGATTAAAGCCTGACTCTCCCTCCACAAGACTGCAAAATCCATGAGGATTATTAGTACTGTGTCTGCTTCTGCTGATCATTGCATCCCAAGTAGCTAGCTTAAATGCCTCTCCCATTCTTTCTTTTTTTTTTTTTTTGGTGGTACTCGGGCCTCTCACTGTTGTGGCCTCTTCCATTGCGGAGCACAGGCTCCGGACGCCCAGGCTCAGCGGCCGTGGCTCACGGGCCCAGCCGCTCCGCGGCATGTGGGATCCTCCTGGACCGGGGCACGAACCCGTGTCCCCTGCATCGGCAGGCGGACTCTCGACCACTGCGCCACCAGGGAAGCCCCCCATTCTTTCTTTATTGTGTGCCTACTATATGCAAGGTGTTATATTATGGGTCAAAAGATAAATGAAAACATGAATGTCTTTTGAGAGCTCATAACGTGGCCAGCGAGATCAGACACAACGAACTCTAATATTCCAGTGACACCTCTACTTCACTTCCATACACCACTCCCATGGTCACACTTTGGACCTTGTAATTACCCATCCCTGTCTGGCCTTTTTTTTTTTTTGCAGTACGCGGGCCTCTCACTGTTGCGGCCTCTCCCGTTGCAGAGCACAGGCTCCGGACGCGCAGGCTCAGCGACCATGGCTCACGGGCCCAGCCGCTCCACGGCATGTGGGATCTTCCCGGACCGGGGCACGAACCCGTGTCCCCTGCATCGGCAGGCGGACTCTCAACCACTGCGCCACCAGGGAAGCCCCCTGTCTGGCCTTTGATCACTTTGATGCTGGTATCCTACCTTCTGACTGCAACTTCCCATCCTTCTACCTTTTCTATTTCCTCATTTCAACCAAACCTGTTCTTCAGCCTTTTCAAGCCCTCGGGATTCTTGATGCTTCCTCATACTTTCACATGTCTGTTGTGATCAGTGACCTTTGCTAGCTGAAACTGCCATTCCTCAACCGCCTGTCGAAGGCAATGAGCCAGCCTGGTCTTTGGATCGGGGCGAGCATGTGACCCTAGAGCTGGCCCTCCACTGGTTGGCTGTCGGTCCACAGAGTAGCCTGACACAGAGTTTTGCTCAAAAGAGACAATGGCAGTTAGCGAAGCCTTGTTGAAATTCTCTTTCCTTTACTTCCAAGTTACTTTTTCGGCTGGTTCTCTTCTGCACTGATTGATCTTCTTTGCCTCTTTTGCTCGCTCCTCTACCTGCATGCAATCCTTACATTTCAGAATCCCCAGAGTTCCTTCCCTAGATATTTACTCAATCTACAAGTATATCTTGATGCTGGAAGTGTTGACAGTCCATTGAGGGTAGTGACCATAAATCTGGCAAGATTCCTATCTGCTTGATGTGTGATTTTCTCTAGTAGCATCCAGCCTTTCAGGAGCAGACATGGGGAAGCCAGGTGGTGAGGTTCATTCCAGGTTAGCATTTGTGCTGGGGAGATGCCACAGAAGGACAAAAGAGCAAGGGAGTTTAGGATAATTGCAAAAGGGTGCCCAAATAGGTGAACCATGGGATCAGAGGGGCATAAGGAGGGAAGAGATGATAGGAGGGGCTCCTGGAGAGGAAGTACCGGTGAGATTGAAGATAGACGAAATAAGCTGGCTGGAAGGGTAGGAAGTGGTGCTTGGAGAGAGCATTACTGATTGATGCTCTTAAAAGTAGAACAGTTGCAGGGAGCGGGTGGCTGAGCTACACTGTGTAAGAAGGTCATTGGCAATGAGGAAGTCAAGGAACTTAGGGGCTAAGATGTTTGGTCATCCACATGGATGTCTAGTTTATGCAACAAAATCCTTTCGAAATTCTCTGAAGTTTTTTTGAAATGAAAAACAGAATAAAGTTAATCATCTCTGCCCACCTCCCCTAACACATACCTACAACAGTGTCTATTTTAATAGTTGAACTCATTTGTAAAAGCAAAAGTAAACATAGATGTCAAAGGAGGACCCTTGGATCCATAGACGATTGAAGTCAGAATCCTCTTTATTTCAAAAGAACACTTGGGCCCCAGTTTCTGGGGATGAGGGAATGTGTATAGGTGATAGAAGATGGCCCAAAGGTTGTAGGCTGGGAAGACAGCCAAAAGACCACCACTGGGTCCAAAGGAGGGATGACGGGGGCTGCTTCTTTTTCTTTCCCTTCCTTTCCCCTTATTGCCCTGAATCCTTATTTTGCCCACCTGGTTGGCACTGGGGCAATGGGAACAGAGTTGGTAGAGAAGGAATGGCAGTGAAGTTTACAATAGTGGAGAGGGAGGGACAAGCATAGTAGAAAAGAGACCCCCCACTTCCCAGTGATCCCTGGGACCCACGTGACTCTTGGACCGTGGACACACTCGGGACTCCAGAGTTGGCCTCAGCCACTGGTCCAGAAGCAGAGGGAATCTCAGGACTTGTGAGTGGGATGCTGGGTCAAAGGCTCCTTCTCTTCCTCTGGGCAGCACAGTGCGTGGATGGGAAGGCATTTTGCTTCCGTGCGGGGAAGCCAACCTAATAATAAAGATGATGCAAGGAAAGAACAGAGCTGAAAGAATCACAGAGATACAGTGCCTCTGTCTTGATGGCTTGGTAAACTTTGGATTAAACTGTGCTTGAATTCCATCCTTCCTCTGGACTTTCCTGTTAGGAGAAACGGAAATTCTCTTGACTGTTGAAATCAGTTTGCATTAAATTGTTTGTTTTGTGCAAATGGAAATCATTTTGATTGAGGGATGTATGATTTGAACATGAGGAATTGGCCCAGGGATAGAGACGGGGGAGAGAGTTTATAGGAGAAAAAGGATAAAAAAGGAAGGGTAAAAAAAGAAGATGACTCGGCATAGCATAGTATTTTCAAGCATAGAGTCAGACTTACAGAGTTCCCAGAGCTCATTATTGTGCTCTGTGCTCTTGGAGAAATCACTTAACTTCTCTATGCCTCAGTTTCCTTGTCTTTAAATGAGAATGATAATAGTACCAACTTGCTAGAGTTGTTACAAGGATGAAACGAGCATATATTTGTAAAGTGCTTGGCCCACAGTAAGCACTTTATAAGGGTTTATCAAATAAATCAAGGACGTTGTGTCTGTAATTTAACTTATAAATGAGTTTGTGTAGGAGCCACACCTCTAATGGGAGGGGCTAGGCTCCTCTCTGAGTTTAAAGACTCTTCAAAGTACTTCATAGTGGCATTGGGGGTGTGAAGTCATCCTTTCCATGTTTCCCTTGAGTAAATAGAGGCTACACGAGGCTCAGAAATCATCTAAGAGTCACCTGGTAATAAACATCATGACAGAGTTGAAACCCACCAGGCCTAGAATCACGATACCAAGTTTATGCTTCTGGTCTGCTTCAGCTCACTGGAAGACCTTGGGTTTGTCCCCTTTTTCCCCCTGGGAAGGGGGGACCAGATGACTTCCTGGTGCCTAACAGGCCTAGCAGTCTGCGGGTCTCATAATAGTACCAGCTTAATTGATTGTGCAGTTCGCCAGTTACAAGGCACTTCTACAGTGTCTCCTGCTTGCACAAAAATCCTGCGAGGGAAGCAGGGCAGATATTATTATATTCCCTGTTTTACAACCAAGAAGGGAAGCCAGCTGATAAAAATGTTTGGTATCTGGTAAGTTACCACTGAGGGTAACTGGAGCTGGATCCCACCTGGAAACTCTGGAAGCTATTCTACAACACTCACCTTAGTTATTCCACCCAGGGGTGCCGGAGCTGGGGTATTTATAGACCAACTCCTGTCTATCATCAGGGGGACATGAATTTCTGGCACTGCTGACCTGTCATATATGTAGCAAAGTGGGCTCAGGAGGCCAGAGGGATCCAGAGGGACACGTGGGTGTTGACACTTGGGAGTAGACCGATGTGGCTGCCCCCGCATCTGCTACAGTCCCCCTTGGATAAGATGCTCTTGTCACTTTTACCTGAAAATATGTCTGTGAAATATAGTTTTGTAGTTGAGCACATTGCTATTTTCACCTCAGTCAGCGTTTTGAGGACAAGGAGATGTGGCAGGTTAATAATGGTCCCCAAAGATGTCCACATCCTAACCCTGGAACCTGTGAATATGTTACCTCACATGGCAAAATGGTCATTGCAGATGTGAGTAAGTTAAGGATCTTGAGATGGGAAGATTATCTTGGCTTATTTGTGTGGGCCTGCTAGAATCACAAGGGTCCCTATAAGAAGGAGGCAGGAGGTCAGAGGAGAGAGAAGATGCTACACTGCTGGCTTTGAAGAAATGAGGAAGGGGCCAGGGACCAAGGAATGTAAAGCCTCTAGAAGTTGAAAAAAGCAAGGAAAGATTGATAGATTTTCCCCTGAAGCCTCCAGATGGAACAGAGCCCTGCGGATACCTTGATTTTATATTTCTGAACTTCATAACTCCGAGAGAATAAATTAGTGTTGTTTTAAGCCACGAAATTTGTGGGCATTTGTTGGAACAGCAATTGGAAATTAATGCAGAGCAAATGGATGGGTTAACATCAGGGTCTACCATAGATGTTCAGTAGGTAGCTCAAACAACTTGTGCAAAACAGAAACCTTGATTTTCACCATCCTCACCCTTCCCACCAAACCTCTTCCCAGTCTCAGGAAACTGCACCATTTCATCTACCTGTTAGGCTATAAACCGGAATCACCCTTAATTTCCAGCCTTTTCGCATATCCCTACTCCAAATCTGTCAGCCAATCCTGCTGCCTCTGCCTTCAAGACAAAGCCCACACTTGACCACTTCCCATGACATCCACTACCATGTCAACCTGCGTCTCTCACCTAGGCCACTACTGCAACTCCTGGGCTCCCTGCTTCTACTTTCTCTCTTTAGTCCATTCTCCAGAGTATCTTTGACAATAAATAGTTCATGAAATCCTACCACTTCCCCGCTCAAATCTCTCCAATGGCTTCCCGTTCGTTGTATCAGAATGAAATCCACTGTGTTCGCCATGGTTGAGAGCCCTGCACGATCTGGCCCTGCCCGCCTTTCACCCTTATTTCCCAGCATTCTGTTCTGCAGCACTGGCTTTCTTGATGTTTCTCAAATAGGCCCAGGTGGTAGCTGCCTCAGAGCCTTTGCACCCACTGCTTGCTCTGCCTAGAAACTCCTTTCTTTTCATGTCTACGTGGCCCATTCCATCACTCTGCTCAAGTTTCTGCTCAGATGTGGCTCTGAGGAGGCCTTTCCCAGTCATTCTACCTAACTTAACCTTCCTCTCACCCACCTCCCCATTCCTGAGCTTCTTATCCTGCTGTATTTCTTCATAATACTTCTCACTACATGAAATCATATTAACTATCTGTCTTCTCCACTAAAATATAAATTCTATGGGCTTCCCTGGTGGCGCAGTGGTTGGGCGTCCGCCTGCCGATGCAGGGGACACGGGTTTGTGCCCCGGTCTGGGAAGATCCCACGTGCCGCGGAGCGGCTGGGCCCGTGAGCCATGGCCACTGGGCCTGCGCATCCGGAGCCTGTGCTCCGCAACGGGAGAGGCCACAACAGTGAGAGGCCCGCGTATCGCAAAAAAAAAAAAAAAAATTAAAAAAAAATAGAATAAAATATAAATTCTATGAGAGAAAAGACTGTTTTTTTACCTGTTCTTTCCCCAATGCTAAGAACAGTGCTTAGCACAGATCTCAATAAATATCTGTTGACTGAGAAAAAATACGTATAAAAGGTTATTTCCTTTTTGGTGTCTATCATGATCAGTCAAAGATAAGTGGTGCTTCTTATGTAGGCGCGGTTTACCCAGAACACAAATTAGTGCATTTTCACATATCCACCCACCCACACCTTCTAGATCTTTATGCCTGAAAGAGAAATTCGTCTTCAGCTCCCACAAGTCCTAAGTTGGAAGAGAAATTGTGAACCAACTGTGACTTCACTGAAAGTACAAATCCTCCAACAGAGCTCTCTTCAATCACAAGTGGATCCTCTTGCCCTCTGAAATGAGAGGGACCACTGTTCACATCGGCTATGGGACTGTTAGGCGCTGGTTAATTTATCACAGAAAATTCTTACTTGGTATTCTTATCTAACTCCTGCTTCTAGCACACACCCAAATCTCCCGGTTTTTAAATTAGCCATACTCATTTGCTCTTGGTACTTATATTATTTTTAAAAGTTTAGCAGACGGAACATATCTATCTTTATAATTGCTTCCTCTCTTGTTTTTCTTATTATTTTTCCTTCTCTCCTTCTTACACTCAGTCTCACTGAAGAATGTATCTATCCCGTAGGACCCTCCTCAGGCTCCAAAGTTTCTAAACTGTTCAACTTACCCCTTCCCAGGGTGCATTCTACCACTAGTTTAAAGTTTGGCTGCAAACTGGAATCACATGGAGAGGTTTAACAACACCGATTCCTGGTCCCACCCTCAGAGATCCTGACTTAGTTGGTCTGGGATACTGCCTGGGCACGGGGCTGGAAAAATCTCCAGGTGATTCTAGGGTGTAGTCACAATTGAGAACCATCACATCTAGTCAATCTCCTTAGGGTCTTTATTTTTTTAGAATTAAAAAAAAAAACTTATTTTATTTATTTTTGGCTTCATTGGGTCTTCGTTGCTGCTCATGGCTTTCTCTAGTTGCGGCGAGCGGGGGCCACTCTTCGTTTCGGTGCGCGGGCTTCTCTTGTTGCGGTGGCGTCTCCTGTTGCAGAGGCTTCTCTTGTCGCGGAGCACGGGCTCTAGGCATGCGGGCTTCAGCAGTTGTGGCTCACGGGCTCTAGAGCGCAGGCTCAGTAGTTGTGGCACACGGGCTTCGTTGCTCCGTGGCATGTGAGATCTTCCTGGACCAGGGCTCGAACCCGGGTCCCCGGCATTGGCAAGCGGATTCTTAACCACTGCGCCAGCAGGGAAGTCCCCTTCAGGGTCTTTAGAATCGCCCCTTCTGAATAAACTCCATAGACTCCCTGGAATTTTCCATTTATCTCTTTAAATTCACAAAGACCTGACTTTTGCTTGATGACTCATAACAACACCCACCAAAGGAAATGTCTCCTTATTTGATCTTATAGTTCTTTGGAGTTTGCAAAGCCCTTTCCACACAGTTTTCTTTAAATCCTCCCAACATCCCTGTGAGGTGGGCATTCTGGGCCAAGATGAGGTGATGGAAGCTGGAACAATGGTCTGCAGAGTTAGGGCTGGGGCAGACAGATTGAGCAAAACAAGCAAATAGACAAACACACACACACAATAAACAGTAACCGCATAAAATCAGGATACCCAGTTCAATTGGAATTCCAGATAAGCAACGAATAATTTTTCAGTATAAGTATATTCCATGGAATATTTGGGACACACTTACACTAAAAAAATTTGTTGCTCTGCCTGGAATTCCAATGTAACTGGGCACCTTGTATTTTATTGGACATCTCTGCACTCAGCGCCCGTTCCTCTTCCGAAGCTCAGGCTGGTGGTTACGCCATTCCTCGGCCTTCCTATAATTCTCTTGCCTTCCTTTCCTGCTCCCGTTCTTCCTCTCCTCTGCATGGGTAGCCTTAATCCTCAGAAAGCCTCTTCTGTAGATTAGAATCCACTTGCACTTCCTTTTTTCCCCTCCTTCCTAATCTCCTTCTTGTGTCCTAAATTATTAATAAGGTCAGGCTGGTTTAAAAAACAGTCAAACATTTACTGAGTATTTTGTGTGCCAGGCATTGTGTTAAGCACTTTGTACTCATTATTTCATTTATTTCTCACAAGACACTTAGAGGCAGATACAATTTCCTAGGTACCTACATATGGCTATTTCTATTTCAAGATGGAGAAACTGAGGTTTAGAGAGCTTGAGAGATTCCTCAAGGTTATCTAACTTGGAAGTGCCAAAGCTGGGATGGGAACAGGGCTCTTCCTCCAGAGCCTTTGTTCTCAACTAGCATACTAGGAAAATGAGACGGTACAAAGAGCCTTGTGGCTTTGCTATTCAAATTTTCCAGCTTGTTCAACTTAGCTTTCTGAAGCTCCTGGGATTTGGAACAACCATTGGATAAACCTCTTCCATGCCATGTGGGAGGCCTAGGAGATGAAAAGTGTTGACAGCGTAGCAATCCATAAGATGCATACATATTTTTGGAAATCTTATTTTTAACCCTGAAAAAAAGAAGTGTCATCCACAAGTCTCTTGAAGGAAGACTTCAGCATCCATTGCCAGCAAAGTAAACACTTAACCCAGGGACAATGTTCTTTAAACACGTTTGCTGAGGCTAAGGAGCAAATAGTTTATGCTGATTCTGGGTAACAGACCACAAATACAGTGTGTCAGAGAGGCTGTTTTTCAAGTGTTCCATAGCTTTTTTGGTATAAGCTGCCCCTATGCTTTAGCAGTCTGTAAATATTTGTGCAATTAATGTATGCTGGCAGACGTCTCAAGAGAAAAGCAGGCTTCATAATGCCAAGAAAAATTGTAATTAGCAACACAAAAGAAAAAGAATTTGTCTCTTTCATCTCAGTGCTTAAAAACTGTCAGCACTTAATACAGCTGGAAGCTTCAGAAAAGATAATTTGCAAGAGCTGATTTTCCTAAGCTTTTAAGAGTTGGTCCTGCATATATCCTACTATAAAAAAACATACACTTGAGAATTAACTTTTCCCTTCCTTACTTAACATTAAACCAGTTAATATTAATTATGAAAGGTGTGGTAGAGAAAAGTTCCTTTAAAACTGTCAGTAATGTTATTAAAGAAAGTATTTTACATTGTGGTACCTAAGAGGCACTGGAGGAGAGGGAAAACACGAGTGGCCCATCTTGCCTAGAAATGATTGCCTAAGTGATCTGAGAGGAAGAGGAAAGAGGTGTGCCTGCAGATACCAGCTGGAGAAGCCCGTGCATCTGGACCCATTCATTGCAAGCTCCCTCACACTTCCCAAGCTTCCTCCAAAAGTCATCCTGGGCTTGAAGTTCCTGTTCAGCCTCTGGAAGTTCCTGGGCAAGTGTTCTCTAGTTCTAGCACATTTGGAATTGGGATAGGGTGGCTACCTCTATGTTATAGACTGAACGTTTGTGCCCCTCCCCCAAATTCACATGTTGAAATTCTACCCCCCCACCCCTGCCATGTGACAATATTAGGCAGTGGGGCTTTTGGGAGGTGATTAGGTCATGAGGGTGAAGCCCTCATGAATAGGATTAGTGCCCTTATAACAGAAACCCCAGAGAGTTCTCTTGTCCCTTCTGCCACGTGAGGATACAGTAAGAAGATGGCCATCTATGAACTAGGAAGCAAGCTCTCACTAGACACCAAATCTGCTGTGCCTTGATCCTGGACTTTATAGCCTCCAGACTGCGAGAGATAAATGTTGTTTAAGCTTCTCATTCTATAGTAATTTGTTAGCAGTCCAAACTGACTAAGTCACCAGATCTGAGAATAGCCAATGCATGGCTGGCCCTTTGATGGTCTTTTGTAGCTGGGTTTTTTATATATATATATATTTTTTTTTTTTTTGGCTGCGTAGGGTCTTAGTTGTGGCGCTCAGGATCTTCGTTGCTGCGTGTGGGATCTTTTTAGCTGTGGCATGCGGGATCTTTAGTTGCAGCATGCAGGCTCTTAGTTGTGGCATGCAGGATCTAGTTCCCTGACCAGGGGTGGAATGTGGGCCTTGGAAGCATGGAGTCCTAACCACTGGACAACCAGGGAAGTCCCTTTCCTAGCTATTTAACTGAGGTTTTGCTGCCACTCACGCTGATCTGCAAGGGAGGCTTTTACTATCAATATAAAATACACTGTCCTAGGACCACCTACACCAGAATCTCCAGGCAGGTTTGGCAAACATGCAAATTCCTGGTCTCCAACCTGGAAATACTGAATTACAACGGGGGCAGAGTGGGGTGCAGGAATCTGCTTCATGCACAGATCCTCCTGGGTTCTCAGGTACCCTAAAATGTAAGAATCACTAGAGTAAAGGAAACACCTTCTACCTGCTGACCTTCCTTTCCTGTCTCTGCTGCCTCCTCTCAGCCTTGCTGGGAGGCTAAATGGAAGAGAATTAGATATGTCCTCTGGGAACCCCTCTCTGAATCCCTAGGCAGAGGGAGACCTCCTCATCTGTACTCCAGAGTAATGAATGCACAACTCAATAAATAGACAAATGTAAGCTGCAATTTTACTGGAGTGATTTGTTTACCTCCTCTGGGGAAAGTATCATTTCACGGTCATCTTTTTAGCCCCACCTCTAATACAACATCTGGCATTTAGTAGGGCTTTTTAAATGTTTGCTGTATAAATCAATCTTTGGTGTAATTCCTGCACTTCTGGGAGACCTCACTTTGAGGCAGAAAGAGTGGAGGGTCCAGTGGAGCATCTTCCATTCTTGCCTTTCCCCTGTTTCGTGTTAAAATCATTGTCTTCACATCATCATCTTCTTCATCATCCTTTGATACCTGCCTTTTATTGAGTGTTTTGTGCCAGGCATTGTGCTAAGCACTTTACATACATATCTTATTTAATCTTCACAACATTACTGTCCTCATGGGTTGATGGGGAAACAGAAAGATTGTCTAAGGTTATATGGGTATTAAACAGTCAAATGTCAGAGCTCGGATTAGAACTTTATCAGACTGTTAATTAAACAAGGAGGCCATCAGACTCAAGGTAGCTCTAGTGTTGCTGCACTGACATAAGCAAACTAAAATCTAAGCCTATAAACATCTCAAGTTTACGAAAGCGAAAGCTAAGTACAACCAATCACAGGCAACTAGGGTTTAGGCTATAGCCAACCAATAATTTCCTTTCTGCTTCCACTTTTTCCCTGTAAAAGATTTTCCCCAGCTCCCTTTGAGGGAGCACTTCTAACCACTTCCCCTTTGGAGCGAATAAATTCCTAAAATTTTAATATGCCTCAGTTTATCTTTTAATGGGACTCAGAGCCAGGTTTCTAAATACTGATGGTTAAAAGCACCTCTGCTAACCCTGGATCCTAAGAAAAAAGTTTGATGCTGTGAGGATTGAGATATGCCTTAAACAACTTAAGCTGGAACTAGCAATTTTTCATTTCATTTCATTCCATTTTTTTGGTGTGCTACACAGCTTGCGGGATCTCAGTTCCCCAACCAGGGATTGAACCCAGGCCGTCACGGCAGTGAAAGCGCGGAGTCCTAACCACTAGGCACCAGGGAACTCCCTGGAACTAGCAATTTAGACCAAACCTATCAGACTGTTTCTACCTTCCTCTTTTTCCCAAATCCTTCCTGAACCTCATGCCATCTACCTGGGTCAGACCATCAAAGCTCAAGAAATGCCTGGCCTTGTATTTCTGCAGTTATATCAACCCCAAGTGCCTTCCAAATTTAAATCCTTTGATATCGTTTGGCTTTAAATGCTTAAAACAAACTTATCAGAAAACTGTAGTGCCATAAATATTTATATAAACCAAAGCTCATGCCAAAGCCAACTCATCATCTTCGGCTTTTGGGTTTTCAGATGTTGATCATGTACTTTTAGAAGGCTATTCAAGCATGAACCTGCAAGCTAATGGGGTTTCCACGTCCACACCAGTACTGCGGTGGTGGCTGGGGTCTTCCACATGTGTTCTTGGTGTATTTGTGTTAATGATTTACGAATCCGAAAGAATTATTTGCCATCTGATCCAAAACAAAGTCCTGAAATCTATCGGAAGGGTGATGTGATCTATGGCCCGAGGGCACACTGGCAGGGACAGGCAATAATCCTCTCTATTGGGAGGACTGGTGGGAAGAGATGGGATCTGTGGTTTCAACGCACAACAGCTCCTGCCCACAGCAGAAACATGCGCAGAATGGATCCCTTAATCCCATTCTGTCCAGGAAGACATCTTAAAGCCTGCAATTCATATTCTCAAGCACTTCGAGAACATAAAAACAATCCTATTATATCACTCAGCAGAAGGCTCATTTAAAATGGAGAAGGGCATAGAAAGTATACCATGGAAATTAAGGGCATGGTAGAGTTTTACAAGAAGATTTTTGCTGAAGGTTAAGACGTGCTTGAAACATGTCTTCTGTGAAAACTCCAAAATAGATGTTTTTCCATGAATTCTTTTTAGGTATATACTATATTATCAGCTTCAGTTTCAGTGGAGAGGGGAAGCAAAAATGTGTAAACAAGTGGTCCTTGCCCTCAAAACTGAGCTTCTCAAACTGTCCTGTGCATGTGGATCCCCTGGGGATCTGGTTAAAATGCAGATTCTTGTTGAGTGGGGCGGGGCCTGGGATTCTGCATTTCTGACAAGCTCCCAGGGGATGTGGATGTTGCCAGCACACACTTGGTATTGATAGTTACAAGGCAAAAACATTTACAAGGCAAGACAGTGTAAAAGAACCTTTTGATCTTGCCATTATCTTTGAAGAACTCTGAAGGATCACATTCCTTTGGAAATTCATGGTACCCGGGGCTACTGCTATTTGTGTCCCTGCCTAAGGACACAGATGCATTGCGGCTGCTTTAAATTGGTGACCACCGCAGCTTCTCACCTGGCCAGATGTCTGCTGGAAAAGGCCTGACAGATGGAAAGCCAGACGAAAGGTGTGCTCCTAGGAAGTCAAAAGGCAATCCTTGGTGGCCAGAGTATCTGGACAAAAGATTTCAGGAGACGCACTGCAAGGCTGGACAAAAGAAAGGATTTGTCAACCGGTGTCTATGTCCTTTCAGTGGACATTATCTTCTTTCTCACAGAGAAACCTTGATTTTCTTGAGGTTTTAAACCATGTTGAATACACTGCATCCCAGCACTTTGAGACCTATTTTGGGCAATTTATGAACATAATAGGTTTATGATGGTTTATGGAAATTTGCTCAGAGGAAAAAGCTCTAGGCAGAGTCTAAAGCTGGCACTTAAAATAGGCTAGTGGCACCATGAGAAAAAGCAAACAAAGATAAACCCAGACTTGAGCCCACCATGCCAAGTGTGGCATCTTTCTCACCCACAACAGCACTCTGCCTGGTATTTTTGCAAAAAGGGGGAAGCTTGGATTCTAAATAACAATAACCAGGAATGTGTGTTCACCAGGATTGAGTTCTCCTTTAGTGTAATTTGTCATCAGAATTTCAGATTATAAAAAGATTGGAAAGTTTAAGAATGGAGACAGGTATGAACACATACCCAACTTGGAACAGGATTTCTGATCTTGATAAACGAAGGCTCTTTCCTAACAGCGATTTATATTTCTGGACTAAGGGGTATGAGGTAATATTATTTTATAAGCGTAATGACTGCTCAGAGAATTAAAAAAAAAAAGAATGCTGACACTTGGAATCACTTCTGTCTCTTTAATGCAGCTTACAAGGCAAATATCAATAAGTAGAGTGCTATGGTTTTTACTTCAACTTACAATGCACTTGGGCATATTTATTTCTAAGATAGGAATCTTTAACAGGGGAGTCTATTTCCCAAAGAACAGCCTGTGAATTCTGGGAAAAGTGGGGTAGGTGCTTGTTGATTTTCTTGATTTATGATCACCACTTAAATTTTGAACATTTGGTATATTTTAGACGGCAGGAAACAGGGACAAGTCTAATAAACTGGCCCTAAATTAGTTTTCTTATTGAAAGAAGATACTTTTACACCATCTGATTTTGTTGCCAAATTAAAAAGGGCCAGCCCATCACAAACAGCTTTACAAGTTCATTAACCCTTTATGTGAAGAGTTTCGGCTTCCTAAGTGATTATTTACTTGTTGTTTTATTAATGTTCTAGCTTCAAAAGAAAACATGAATTACATTTTGTGTTGAGGTCAAGTCAGTAGGGTCAATTCTTATCCTGTTTTCTCATTTTCCCACTGAAATAAAAAAAAACTTCAAAAGGTAAGCAAACTGAGCAGATTAGGAATTAACCACATTTTAATCAATAAATATAAACATTTGTTTGTTAACAAGTTATCGGGCAGAGTAAAACAGTAATTATCAAGGATTCAAAAGGGGACACCACCTTGAAAACACAGTGCAAATATCTTCACCATAAACCTTCCCCCATTTAGAGAATTAGAGGTAACAAAAAATTTACCCAGAATAAGGCTTGGGATAACCGAAAAAGTTCCAGGCAGATTTTAAAGCTAAAATAGATGATTTTGCACATAACAGGTAATACAAAGATTATCTGACAACTCAATGAATAAATGATTGAATGGATGATTCACTGAACACAGGGAATAGGATTCCTTCTATTCACATTGTGAGCCAGGCCCATATCTATTTCTGTAACCCCCTTGCCTCACTCTCCCTTGCTATGCTCTGTATTGCAAGAAATCACACTTCCCAGGGCCCCTGCCAGATTGCTTCCAGGTAGGGCTGGAAGGGTAAGGTGTTAGAGGAAGACTAGAGGGCAGAAGGAGAGGTGAAGCCCGGGTATGTTGCCATGTCTGACTCATCTGGTGTTGCCCCATCTCGGGCAATGGCTTTGTTCCTGCCACGGCTCCGTTTCCCACAACTCCTAGGTGGTTCCAGCTCTTACCAGCCAGCCCCCAACCATGTTTCCAGCTCCTGTGTATGACCCCAGCTTCTGGACTCAGGGAACCACACCTCCTCATAGCCCTAGGTGGTAACAGCTTCCTTTCATTTATCTTCTCTTTCATCATCTATGTATGTCAATTTCCTCTATTAAATTCCATCTACTGAAATACTTAGAATGGTTTCTGTTTTCCTGACTGGATCGTGACTACTACATATTAGAATCATTACATTTTTTCCCCCTCTAACATATCTGGGAATTTCTGCATGAGAATCCGCTGTAAGCCAATGAAAATCATTACTCAAACCGCATTCAATACCCACTTTCTGCAATACAGGCAAACGAATATCCCTTTGGCTGTTTTTTGTCAAGCACTCTCTTTGCCAGGTACAAATATGACTCTGATGGTCTACCAAAGTCACCACCAATCATGGTGGACACAGCCAAAACTCATCTGCAGAGGTCATTTTTGTTGTATGTACTAAGTGTGACAACAAGGAAAAAGAAAGACAAACAGAAAATTAATCTTAAGAGAAAGTCGCCAAATGGATAACAATGTTAAAAAAAAAAATGTCTCTGAAAATTCAGAGACGATAAGACAGCACCAGAAAGTTTCCTGTTGAATCAATTTTCCTGAAGTTAAAATCTTTTAGAATTTCTGGATCTTTCAAAGCATCAAAAAAAAAAAAAAATCTGATTCATCAACAAATGATCCGTAGCTTCTCAGCTAGAATGCGCCCCTGGAATGGTTATCTTCAGAAGTAGAGTTCCTTGGTGAGCATGGAGACCACACATGGGATCTGCTTCTTTTCATGGAAGCATGGGTCATTAGATTGAGATTCAAAGTGTCTGGCCACCCTGTCATTCACCCTGGTGAGAATCTGCAAGATCTCCAAGCTCTTCCCGTGCTCGTTCAGGATGGAGCAGAGGGCCTGCACAAACCAGGAGCCACTCCCTGGGTTCCTCCATGAGTAATAGCCTTCAACGGGAGAGAAAGAAGATGAAATCAGCTGACCTGGCCACTGCTCCGCTCACCACCCAGTAGGAGCTGTCAGTGTTTGGGGCCTTTGCACATGCTTTTCTGAAGTGACAGTACTCCCTGTCTATCCGTGCAGGGTATGTGTCCTACAGGTAACCACCCTAAAACACAAATCTCATCCTGTCCCTCTCCTACCTAAAACAGTTCCCTCGCACCCCTATATTAGGGTGAAGTTCAGGCTGCTTAGCACAGCCCACAGGGCCCACGACAATGTGGCTCCCTGTCTACCTGTCCGGGTTTGAACTTTGCTAATGCCCGGTCACACCCTGTGCTATGGTCTCTCGCTCCTCTCTGTGCTGTGGGAGTGAAAAGGCAGTGGTCTACAAGCCAGGGTGAGAGCTCTCAACAGAAGCCACAATGCCCGGCACCTTGATCTCAACCTCCAGAGCTGTAAGAAATGAATTTCTGCCCCCCAGTCTGTGGTCTTACGTTAGCACAGCCGGAGCAGACTGACAGCCCCTGTGGTCCAGCCTTTTGAGTTTTACCAACGCACTGAGCCACCTGCCCCTGGGCACTCTGTCTGGTGAGCCCTCTCTCCCTTCCTCCTGCTGTTTGGTTTTTCAAGACCCAGTTACAGCAGCTCTTTTTTCCAGAAGGCTCTCTCACCTGCCTCCCTAGAGTTCACCCTTCTTCCTTTAGTTCTGCTAGACCTGGCTCAGAGCACCTCCAACCTGAGTAACAGGTTGGTTCACACAGACACATGTTGCCGTGACTCCGTCTCCCTCTCACGGGCAGGAGACCAGATTTCTTTCTTCCACGCACAATCCTTAAAACTTGTGACGTTATCATTCTCACAAAACCCCATCTGTAGATCCCGCCAGAACTGGTTTTCCAAACACAATGGCCTATTTACTGTAACCAGTACCTCTGTATCAAGCACTTGACAAACTACTACTACAGTTGGGAGAATTCTAACTTAGTGATGGTTTTTACCCCAAACAAAGGAAGTTCACTGAACTCACTCAGGCAGACCTGGAGCTTGGTTAATCCTGAGGTGGCTTGCTTGCTGCAGGCATTTCTGGTGTATCTTAACAGGCTGCCATATAAAAGAATCCTGGTCTGAGCTCTAACTCTATTACATACCAAAATCTCTACATGACCTTGGGCAGGTCACCTAAACTCACCCAAGCTCAATTTTTTCTTCTATCTGTAAAATTAGGACAGATGTAACACCTTTCCTAACTACCTACGCAATTATTTCAGGGATGATTGAGGTAAAAGACATGAACAACACTTGGTAAATTGTAAAGTGCCATAGAAATGTTTGTTCTTATAATTCACAACAATGATAATAATAACCATAAATGAGAGAATTCAGCCTTCTTTGGAGAGAAAAGTGACTACGCCCCTGTGGTAGGCAGAATAATGGCCCCCAGAATAATGGCGCCCAGGGATGTTCATGCCCTAACTCCAGGGCCTGTGAATATGTTACCAGACATGGCAAAAAAGAGCTTCGCAGATGCGATCGAGGTCAAGGAAACAAGATGGGGAAATTATTCTGGATTGTCCAGGTGGGATTAATCTAATCACAGGAGTCCTTAAAAGAGGGGAACCCTTCCCAGCTGTAGTCAGAAAGAGCGGTGTAAGGGTGGAGGGAGGGTCAGAGATGGGAGGCTGCCGGTTTTGAAGCTGGAGGAAGGAGGCCACGGGCCAAGGAATGCAGGTGGTTCTAACATTCTGGGAAAGCAAGGACGTGGATTTTCCCCTCTACAGTCTCCAGAAGGAACTGTAGCCCTGCCAACCCATTTTGGAATTCCGTCCTCTGGAACTGTAAGGTAATACATTTGTGTGTGTTAAGCCACTATGTTTGTAGCAATTTATTTCTACAGCAGTAAGAAACTGACATAGCTGCAAGCCTTCATTTCGATGGTGGGCCGGATGGCATGGTCTGGTTAGCAGACAATGGACGTGATACCTGGAACTGTGGAATAGGCGAAGAGAAAGTCGGCTTCGACTGGGATCTTATATCGGGGACTAGCATCTGTGTCACTGATAGGCCCTGAGTCGGCCTGGATCCCATCATCAAGCTCCGTTCCCCGGCAAGCCTAAATATCAAAGCAGAGATCACTCCGTGAAGTTGGGAACAGAAACATGTGTGCTGTTCACTGCCGTGTCCCAGTGTTGTCTACGCTTGGCATGTACTAGCAATGCAACAATCTTCAGGATAATTTGATAATGTGTCACATCAGTAAGCAGAGCAAATAAAAATACTGCAATGTCTTAAACTCTCATAATTTGTGATCCAACGCGATCTAAATGCAGATGGCGAGGATTTAGAGGTAGAAAAATACAACCCAAATTTGCATACCCCAATAGAAACGGCATGTAGATTTGTAAGAAATGACACAATCCAAGTCATTGTGTAATCTTCTGCCATTTCTATGGACTTTGGAAAGGGATTACCTGAATGAAGAAGAGTTTGGGTTTCTCTAACAGGGTTTTGCATCGATCACCCCTAAAATGGGCTGTCAAGTCCTTTATTGCTGTCTTGCCATCTGTTCCATAAATTAAATTTTCTTCTCCGTGGCTTAATAAGATGCAGGCAAAGCAGGCTGAATTTCTGTGGTCCTCTTCAGAAGCTGCAAGCGATTTAAACATTGAAAGGTTAAAACCTATGTCCTGTGGGACCTCAGAGGTGATATTCCCTTCCAGCCTGGCAGCTTTTACTGACACAGAGAGACGGGCAGATAGTGAAGAAGCACCCCGGACGACACTGGAGAGAAGTTAGAGAGGGGGAGAATTCTAGAATTCTCATGAGGAAGAGAACCCCAAGGGTAGGAGGGCTTCAGGCAGCAGCTGGGAGACAGCATATGGGGTTGCTGGAGGGTGTGGCCTTTGTTAGGTCTGTGACACTGGGTGAGTTACTTAACCATTTTGTGCCTTGGTTTCCTTGTCTGTAAAATGGAGACAACAGTACCCATTAAATGAGTTGATATTTGTAAAGCAGACCACAGGAGTATTGGCAAGTATTTGTTAAAGAAAATAAGACACACTAAGCGAAAGAAGCCACTTACTAAAGGAAAAATACTCTACGATTCCATGTATATGAGGCTCCTAGAGTAATCAGGTTCACAGAGGCAGAAAACAGAATGGTGGTTACCAGGGGTTGCGGGGATGGGGAAATGCGGCGTTAGTGTGTTATGGGGACAGAGTTTCAGTTATGCAAGATGAAAAGGGTTCTTCTGGAGACGGGTGGTGATGGCCGAACAATGTGAATGTACTCACTGCCACTGAACTGCACGCTTAGAAGTCGTTAAGATGGTAACTTTTGTTACGTGTAGTTTACCACAATTTAAAAAGTAAAAACTAAGATTACAAAAAAAAAAAAAGAAAGAAAGAAAGAAAATGCTAGGTTGGCTGTCAATTTAGGATACTGAGGAGAGGAACCATAAATTATGTCATGGGCTGGCTCAGCTTGATTTCATCTAAGGTTCTGTGGTTCTAACTAACTAGCTAGCTAACTAACTAATTACTATAACCTATCCTTTCTTCTTCTCTTCTCTTCATCAATGATGAGGGAAGAAGAAGATTTAGAATTTCTTAATTCCCCAGCGGCCCAGTGGTTAGGACTCCACTCTCTCACTGCCGAGGGCCCGGGTTCGATCCCTGGTTGGGGAGTTAAAATTCCACAAGCTGTGCGGTGTGGCCAAAAAAAAAAAAAAAAAATAGTAAAGAATTTCTTGAGCACCTACTGCGGGCAGACAGTGATCTAGGTACTTTGCCGGAGTTATCTTATTTAATCCCTACAAGAGCCGCTTGAAGAAGGCCTCGTTTATCTTTATCTCACTGATAAAAAAATGGAATCTTGGAGAGGTCCTAGAACTTTGTCCTGTCTAGAAAAATCACCATGTTGCTACTTTGACAGGACAATAAGTGAGAATTCTGTGATCCTGACATGCCCTGGACACGGGTGGAATAACTCCCTTTTCATAAGGACAGAAACTACAACTGGGCAAGCCCTTACATCTGTAGAGGCCATTACCCTTCTCAAATCACATTCACAAACTTTCCCTCAGCTAATGCTGACTGCGGCCCCAAGAAGCAGGAGGAGATGGTATCATGATCCGCATTTCAGGAAAGTAAAACACCGAGAAGGCACAGATGCCTCGCCTAGCTCGCCCAGCTGCTAGAACTTGGACTAGACCCCACATTTGTACTCTTGACTTCCAGTCTGCTCTACCATGTGGCCTACTAGGGTACAGAAGGTGGGCTCTTAAGATTCCTGTTTGAAGAAATAAGGAAAAGATGCCTAGTTTTTAAAAATATAAGAGAGGGTACTTAAGAGAGTTATGGGGGGGGGTGTCTTTTTTTGTTTAGCTGCACAGCTAAGAAAAGCAGCACTGATTGGAATTGTGTACCTACCCTCTGCCCATGGGTCACCATCTAATGAGTTGGGAGGGCATTACTTTCAATCATTTGCCCTAAATGCGAGAATATCCTAGGTGGCTTCCACTAGATGGTGTGGGGTAATAGAAAACGTAATTGTTCTGGAATCAGAAGACCAAGGCTTGAGGTTTGGTTCTGCCCCTACTAACTATGCCTTCAGTATGGCCTTTATCCTCTCCAAAGCTCTGTCCCTATATTCATGAAACGGGCATGATAATATTGTTGGCCAACATGCAGGGGTTGTGTTAAAGAAACAATTTTGTGAACATGGAATTGGCGTTTTGAAATTGAGACCATTCTGTAGATACAGAACCTATTTCTCTTGCTGTGATGTAAGCTGCTTTCACCTTTTTAGGGGGAGATCTAAGTTTCCAGAGAGACCGGTGCCCCAGAGACAGGTATGGAGTCACCCAGAGGAAGGAAGGGCTTCCCACGCTGAGACATTTCCCTCCTGCCTGTGAAGGTGTCTTCCCCAGACCAGGTGGGGAGAAGGAAGAAGACTGAAGGAGGAAGGGCAGGAGTGCACCTTTTTTCAGCAGATCTTGCATCCTGGCACAAGAGCAGTCATTATAGACGGTCACATCGAAACCTAGGCTTCGGAAGCACTTGAAAAGAGCCTCAGCATCTTTGTCTGTTCCGTTGCGGACACCCATTCCTGTGGGAATCAAGCACCGAGTCCACGATGAGTGCCACGTGCTGGCACCATCAGGCCAGGTGCTCCGGTGTAAATGCTGCCAAGGTCACGATTTAGATGAGCGACTGAAATAAGAAGCAAACTCAAAGGAGAGGGTAGCTCAGCCCACCTACAAAAGGTGAGCCTCGTCATGGCGACTCTCAGGCCCAGTCAGCCCAAACAGCCCGCCTTGATCCTCAGCCAGATCCCACATGTGGTCCAAATATTACATCCGCTAATGCACACGATGGGACTCTCAGACTGAAAGTTCCCAGCTTCCCCGCATCCCTCTCTCCTGGACACTCGAGTACCACCTGCGGAGGGGCTGTCTGCCACAGGAGGTGGGCACAGTGTCTCCCTGATGAACATCTGATACAAGTCTGAATGCAAGCTGAAGAAACTGGAAGGGAACGGGAGAGGCTAGCCCATGCCCACAGCGCCCACCTGTCGCTCTGTCGAAGTTCTTGTTGTTTATGATGATGCATTTGCCCACCTTCTCAAAATTCATGTTATACTGATACGTAGGCACTCGGTCCCGGGGGTTCTTGGCCGATTTCCCTGAGTCATTTTTCTTCTTCTTACTGGGGAAATACAAAGCCAGTCAGGGGCTGTGGAAGATGTTTGGACAGGAATGGCCTCTTGTTTTTACTAATAGCATCAAAGGGGTGCACAAGAATGCTGCAATGTCTGTGAAAAAGAAATGGAGCTGGGGTGGACAGTTGGATCTGTTTAACTGTCATGTTTAAAATGAACAAGATCTCCTGCTTAATTTCATTAGATGCTACAGAAACGCAAACTGAAATCATAATGCAATACCAGTACATTCCTCAGAATGGTTTCATTGTCTTGATGACCACGTTTGGCACCTGGAATTATCATACGTTACTGCGGGAGCCCCCTCTGTACATCCCTCTGTGGAAAACTGGCAGAACCTACTAAAACTGAACTTAAACATATCCTATGACAGAGCTATTCTACTCCTGGGTATATAGCTCAAAGGAGAGCAGACGTTTACCTAACAACAGAGCCACACATGTGCACAGCAGTACTATTTAAACAGCCCCAAACAGGAAATAATCCAAATGTCCATTTACAGTAGAATGGATAAATTGTGGAATATTCAAGCAATGCAATACTATAGACAGGCAGACCTCAGAGATATAGTGGGTTCGGTCCAGACCACCGCAATAAGCAAATATCCCAATAAAGCAAGTCAGATGATCTTTCTGGTTTCCCAGTGCATAGAAAGGTTATGTTTAAACCATACTGTAGTCTATTAAGTGTGTAATATGTTTAAGAAAACAATGTAGGTATATCTTTATTAAAAAGTACTTCATTGCTAAAAAATGCTAACCATCATCTGACAACACAAGGTTGTCACAAGCCTTCAACTTGTAAAAAAACACATTATCTGTGATGCACGGTGAAGTGAGCACAATAAAATATATGCCTACAATAATGAGCGTGAACAAACCATGACAACACAGAGCCACATGGATGCATCTTAGACAGGTAACGCTGAGTGAAAGAACCCATACACAAAAGGGTACATAAGTGTGTGCACTTCTCTATGTAGATGTTATAATTTAATTAACGTTTACATTAAGAGGGGAAAAAAGGAACAGCAACTTAAACAAGAAAGTAGGCCCCTTCCGATCTCCAGACACTGACCGTCCAGTTTTCTAAGAGTCAGGCACACAGGCACTGAGACTGGAATCTGGGGCACCGTTGACAGGCTAGAGGATAAAAATGACAAATGTCAGTGGGGAGCTGCACTGCTAGTCGACCGTCTGAATGTAAGCTCCACGAGAGAAGAGATTTTTTAATCTCTTGAAAAATTGCAGAATCCCCAACACCTAGAACAACGCCTGGCATATGAGTTGCTCAATAAATATTTGTTATAAACTACAGACCAATAGCCCTATTAAATACAGATGCAAAACTCCTTGATGAACCAATCCAGCAATCTATAAATAGGGTGATACACCATGCCCAAGTGTGATCGATCCCAGGAACACAAGGTTGGTTTAACATCCAAAAATCAACCCATGTAATCCATTGTATGAATAGAATAAAGGACAAAAACCACATGATCAACTCAATTGGTGCAAAAAAGCATTTGACAAAATCCAACACCCTGCTGTGATAAAAATGCTCACCAAACTAGGATGACAGTGGCACTAACTCAGCCTGCAAAGGGCATCTATGAAAAACCCAGTGCTGATATCATACTTGATGAAATAAAATTTATATTTTAAGGTGGAACAAGAAAAAATTAAACATAAAATTCTCTGTGTTTGTTTGGGCCTCCTCCCTCCGTCCCTAACATGCAGTTTACCTCTGCACTCCACGTTAACCAGAGCTCCTCAAAGACAGGAGTGCCCGCTCAACTGTAAAGATCAATATTTCTTCTCTCTTCGGATACTAGCAACGTAACTTCTTAAAACAGCATTCTTTCCCAGTTCTGTAGGGGGTCATGGGTGACTTGCTGCTGGCTTTGTATATGCTTATCTGGGCTATGTAACTTTGGTGAACTTTATGTGAAACATCAGTATGTCATTTTGATGGATGAGCCTATGTCTCGAAAATGAATATGACTGTGCCTTTGACTTCTAACAGGTGGAACAGTTCTCAGAGCTTTCTGAGAATATGCTTCCCGGGTTATGACCCTCGGTTTGGCGCCAATAAAATTCCCGTTTTCTTCTTGACTTGATAGTTAATTGAATTTTCATCTTAATGATGAAAGGCTGAATGCTTCCTGCCCTACAATCAGGAACAAGTCAAATATGTCCACTCTTGCCACTTCTACTAAATACTGTATGAGAGGTTTCAGTCGGGCAATGAAGTTAAAAACTGTCATATGAATGAATGAATCAGGTTTTATTTGCTCATTTTGCAGACATGGAAACTGGGGTCCACAGAGAGGCAGGGGGCTGTCCAAGGTCACCCAGCTAGTGATCGGCAAGGTGGGACCATCACCCAGGCCTCCTCCTTCATGTCAGCGTTCCAGAGCCTTATGCTCTTGAGTATCTGTTAGAATGATTTGTCCACCATCCTCCCAAAGTTCTATCAAAAGTTGGAAGAAGTAAAGTGAAAGTGAAAACTGAGCTTGTTCCCTGATGAATGTGGGTCCAAGGGTATTTCACTCTGAGTTTTCATTGAATGTTATCTGAGTTTCTCAGAATCTCTGAAAGGGTGTGGTCTTTCCCCTTTCTCCTCCTACTTTGGTCCAGATTACAGTTTAGCTATGTTAAGTCGAAACTTCAGATTCCATATTGCTGTTTTCAACTTCAACATGACTTTATCCTCCACTTTTATAAGGCCAAATTTCTTCTGTCGTATCATTTTATTTCTAAAAGAGAAATGCCCTCAGTCTGGTCTCCTACCTCCTAAAGTCTCCCCTCTCAAAACATAGATGGAACACTCTATGACATGAATCACGGCAAGATCCTTTTTGCCCCACCTCCTAGAGAAATGGAAATAAAAACAAAAATAAACAAATGGGACCTAATGAAACTTCAAAGCTTTTGCACAGCAGGGGAAACCATAAACAAGACCAAAAGACAACCCTCAGAATGGGAGAAAATATTTGCAAATGAAGCAACTGACAAAGGATTAATCTCCAAAATTTACAAGCAGCTCATGCAGCTCAATATCAAAAAAACGAACAACCCCATCCAAAAATGGGCAGAAGACCTAAACAGACATTCCTCCAAAGAAGATACACAGATCGCCAACAAACACATGAAAGGATGCTCAACATCATTAATCATTAGAGAAATGCAAATCAAAACTGCAATGAGATATCACCTCACACCGGTCAGAATGGCCATCATCAAAAAATCTAGAAACAATAAATGCTGGAGAGGGTGTGGAGAAAAGGGAACCCTCTTGCACTGTTGGTGGGAATGTAAATTGATACAGCCACTATGGAGAACAGTACGGAAGTTCCTTAAAAAACTAAAAATAGAACTACCATACGACCAAGCAATCCCACTACTGGGCATATACCCTGAGAAAACCATAATTCAAAAAGAGTCATGTACCACAATGTTCATTGCAGCTCTATTTACAATAGCCAGGACATGGAAGCAACCTAAGTGTCCATCGACAGATGAATGGATAAAGAAGATGTGGCACATATATACAATGGAATATTACTCAGCCATAAAAAGAAACGATATTGAGTTATTTGTAGTGAGGTGGATAGACCTAGAGTCTGTCATACAGAGTGAAGTAAGTCAGAAAGATGTCGGTCTTCAACTGACATCTCTGAGGTAGGTGGAGGGGGCATAATCACACCCATTTTATAGGTAATAATAACAACAATTAGCATTTGTCAGGGCTTATTATGGGCTGGGATCTTGATAAAATTCTCACCTGCATTTTCTCATTGGCTCCTGAGAGGACTTTAGCTAATTTAAGCCCACTCGAAGACCCTAACAAGAGGAGCATGACGTCTGGCAGGCTGGAGGTCAAGTTTATGCCCTTTATGAGAGAAAATTTCACTTCTGTCTTCTGCAATACAGATTATTTTAAAACAAACTGTACAATGATATCCAAATTATAAACAAGCTGTGATTTTTTTAGGCTGCCATAAGCCAAACTACACCAGTGCGCATTTTTTATAAGAAAAACAGGCTCAGATATAAGTTACACGAAAAAGAAAAGAACTCTGTTTCTATCAGAATAGAATTTGGAAAACTAACTGCTTAAAAAAAAGGAACACAAAAGTGTGTATATAAAGATATACACACTTTAAAGAAAACATTTTCCATGGTTATGAAAAGTACCTTAAAAATGAATATGAAATGTGATTCTTATGTGATTCCCCAGTAAATATCACAAGGGAGATAAGGACAATTTCCCTTTCTTATCCTTCCCCTAAACTGAATTCTCATTTTTCAAAATGAACTTAATATCTGCTTCTTTCTGGATTTGAGTCAGTCCATATTAATTTTTCCTTCTAACTCAAATAGCTTTTTGTTAAACCCAGGTCTTCCCACACCGAAGATGTGTATCAGAGAGTGATTAGCAACTTGATCCCATTGAGCTCATCTTCCTAAGAGGCACTGGCTTTGGGAAAACTCCATCTGTAGCTTAAGTCTGGGGAAGCAAACTCTGATGATGAGCTTAAAGCATGTAACGAGAGACAAATAAGAGGAAGAAATGATTGTCGAGAAGTCACCAGGGGAAAGGAGCCAGGAAGAAACCAGGTGGACTAAAGTCTATTGCCTATGGATAGATTCCGCAAGTAAAAGAGGCCAAGAGACTAGAGTCTACCACCTACTAGTTGTGAGGCTTTGGGGTCCCTTCTCCTGGGGATTATCTATCTCCCTGTCACCCCATTTTCCCTCTTGTGGGAGCAGTGCCATCTCTTCCACTTTGCCAGCTGTTGTTGCCAGGCTGCTGCAGAGATATGAATTAAGTACAGCCTCACATATAGGAAGGGGGCTGATTCCTGAGAGGGGCGTACGTTAGGGAGCCCCAGTAGCTGATTCCGCAGGAACACAGGGCAATCGCTTTGCTTGAGTCTTTCTTTTGTGTGTGACACCCAATACTGTTTGGAAACACTTTTGGACTGACAAGTTCTCTTCCATTTTTTCCCCCTGGGGTTCCCATGTCCAGTTTTGAACCCTAATAGCAGGCCTCAATTAAAAGACCTGGGTGGCAGACCTAAGTTTATTCAGTTAGACACTCACTCCCATAATAACCAGCAGGGCAAGAATCAAGATCTAATTCGGCTTCGACTTCCTGGGTGGACTGTAAAAGGCAGGGTCTTGAATCTAAACCACATAGTATTGTTAGAATAATGAGGAAGCTCTCCCTATCCTGATGTGGGATGATTTCCAATAAGCAGTGTTAAGGGTGGAACAAAACAAAGGGGCAAAACAATGAGAACACTGCGCTACGTGTCAGGAAAAATTCGTTATCTTGCTTGTATTTGCATAAACAGACCCTTGCAGGATGACATAATGGATAAATCCATGGATTCCGGGGCGGGACTGCCTGGGTTTGAAACCCTGCTCCACCACATAGCTGAGCGATCGTGGACAAGTTCCGTATGAACCTCGCTGGGCTTCAGTTTCCTCATTTGTAAAAAGGACAACATTATAGCATCTGCCTCAGAGCTGGTAAACAAGTTAATATTCACAAAGCACTTAGAACAGTATGCGGCATGTAGCAAGTTGTACTGAATAAATAAACATCATTATTACTCCTCAAGTTATTTATTAAATAGCATCAAAAGCGGTTACCTGTGTTCTGGAGCCAAGAGCAGGACGGCAGGAAGGAGAAAGAATTTTGACTGTATATCTCTCTTTCTATCTATGAATAAGTTAACTACTCAAAAGATTAAAATAAAAATTATTATTTAACAGTTAAAAATCACTTGCTGCAAATGGATTTCAAGACCTATTTTGAAAATTACTTTTTGGACTTTTTGGATTCATACTTTTTTGTGCGAATTGTTGAAAGGCGTCCCTGGACACCCCATTTCTCTGTTTTCCACTGTGATTTTACCCCTCTCCCTAGCCTTCTTCCTCTATGTGTCAATAGTAACAACAATAATAAATAAAGTTCTAATAAGTACTACTTTTTGAACACTTACTGCTTTACATATATTATCTCGTGTAATCTTTACAACAACTCTGTGAGACATTAACTCCATATCTCATAGAAAAAGATTACATTAGCTTGTCCAAGATCACAAAGCTAGGCAGGGGTAGTGTCCAGGTTTATTCTGAGGTCTGACACCACGTCCCTTATTCCAGGGTTTCTCTGTTAAAATTCAGATTCCCAGGCCTCACCCTAGACCCAGGGGATCAGAGCCAGGCCTGGGTATTTTCCTGGAGACGCTCATATCCTCTGAAGCCTGAGGGCCTCAGCACTAGCCTGTGTGCCCACTGCCTGGGCCCGCTTGGCCCTCACCTTTCACTGCAGTCTCCACTCTTGTTTCAAGCCCCTTCGCTACTTCCAGAGCCCATGGAAGCAGAGGTCCCTGCGGGCTAGTCCCTCTTCCTCCCGGGCAGGGTAGAGAGTACCAGCTCGTCCCACCCTATCAAACACCACTCTCCACATGGCTGCAGCTTTTGGGCCCCTTAGCTCTCGGCTAGAAAGTCAAATGAGATATGCCTCGGGGAGCACGGCCTGCGGAAGGCGGCCCTGGTCAGCAGCGTGGTTATATTTAGGGTCATGTGTGGGATTTATGGCTCTCCACGAAACCTGCAAGGTCTCCCGGAGGTGACAGCCGAGCTGAACATTAAACCGAAATTAACAGCACAACCAAAACGCTTCCAGGAAATGCCACTTTGCAAGCAATGCCATCCTTATTCTCCCTTGTTTGCACAATGTTTGGGTGAGTCCCCAGCACACCCTTGGTGGCCCTGTAACTCACTATCAGCACGGTCGGGGGAGGTGAGCTCTGTGACCGAAGTGCTAGCAGCTCATAAAGAGCTACTGTTTGTTTGGAGATCAATGGTCAGAGCCAGGCAGATCATCAGATAAACAACTGCTGTTGGACAGAAGCAAGGCCCTCAAGGGCTCCAAAGAGATGGTGCTCATTAATCAGCCAACTGCAGAGAGATGGCAGTGGTCTGGTCCACAGCTCAGTGCCACAGGTTCTCCAGGGGTGGGCACCAGGGTGGGAATGAACAGGGTGATAAGAAGCTTTCAAGGATCCAGATTAGAAACTTCTTCAGCTGGTGATCCTCCCCCAAAGACAAGATTTTCTAAAAGTGGCTGTTCTTGTCGTCCTGGGTTCTTTTGGCCTTTTCTGCAGAAGATGCTAGCACACGTGGGAACTGCTGTTACACAGACCCCAACAGGTGGGCACCCGCACTTTGTTCAAGTCCAGATCAATGGAAACCAGCCTTTCTCCTGAATCTGACAAACGGTACAAATGGTGGAGGAACCACTTAAGATAGTCCCTAAGTCACCAGGAACAAGTATCACTGATATATTTTTAAGATTTATTTTATTGGAGTATAGTTGATTTACAATGCTGTGTTAATTTCTGCTGTACAGCAAAGTGATTCAGTTACACACACACACACACACACACATATATATACATTCTTTTTCATATTCTTTTCCATTATGGTTTCATCAAAGGATATTGAATACAGTTCCCTGTGCTATACAGTAGGACCTTGTTGTTTCATTAATATTTTTAATAGGGTTTTATGCATTACAAAGTATGTTAATAATCATTACCCCCATTTGTTCTGCAAAGTACAAATGAGAGGTATGGAAAGATGTAACAAATAAAGGCTGGCCAGGGTATTTTTAACGCCAGATTCTATCACTTCCCATTGTGCCCTCGCCAGGCCCCATTCTGTTCCCTCCCTTTGCTAATTTTGTGCTGATACACTTAGTCTTTAACTTGACCTTTTTACATTCTGAACACATTGGCCAAGATTACTACACTGAGGGGAAACACAGGATTCTGGTTTTGGAACCTGCTGTTAAGTGCAAGGCTGTGATAAACCAGACCAGTGAATTAAAAGGTCCAAGTCCTCTTAAAAGCTCATGTGTTATATACAATTGGCTGCAGATTTTAAAACAACAAATCTGGCCACGAAATCACTGTGCTTGGTTAGGGCTGGACAAGCAAGGTCACAACAACTACAAAAGCCTGGTAGAAAGATTGACGGAAGTGCATTCAAGTGTGCACTCAAATACAACGAGCAGTTAATTTACACAAGCAGGTTGGCTGACTATGGCGCTTCCTAACCATCCTTCATGTTTGCTGGTGTTTTATTTCCTCGCTCATATGTGCAAGGACCACTGTCTTCATTTCCCAGATGTATTTTGGTAAGCTCGAATCTCTGCTAGGAACACAGATAATACCAGCATTGATTATCAGGAAGGACCTAGATTATCCTAACTTCTCAGGTCGAGAGCCATTATTTGGAGCCTCAGATTTCGCAGTCATTTCAGCAAAATCAAGAGGCAAAGAGTTACCACCAAGCTCTGATAGTTATTTATATAGAGAGACTTCCTTGAAGAGTCTACAGTAACACATACCAGAAAACATTATAGGATAAAAATACTGTACCTACTATACAAAGAAGTGAAAAGCCTCAGAAAGTGCGCGAAAAATTTTTACAATCCACTCTGGGTACAAGTATAATTTTCCCCATCACCAGAGTAAATAAATACAGGTTTTATCTTCTTAAAGATCCCCCAGGCTGCTCGAAACATGAATTACACCTTTCTATATTTGGAAGGGAATATAAGCACTGCAAACCCGCTCCTATTTATTTTCTAAAGTGTCTCCGTGAATAGGATTCCCAGTAGCTCTGTCTGTTTGCAGACATTCATCAGCATGAAAGTAAACACACCACCAGGCACACATTTCCCCAGGGCTGCTTCATCCGGAACTAGGGCTCTGGTTTTCATAGCTGCTTTGTCTAAATATTTTTGGGATGATTCATTCATGGTTTCAGGATTTCAGTAGAGGGCATTCCCAGCAGTCCTGACATACCAAGGCACAGAACAAGACCGAGAGGAAGGGAGAGAGTGAAGGTGGTACCTCATGTCTCCATCTGAAAGCAACCCCCTCTGCATCAGAACTAGGCTTCGCCCTGCGATGACCGGCAGCGAGTTTCCTTCTTCTCTGAAATAATAAAAACTCAACATGCTCGGAGCACAGCAGGGGCAGAAGATTGGCACAGTCCGTCCGGCCCTGAAGGCCCGTGACTGAATCAGCAGTGAACCGCACGCTGGAGTTTTCCATAGGACCATTCACACTGGGGCTGGGAAAGTCACACTGGCCTCCCCCTTCTCTGCTGACCGGCAGAAATGCTCAGGCTCCACATGGCTGCATCCTCCCCACTCCAGGACAGCTCCCTAGAGAAAAAGCGACTTTCTAGGAACTTGGGGTCCCATGGAAAAAAACCCACATTTCCACAAAGATGCAGCACCATCTCTGAGAGTGAAAAACTGGAAACAATGGGGAAATGGCTAAGCAGGGGACAGGGTATCAGGAGAATAAAATACTACACAGCTATTTAAAGTGATGAGCACGCAGATGTGGGCAACCCACCGAAGTGCCAAATCTACAAAAGGTGGCAAAAACAGCACACATAGGAAGTGCAAAATATG
This sequence comes from Phocoena sinus, assembly GCF_008692025.1. Classification (NCBI taxonomy): domain Eukaryota; kingdom Metazoa; phylum Chordata; class Mammalia; order Artiodactyla; family Phocoenidae; genus Phocoena; species Phocoena sinus. The sequence continues at coordinate 68,653,764 of NC_045778.1, read as the reverse complement.
TAAAGTTCTACGTGAGTGAACAAAAACAGGAAGTGAGCTCGTGCTGAATCAGAGAGTTCAAATTCATTAGGTTATTTTTTTTCTTTTAAAGGTCCTCAAGGTAGTAATATAAGAATAAAATAAAAGACCATAGAGGCATACCAAATAGTTTAATTTTCAAATGAAGCAGATAAACATTTTTCAAGGGTCTTGGATAAAGCGAATGACTCAGGAGTTATCACACTTCCCCATTCCGCCCCTCCAAATGCAATCAGGAAGAGGTGGATGCATAAAAACCAAAATTATTAAGCAATGCTTTTCTCAATTTCCTGGTTCAAGGTCCCAGTCAGTGAAACGTGGAAGCTGATGAAGGGGAGTTATAAATAACACCTGCACTCCTGGGAAACCTCCTAATCACTTGCCATCCTCAGGTTTGTGAAGGAGAAAAAACTGGCTCCGTGCATTCTTCTCTGAAACTTGATTTGCAAAAGTACACTTACACTGGGAAACAAAGTCCGTTTAAAATAGGCTTAGGAGAAGAATTATCCGCCTCCATGTTTCCAACCTCCCCCTTAAAAAGAGAACAGAGACCTCTGGCAATAAAAATTGACAAATGACTCAAAGAAAAACATCATTCAGGGGAAATAAAGGACTGAATTCTCTTTAAATAGCCTAGAATGAAGTGGGAGACACAATGGTGTCTGTACTGTGGCTGCAGGCTCCAGAACTGAGAACAGCTCACACACTTCAGTCTTGATTCTTACACAACCACTTCATCCATCTTTTTCACTTTCAGCTGAGCAGTATACAAACTCACCCTACCAGATGCAGGCCAGACAGAAAGCCCTAAGCACCAGCAAGCTTGGGGTTTGAATATGCAAGGCCATAATGCACATTTCTTATTTGTGATTATGAGCTCCCTTGAGAAGCAACGGGGCTTATTTTCATAATACTCTCCTATTACTGGACTTAATTCTACACTAACGGTGTTTTAAAAGTTCTATCACTATGGAAACCTGACATTTACCTCCCTTCCTCACTTTTGCTGTTAACTTTAGAGCTTATTTTTTCCCCTCTAGAAAAGCAATAATCTAAAATAACTAGAGGTATTCTATACACGTAGAAGTCATGGCTTCAAAGGTTTAGTAGAGCCTATGACCATGGTTCAGAGGTGTGGCTCGCTGCTCCTGAAATGGGCACGTGACCCTCTTTATCAGAAACCCCATCGCTAGCCCTGTTGAAATGCTGTCTGTATACCATCTCTCAGCTGAAGTGAAGCAGAAAGGGAGCACTTTCAACGAAGAATTAAATTTGCTGACCCAATTGGGTGGAAGAAAAAAAACACCCCGCTGGTGGATTAATATGGTTGAATAGCTAGATGTTGCTGCACTTGTGGGTGGCACTTGACGTAAGGGGCGGGGGAGCAATGGACCCCAAATTAGACCTGGGTCTTGGTCCTGTTGGGTGACTATGGATAGAGGACTTTGCCTCTCTGGCCTTCACTTTCTTTGATCGTTACACAGAAGGGGAACTGGATAAATTACCTTTCAAGGAGTCTTCCGGTTTGAAATTATGATTCTATGATTTCTCCCTTATCAGGTAATTTAATTCTCACAAACAACCCAGTGGATAGGAATTCATATCCCTGTCCAGCAAATGAGGGAACTGAGGCTCAAAAAGGTCAAAACACCTGCTCTAGTTGTTCAACTGAAGAGTGGGACTCAGGGCCAGGATCTGAACCTAGGTTGTCCAACTCCATACCAGCACTGCTGTCATTTTAAGTGGTATCATGACTACTTCAAATATAGCATTAATTCTTTATTACTCTTTATATAGAAAGTTGGGAGACAGGCATCCAGTATTCTGGAGTCTGAATCTGAAGCCTTCCTTTATTGAAAAGTAAACTGCCTGGGTATGTTTTAATGTTCTTTTTCTTTTTAGGGGCCTCAGACCTGGCCTCTTTCAATCAAACGAGTGTGACTGAATGGCTTTTGCTTAATTAGGGACATAGTCCTTGGGATGAGTTAAGGTCTGCTCTCTTTGTTCTTTTCTCCAATTCCAAAGCATTGCTTCTTCTGAAACACTTCCCCCTACCCGCCTCCAAATGAACAGGCAGGCCACCTGGATCTTTCTTATAATTACACAAATAACACTATTTTTTTTTTTAAATAGGGACATATTTACATGTAACACAACTGGTGGAGCAACTCAAGTTGCAGCCCAGGAGAAAGAAGAATTACAACCAAGTGGCATTTATGAAACACACTCCAGGAGGACAAAGGTCAGAACACAAAGATGATACACAGGAGAAATCTCATGGGATCTGAGCCAGTGCTTCAAAAGTAGGGAGCTTATCAAGCTTTGAAAACAAGCCTTTTCTCCTGCCCTCTTCACGTGGAACTGGAAGGATAAATACCCCTCAGCAGGGACACCCAAGGCTCCACCAAGGCCCTGGGGAAATTTGAGAGCGTGTGCAATCTGTTTTTTATTTCCTTTAACAGTGACCTTGAGCAGAACTCAGAAAGGAGCCTCTGATTTCACAGCTGAAGTGTTCCTGGAAGGGGGACATCTTCCAGGCTACTGGGCAGGGCTTGGTCTTATATGTGCAGTGGCTCTCAGTGGTGCCACCAGGATCAAACTCAGCCCATCCATGGGCTCTACCCACTTTCCCAGACCTGTGCCGTGGGGCCTGACCATCATTTCCACCGTGGCTCTGGCCCCGGCAGGCGGGCTCTTCTAGTCCCCTGATAACCCCACTGCCTTTTCTCTGACAAGTCCCAACTCCTCCAGGCCCACCCTCATCGTTCCTCTCCCAGCCTCCCACAGCTTCCAAAACTCTACAATTCTGCAATCAGTTACTACCTGTTATTAGCTATTTTCTATACCCGTACCTAGATATTCACTAAGAACTTGAGTTTATATCCAGGGCAGGGACCACATCGTTGACTTGCATGACCGGTAACCCTGTCTAGGATCTAGGGTTACCTTTACATCAAGAGGGATCCCTCTTCAAGTTCGCAGATGACGGGGCGCCTTGTTCATCAGCTATGGCTCATAATGAACACAGACCGTGCACACACAGTTGGCCCTTCGTATCCGAGGAGATTGGTTCCAGGACCCCTGAGGATACCAGAATCCTCGGATGCTCAAGTCCCGTATTTCAAATGGAGCAGTAGTTGCATATAACCTATGCACATCCTCCCTTATACCTTAAATTATCTCTAGATTACTTATAATCCCTAAAACAATGTAAATACTATGTAAATAGTTGCTGGCACTCAGCAGATTCAAGTTTTGCTTTTTGGAACTTTCTGGATTTCCACTCCCAATATTTCTGATCCACAGTTGGTTAGATCCACGGATGTGGATCAGAGGGCAGACAGTACTTATTTCTTCTAAGTCATTTTTTTTTTAAGTCCAAGCACTTTACTAGTGTAAAATTTACATTCTACATATTTTTCCTTTGTGGTTTTCTGTGTTTTCCAGATGCTCTCCAATAATCAGATAAGTTGAAGATATTTCAATCAATCGTTTTCTTTTTAAGAAAAGTGAATTAAGGAACTGCCTGGTTTATTCAGGGTCCAGTGAAATGGAAATAAAATGATGCTGTCATGCCATCTAGTGGCACTGACACAAAAAAGCCAAGACAAGTGTGAGGGCTTGGGACCACCTGAGTCCAGCCCAGGCTTTTGGGGGAAAAAGAGGCGTCTTTTTGTTTCCCAGAATCCTTGAGGTTTCCAGAGGAGGGCGAGGGTCCTCGATTAGAGATGGATGGGGGTGCTACTGCCCCCTCCACTGCCTTACCTCCCTGCAATTCTGACACTTAGAGAAGGGAGCTGGGGATGGGACGGGAGGGGTAAGGTGCCTGCCGTCAGCTGCAGGGAGCAGCCAGCGATGTTCCCACAGGCCATGGGAGGGGCTACTGCACACCTGCCAGATTTGCAGGAAACAACCAGCATCTAGTGCTGTGTTCAGGTCACCCCAGTGAGTCACAGATAACAATCCCAGTTAGAATCCTTAAGGCACAGAGGGTAAGTGTGGGGCGTCCATGGGTGTGGTGTGATAAGGGACACTCCCTCTTTGCTTCAGATCACCCTGTTTTAATCACACTCAGAGTCTCACCCCATCATATACAAGGTCCCTGACGCCAGCCAACTTTCTCACGAGGTCTCAGTCAGCAAAGCCGAGGCAGCAGGCACGGTCAGGGGAACACTGAGAGGCAGCAAATGCTGGTGCGGTTCTGTCACTGTGACACTAGAAATATACACGGCTTTACCTCTTTGCTGAGCAAGGGGGCTCAGTGGGCACGAGCCGCCTTCAACTATTCCCAGGGGTGCAGGTGCCACTTGCCTCTTCATCGGCCCTCTCCCTCCACTTGGTCAAAGTCTGGTGGCTTCCACCTCCCAGGCACCTCTGGAAGCCCCGGTCCCACTCCATCTACACCATCCACTCTGGCCTGGGGAGCAGCAATGGCCTCCTAACTCATGTCCCCTCACCACAAACCCCTCCTCAGTGCACTCCCCTCCATGCTGCAGCTCCAGTGGTCTTGTGGGTTTCCGTAGGTGTAATCGATCAAGTCACTCTACGGCTTAAACCCTTTAGTGACATCGCTGTCCTTAGGATTGATTCCAAATCCTTTACATGACCTGCAGACAAGTCCTGCTAAAATCTGGTTCAGCTCATCTCCCCTTGTCTCTGCTCTGTCCCCTCCGGGGGGTCATCACACCACAGTTACTGGTTCCATGTCTGCCTTCCCCACCAGAACGTGAGTGAGGCAAGGGCCACGTCGACCTCACTGCTCTTGCCCCTGGTTGCAGCGCCAGGGCCAAACACAGAACCAGGTACATAAAGGTGGCAACAGAGACTGGTGGTTGAGAGCTTGGTTTTGAGAGGCAGGTGAATACAGGTTCAAATCCTGGTTCTGCCACTAAACAACCATGGTATTTGGTGCAAGGGACTTAAGCTCTCTGTCACGCCGCAAGTATTTAATGAATAAATGAAATAATGGATGTGACCAAAAATGGCATCTCAAGTGATTAATTTTAAAGCCAGTGATACTTTACTAGGTGAAAGGACCTTCTATCCTGCTGAAGTTAAAAAAAAAAAAAAAAAAAGGAAGGAAAAATCTAAATTTTACGGGTATGTCGCAAATCCTGATTGAATTTTATTTGCATTGATTGCCTATTTGGTAGACGGCCCGTGTACCATCTAACACGTGGGTACGAGTCAGATGCCTAGAGAAGGCAAAGAAAATAAACAACTAACATTTCACAACCTAGATGAATAAGACATTAAATTGACATTTATTGTAGTTCAAGTACATTTAATAATTCAACAATCATGTCTTGCAATTCATACAACTAAAATAAGCAGTTCATAAAATGGAATTTTTAAATATTTTGCAAGTATTTAATTTAAATATTCACTGTTTATTTTGATAATATGTAGCTTGACATCAATACCAGCCACACTATAAAAAAAGGTATAGTGGACCAGAATACAGAAGATTACCCAGGCTGATTTACCTTTCTAAAGAAGTTAAGGGGGTAAAAAAAACCCCACATCACAGACCACACCTATTTTTGCAAAATGATGGGTCTTTAAGGCAGTGGTCTCCAACCAGGGTACTCAGGGATTTTCCAAGGGGTGCAGACAAGACAATTCTAAGTAAATGAATTGCCGGTTCCTCAATTTCCATTTGTATTTTTCCTAAAACTGCTCTGTCTGAATATGATACCACCTCCCCTTTCCCAGTTCCCAGTTCCCAGTTCCCAGTTCATCTCCCACTAGAGAGGAGAAGGGTAGACTTCTCACCCACCCTGAAATCTTAGATGACATAGAAACTGCCACATCATCTAACTAAGACTTATGAAATGGCTATTATATGATTCCCGTTTCTCTTTCACTTAGAGGCAACCTGCTTAACCTGAATACTCGGAGAGATGGGAAAACTGAAATATTACTACATCCTTTGCAACTCTTCTGAGGGGGTGTGTAGTTTTACATTATTTGGTGGGTATGTGAGCAAAAACATTTGAAGGCCACTGCTCTAAAGGGTTTGCACTGGGGAGTGGTTTAGCCTGGACCACTGGAACTCATGGCTTTGAAAAGTTTTCAGTAATTGGAGCTGTATTTTCTGGTCACCTCATCAGATATCTTTGACCCTCAATGGCAACCAGTGCCAATGGAATTCGGACCCAGGACGCCAAGGCCTCCCCATTTCTCCGAGTCACGTCTGGGATGATATGACCAAAGGATCTCTGCGGGATGCTGCAGGGAGCCAGGATGCCCCTCATCACCAGCTCTCCCCCTCCCCCCGAACACTGCTTGGGAGCACTCCCTAATCTCGCCCCCTATCCCCCTCGCTGTCCCTCCGCTGTGGGGCTTGGTGTAGGCGCTACGGAGAAGTCTGATGCTGTGACGCACAGACCGCTCCCGCCTCTTGCCAGGGAATACCACTCACATGACCAAGGTTAAGGAGGGGAGGGAAGGGGCTTCTCCCACGTCCCTGCAGCCCTACTTCTAAATAGAAAGCACGGCAGAGCTGTTAAGGGAGTGGCGCTGGTACCGTTTGGGTTCAGCTCTGCCATTTATTAACTGCCACCAGAAAGGCAGGCTACTAACCCTCTTTTTTTTTTTTTTTTTTTTTTTTTTGTGGTACGCGGGCCTCTCACTGTTGTGGCCTCTCCCGTTGCGGAGCACAGGCTCCGGACGCGCAGGCTCAGTGGCCATGGCTCACGGGCCCAGCCGCTCCGCGGCATGTGGGATCTTCCTGGACCGGGGCACGAACCCGTGTCCCCTGCATCGGCAGGCGGACCCTCAACCACTGCGCCACCAGGGAAGCTCTACTAACCCTCTTAATGCCTCAGTTTAGCTACCTGTTAAATGATGGTAAGAGTAGAACCATCTCCTGGGACTGACTGTGAGGACACATGCAACACTGAGATGGCATACAGAAGCTTAGCAAATGAAGCTGTTATTATTATGATTAAATGCAAAGTTTAGAACTGCAAAAGTGAACTCCAAAAAGGAAAAGGTAGGAATCAGCAGAGTGCCACCCTACAACTTCCCATCCCATGGCCTTCAGTTCTGCCTTTCAGCCAAGGCTGTTCCCACTGGCAGCAGCAGCCCATGCTCTGCCCCGAAGGAGGCTAGTGGCAAATCACCTCTGACGGTGACAGCCCCTCACTCCTGGGCAGCTGCCACTCAGACACGCAGCAGCCAGGCAGGAGACCCCCAGAGCCTGGCTCTCCCATACCTGGGCTTGCCCTGGGGACAGGGGAGTGCACAGGGGGACCCCAGTGTTGTCACACACAGCTGGCAGGATTCTGTGCAAATCTCCCACGCACAGCATAGACCTCCTTCCCTGAAGGTCCGCTTCTGCGTGGGTGGGTGGGTGGAGAGGGCAGAGGCGTGGTAGGCTGAAGTGGCCCAGGGTCCCTCTTTAACTCAGCAAGGAAGGAAACTTACCTGAAGAGTGATGGGACAAAAGAGGACCGGTCTGGCTTCGCATCAACTGTGTCATTGTTTGCTGAGTCCCCAGCCCCCTGCTCCTCAGTATGGTCTTGACTGTCCGCCATCTGGAAGGAAAAAAACCAACCAGAAAATTGCTACCCAGTGGCATCGCTGGCCTCATGATATTTTTAAATAACACTCATTCAGCGACATAGCTTTTAATTAAGCCTGGAGATGACCAGTACTGCATATTTGGGCTCCAGGGCTGCTGCACCAACAACTCATTCAAATGCTCCAGTGCCAGCTCCATTTTAGGCCTCATTCCAGAGACTGGATACACAGTGGCAAAGAAAGCAAAGTCCCTGCCCCTCTGGGAGCTTCTGATCCAGCATTCAGGATTTTGTTAAATGTTCACTGCTCATGAGAAACTGTGGAAGGTTCGTCAAAGTCTGTAACAACAAGAAACTCCCCCTAAATTCTTGACAGGTTATAAGATGCTCATCCTTTGCCCGACATCACTCAAACCCGGTTAAAAAACAGCAACGACCTGGAGTATAAAGTTCTCTTTCTGCTTCAGATGGTTTTACATGGTTCTACCAGAGTAGATTTCCATCAAATTATTTTCCTGCTCAAGAATTTTCACGAGATCCCTACGATCTAAAAGTTCAAATCTTAAACTGAACTCATTGGATCTTAGGGTCTTCATTATCTAGTACTGGAGTCGATGACAAACTATGGCCCACCACCTGTTTTATTGTTTGTTTGGTTTTTCTTTGAGTTTTACTTGTTCTTCCTTTTTCTAATTTTATAAGGTTGAAGCTGAATTTACTGATTTGTGATCTTACTTCTTTCCTACATACAGGTGTTCAGTGCTAAAAATTTCACTTTAAGTACTCACCACCTGTTTTTGTAAATAAAGTTGGAACATAGCCACGCCCATTCATTTACATGCTGTCTGTGGCTACTTTCCCACCACAACCAGAGTCGAGTAATTGTGACAGAGATCATGTGGCCTAAAAAGCCCCAAATATTTACTACCTGGCCTTTTACAAAAAAGGTTTGCCAAGCCCTGATCTAGGATAACTACCAGCCAGTAGGATCCCCTACTCACCTTCTACTTCCCTTACTTTAAGTAGTAAAAATAGCAATAATAAGAATAGAAACTCACACTTATTATTTGCTGTGCTAATTGTTTCATAAGCATTATCTTATTTAACACTCCCCCAAATGCTGTTAGATCAGCCCTATGATCACTGTCTTTTGACAGATGAGAAAGCTGCAGTTAGAAAAGGTTAGTAACTAGTCCCAGGCTAAGTAACTAGTAAACTAGACTTGGATCAGAAGCCGGCAAACAGGCACTGAGAACCCACTCCTCACCACCACACCATTCAGCCTCCCAGCCTCCTAGCATCCTTGGGCTCACCATGCTCATTTCAGGGTCCATCAGGGCTTCTGGTTCTCCCTTTCTGGGAGTCACCACCCAAATGTTTGCTGGACAGGCCATCTTTGCCCAGATGGCTAGTTCTCAATCTTCAGAATTCAGTTTAATGGCACCTTTGCAGGAGGTCCTCCTGGATTACACCTACCTCACCAACTCCCTCCCTTCCCCCAGTCCCTCTACAGGCCTTCTATTGATCTTGTTTACTTGCACTCTACTTACTGCTTGGTTCAAACACGACAATGTAAGTTCATCATGGCAGAGGCCCCTGGCACACAAAAAGTATTTGCTAGATCCGGCTTCCCTGGTGGCGCAGTGGTTAAGAATCTGCCTGCCAATGCAGGGGACAGGGGTTCGAGCCCTGGTCCGGGAAGATCCCACATGCCGCGGAGCAACTAAGCCCTACTGAAGCCCGTGCGCCTAGAGCCCGTGCTCTGCAGCAAGAGAAGTCACTGCAATGAGGAGCCCGCGCACCGCAAGGAAGAGCAGCTCCCACTCGCCGCAACTAGAGAAAAGCCCGCGCGCAGCCACGAAGACCCAACACAGCCAAAAGTAAAAATAAATAAATTTATTTAAAAAAAAAGTATTTGCTAGATAAATATTAATTGAGTGGGAAGCTGGAAGAAACAAATGCGCTGAGGGAAGAGAATTAGCTAAGTGACACAGCTGGTCAGAAGCAGAACCTTGAGTCGTTTCTCCTAAACCAAGTCCTGTGTCCTTTCCCGTAAAGGGACTGGCCTTCAGTAACAAAGGGAAACCTCTCCAGACTCTAATTCCTGCCGATCTCAATCTCTGAGCAATCGCACAGTGGGCCAGGTTGGCAGCTGCAGGTCTGTGTTCCTGTCAGGCTCACCCAGGGATGTGTTCACACCACTGGAAAACAAGATGGCATCTATCTCACAGAACCCCCGTGCCCCAGAGCACAAGCAATGACTTTTGGAGGTGGGCAGAAGGAATCCAACTGGGGGGGAGGTATCCAAGATGGCAAAACACCAACCTTGTGTCCTTGAGCCCCGAGAGGCATTATCACGTCACCTTGCAGCTTGTTTAGGGGTGAGCTGGGCAGTGAGGGGAGAAGTGAGAGGAAGGGCGAATCCTGTAGCCGGATCTTTACAAAGACAATGAGAAGTCCGATGGCTATCTTGTTCCTCAACACATCGTGAACCCCCCATCATAGCCACCAACCTGTTTCCAGTTGTGAGGCAGTAAGATTTTTCTGATTAGGACCCAAAATGTTTCTTGAACACAGAGATAAGCCATCCCCAGAGGAGATGAGTGTAAGTCCGGGCATGCAGAAAACAGTCATTTTTATTTCATTTCCTTTATACAGACTTAGTTACTTTTCAATGTGGATTGTTATTAGCAAAGCACGGACGTATTTTCAAAATTAGCAAGTTAATGTTATACAAAATCCACCAGAAAAAGACACTAAATTCGACATGTGGTGTTGAAGCCTTGAGTCTTTTGCTAAGGCTAATCTTAAAGACTGAATCTAGGAAGTATGATGATATAACAATGTGACCATTATATATAGATATAATTTCCTGGAAGTCCAAGGCACCAGGTGTGTGCTAGGAGCCGGGGATACACCTGACCTGGTCCTGCCTTGTTGAGAGACAGGCACTGATAAACAGCACAAATGTTGACGGACAACCGTGATCAGTGCCATGAGGATGAACAACTTGTGGCCACAGTAGGGGACCTGACCTAGCCCCAGAGGAATTAGGGAGGGTTCTCAGGGGAGGAAATGTTTGACCTGAGGTCTGAGAAGCGGAAGCAGTGAGGGTGGAACTGAGGGAGGCACAGGGAACTGCATGCCCGTTAAACACCTGACCTGCTTCATTGACGGAGAGGCTCAGTTTGAATCCCGCGTCCCCCCCAGATTTTTGGAGGGAGCTTTGGACTTAGCGGCAGGCTGATTTCTATGGCTCAGTGGTAGGAGGATCTCCAGAACTTTCTCTGCAAACACTAGGCCAGAAGGGTCTTCTGTGTGAAACCTACAGCATCTTTCTGGGTTGGTGCTGTTTACCGTCCAGGAGGGCAGCAAGAGTCCCTTCTAACAAGTTGCCAGAGTGTGCGTCTAGAACGAGGCAGTGCTAGGGCTTTACTCTTAAATCTGTAAGGCTAAACATTCAGTGACTTTCTTATTCCTATGAGACTGGGCTTAATTCCTGGGTGAAATCAAGTTCACCCAGAACGAGGGTGGTGACCGAGTGGAGAGCCTGATCTCGGTCACATCATATCAGTCAAGCCAAGACTTGGTGTTGACCTTTTATTTCTGCTTATCTTCACAGCCCAAGACAATGCAGGCCTATCTCAGTCTGCTATACTTGGAGAGGGCATGCCTGGCGTTATTTTCTTGCATTCGTCCCCTCTGTAACGCTCAGGATGCAAAGAGCAGTCAGCCATTCAAGGGAATATTGCTTATTCAATTGTTTCAATTGTTAAAAACATCTATCTTCTCTTTAAATAAATGAATATATAATACACATGAAGCATTAACCATGTCAGGCACTCTCTGTAAGCACTCTACTAATTATTATTATTACTATTATCCACTAGGACTCTTATTTGTAGATCTTAATCATCCTTTTATAGTTCCAGTTATAGAAAAGTGCCAGGTACATGGCAGGCACTCAAAATTTCTTTATAAATGTCACAACTGAAATGTACTTAAAAAATTTTTAATCCTTCAGGGCCCCGAATAAATTGTTGATATGGGACAGACCACAGAACCAAAGGGACCTAGGAAGGAGGCTGAGAACCCAGTTATGGTGAACCACAGACCAGGGGTTTAAATCAGTGCCTCCACCTATTAGCCATGGGACCTTGAACAAAGTACTCAACCTCTCCAGGCCTGAGTTTCGTCATCTGTAAAATGGGAGAATGGTGATGCCTAAGTCACACATGGCTATGAGGATGCGTGGAACAGTGCATGTAAAATGCTAAGCATGGTGTCTAAATGTTCACTAAGTATTCCCTGTTATCACCACTGTCCACAGAACTCAACACTAAGACAACATTCAACTGTCAACCCTCACTGTTATTTTAAAATCACATTAATATTTTAAACAGCTTTTGTGGAGACTGAAAAAAAAGTTCCTCTAGTGATTATTTCTATACATGCTTAATCGGCGACTGGTACAGATCTGGTAGGAAATCAGTTCCCAGCTTCATTGCAGCTGCTTCCCCTGAAAAGTGACATAATACAACTTGTGCCTCACTCTTGCCCCAACGAAGACAATCTTCCTAAAAGGCTCGAAGAGAAGCAGCCCAGGGGACCTCCACCGCTCACCTCCAGCACCTGGAGGGGGAGGGGGCTCTGCTGGGCAATGAAGTACTCCACCTGATGCTCACAGCACTGCTAAGAGGCTGTATTTCCAGAAGAAACTTCAGTTTTCTCAGAGAGGTTATGTAACCTGCCCAAAGCCACAGAGCTAAGAGGAAGCAGAAATGGATTATGAACCTAGGCAGTGACTGGCTACCTGGGATGAAGGTCAGGCCATAGACCCTAAAGGAGGAAATGGCCTGTAAGTAAACTAAGGTTAGGGCCACGTCCTTGGCCAGCCCAGGAGTTCAAGGGAAAAGGCTGCGAATGACTCAGAATCACCCACATATAATTTTACTTCTCCCCAAAAAGCGAAGTTGAATACAACGGTGAAAGGCGGCAGCCTGAGTCCTGCCTTCTTCCGCTTCCTGAAGGAATCTTCAAGAGCCGTGCACAAGGGTACCTGAACAAAGATGACAGCGGCTTACGGGTAGCCTGCTAAGCCCCGACAGATGCACTGCCATGCACCACAATCACCTCATTCCATCGTCGCGGCAACCGTCAGCCCGGGCCCACCACTATCCCCATTTCACAGACAAGCACAGAGAGGGCCAAGGCCCCACAGCTGACGGGCAAGGACGCTGGGACTGGAACCCTGGGCTGTCAACACGGGAGCCCCCGCAGTTAGCCAGGCGAGAGAACGAACCCCTCCCGCCCTCCTAAATCCACCCCTCCTTCTTTTCCAAATCCCGAATAGTACCGGGTGTCCCAAGCCCGGGGACCAGAAGGGAAGGGAGGACAAGCTGAACGAAGCAGGCAATGCTGGGGGTGGCGGAGAGCCTTCTTCCCCTAAGTTGGGCGCCGGCCGTCGGGGCAGCTTAGCCCGAAGGGACCGGGCCCCCACCGACCGTGCTCGGTGGGAAGGGAGGAAGGAGGCGGGGGAAGGCCGGGCAGGAGGGCGGCGGCGGGCGGAAGAGGCGGAAGTTACCGTTCCCCCGGCGATCGGGAGGCCAGAGCTGGCTGCCGTCTCCGTCTCTCAGCCGAGAGTCTGCGGCCGCTCGAACGAAAGCGAAAGTAAAAGCCCCTACGCGGCCAGGGGAGGAGTCGCCCGGGGCTGGAAACGGACCGGGCAGGCGGGGCTGCGGACACCGCCCCCGGCTCGGGACCCCGGGCTCCGTAAAGTTGGCCGCGCGCAGGACCACCAGGCCACCGCGCGCCCCTTCGGGAAAAGCGCGCCCAGCCCAGCCGGCCAACTGTCGCGCGCGCCATCGCCGGAGGGCGCCCTCAGCAAAGCTGGCCGCGGGCACCAGAGACCGTGCTGGGCAAAGTTTGCAGAGGTCTAAGACCGCTCTCCGAGTGACCCGGAAAGCGCGCTCCGCGAACCCGCCGCACGCGGCCTCCCCATCCAGGCGAACTGAAGAGCGCGCCCAGCCGGCTTCGCGGCTCTGGACGATGGGGCGCTCGTCGGAGCCCCCAGCTCCTGCCCTCCCGCTGCTGCCCGCGTCTACACCTGGCCTTCGGCCTCCACACCAGCTCCAGGACCCAGTTCCCAAGGCTCGAAGGCGCCTCCCCCGCCAGACCCTGACCCCAGTTTGCGCGGGTTGCGCCCCTCGGGGGACTGGGCGCCCACATCTGCAAGAGCTACCGTCGCCCAGGGGCCCGCGCTGGGAGCCGCCGTGGTCTCCCGCCTCGCAGAACTTGCTTCGAGTCCCTGGCGTGCCTTTCTCAGCCTTGGGCAGCAGGACGCTAACTCCGTTTTCTGCAGAGCGCGTCCCCAGTGCCTAACACGGCCTGCTGGCCTGGATGTAGCGCCAGAATCATTCATGGACTATTTATTGAGTGCCCCCATGTGTCAGCCACTGGGTACGTGGCCGTGACTTGGTCTAATGTGGGAGAGTCAGTGTAGTCCCCCCAGCACCACTTCACCCCGGCGTCTCCCACATCCGCAACACCCACGCACCCTCCCACATTTGTCCTTTTTCAACCTTTGGCCTCCAACTGAGGCCTCCAAGGCCTTGCTCTCCGAGACTCCTCAGGGGACCAGGTAATGAACACAGTCGCACTGAGGTGTAAATAGCTGAGGAGAAATTACAGTTTTATTCACACCAGAGATGTTGGCTGTGAAACTGTCAACGCCTCGAGTGAAAGGAGTGAACCTTCGTGGTGTGACATCGGGCAAGAACCACATCTTGTCTTTTATTTGCTCTCCTCTGGGGCTGAGACTTCAATATTGTCCGTAAAATCTCACCAGGTAAGGACACTTTCTTCGTTTAAGAAAGACTGGTCCCAGGCAAGGGTAAGGGAGTAATTATAATTTATTAACTTCTGCTAGAATACTGAATTCGTGAATATTTTAAACAAGCAGTTACACAATTTCCACTATGGCTGCCCTATAGGCTGACCTTTTGTGCCACTCCCACCCCCCAATTCGTATGTTGAAACTTAATCCCTAAAGTGATGGCATTAGGAGGTAGGGCCTTTGGGAGGTGCTTAAATCTTGAGGGTGGAGCCCTGGTGAATGGGATTAGTGCCTTTGTAAAGGAGGCCAGACTGAGCTCCCTGGCCTTTTCCACCACAGAGAGAAATTGCAGTCTGCAACCCAAAGAGGGCTTTGACTAGAGCCCAGGCATGCTGGCACCCTGATCTTGGCCTTCTAGCCTCCAGAACTGTGAAGAATAGATTTCTGTTGTTTATAAGCTACTCAGTCTGTGGTATTTTGTCACAGCAGCCAAAACAGACTAAGACAGGCTGCACTACTCTCTTTAATACCCATATTTGTGGGACTTCCCTGGTAGTGCAGTGGTTAAGGATCTGCCTGCCAATGCAGGGGACAGGGGTTCGAGCCCTGCTCCAGGAAGATCCCACATGCCACGGAGCAACTAAGCCCTACTGAAGCCTGTACGCCTAGAGCCTGTGCTCTGCAACAAGAGAAGCCACTGCAATGAGAAGCCCACGCACCTCAACAAAGACTCAATACAGCCGTAGATAAATTTTAAAAATAATAAACTTACGCTTAAAAAAATACCCATATTTGCAAAATATCAGGCAAACTAAATTATTTTAGACACAAAGATAATTTACTTTTTGAAGGAATTCAATTGTGAATCATGGGATAAATGAAAAATCCTATTAGTAAGGCAAATACATTACTCTTTAATTTATCTGATTTATAAAATTGTTTTTGCAAGTTATTCCTGAAATATGATGAAACAGTGTTAGATGTGGAGGAGCCTTAACAACGAATCCTTCTGCTCATATTATAGATAAAGAATCTGAGGCACAGAGAGGTTGCCAACATCACAAGCTTTCTAATGGCAGAACCAGGATCAGGTTGCCTAGAAAAATAATGAATTTTTCATCCACAAGAAGGTTCTACCATAAATTATATCATGCAATTGTTAAAATGTGTTGCACACAGGATTTCATTGCTGGCTCAGGTAGAAAGACGGTTTGAAGGAAAACTTTCTTTTTTCAGTTCTGTAGTGTAGACTGGCATGGGAACTCCCAATGTATTGCTCCGAGGCTGGATTATCACTGTACCAGCAAATAAAATCATAGATATGTGAAAGGGAAGAAACAATTTTGAACTTTCCCTCTATAATAATTGTACTGACCCTTTAGACCCAAATGATTTTCTCTTCTAATTGTATTTCCTGTGTTTCTCCAGCCTTGGCCCATATCATTGTTTGCTGCTTCCTTTCCAAACTCACATGAGTAGAGCACAAGTCTTCCTCTTCACCCTAGAAAAAGAGACCAAGAGGTCCAGCGTCTGGTGGCTTCTTTGGGAAAGGACCCTCGTGTTGACTCTCCCCCGCTCCGTTTCCTGCCTTCTTACTTCTGCTCCCTGGGACCATACTTCTGAATAAAGTCCTTGCACATAAGCCTTTGCCCCAGGTTCTGTTTTTTGGGTAACCCAGGCTAACACACATTGGCTGAACCGATGCCGGGGGGCAGAAGAGCATGTGTGCTCATTGGCTGAGGCTTGGAGGACCTCATGTAATCACTGTGACAAGGGGGAGGGGCTCTACTGGTTGTGAGAGGGGTCAGCTGGGCACAGGGAAGACCATCCACAAGGTCTGTCAAGCAGATGAGGGCTGTGTGTCTCTTGCCAGCAACAAGGGTTCATTTTAGGTCCTTAAACTGTCCCATTTCCAGTTCTACGGGGTTGTTTTTCCTCACTATTTCTGATACATAATAAGTGCCTTTTAAAAGCAGAAGTGATGGTAGGAGTCAAATTTAACATCTTTCATTTGGGCCATCCTTGTTTTCACAAGGGTGACCGAGAACTTGTAGCAGCGATGCGATCACAACCTTAGAGGAGTGTTAGGTAGTTTTTTCTTTAAAGGAAATCTGGCTGCGATTCCTCATCCCTCTGGATGGGGGCAGAGTTCTTTCTCTGTGATTACTGGGGCTTCCAGCCCAGGTCCAGGTAAGGCTGGAGAAATCCCACACGGAGCAAAACGTGTGGGGAACCTATAGGTCTTAGTTCTTTGCCTTTGCTCTTCCCCTTTGTTCAGACTGCCTTGTATCACATTTCAGCCTGGGAGTCTTCCTGGGTCTAGAGCCCCTACGTAGAGCCTTCTTCCCCTGCTGAGGAGGCAGTGCTATGCCCACTCTCCATCTGTGGGGGAATTCACACTGCACCCTCTCAGTGTCATGGCAACACTGCTCTTCTTCACTCGCTCTGTGGCCTCCTCCCCCTGGTTCTCCCAACACAACACAAAAGCACCACTGATTTCTCTCTGCCCTACCTGGGGTCCCTCCAGCAGAGTTTCCTCAGAGCCTTTTCTTTAGGCCACAGATCACTAATTGGTAGCCTGCCGTCTAAGTACTGCCCATGTTTCTGTTTTATTGTCTTATTCCCAGTGTTTTACAAAAGAGAGAATTTCGGGTGCAGATGCAGATATCTGGCTTTTCTGGAAAAATCATAATTTGGCAATGCCGGGTACTGATTGCCTCATGACAGATTGCTGGCACGGAGTGGTTCAGATGGGACATGTGACCTATGGCTTCACCTCTGTCCCCTGTAGGTATTTTGGTGTGAGTATTAAGTTGATTTCTTTGATTTGATAAATACTTGTTGAGCCCCTTTTCCATATCAGACCTTGTTCTAGGCACTGGGGATACAGAAAGGACAATAAGGACCAAGGCTCCTATTTTGATGGAACTCATGTTTTGATGGAGGAGGCGGATAATTTTTAAAAGTAGATATAGTGGGCTTCCCTGGTGGCACAGTGGTTGAGAGTCCGCCTGCCGATGCAGGGGACGTGGGTTCGTGCCCCGGTCTGGGAAGATCCCACATGCCACGGAGCGGCTGGGCCTGTGAGCCATGGCCGCTGAGCCTGTGCGTCCGGAGCCTGTGCTCCGCAACGGGAGAGGCCACAGCAGTGAGAGGCCCGCGTACCGCAAAAAAAAAAAAAAAGTAGATATAGTAAGATTTAAGGGGTCAGGTGGTGGTAACTGCTGTGAAGAGCATAAAGCAGGGGGAGGGTCATAGAAGGCAGTGAGCTGAGGGGTGGGGACAGGTGTGGTGCCATCTTTTGTAAGCTGTTTCTGGAAGGTCTGTTTTAAGTGACATTTAGGTAGACCCCTGAAGGCAATGAGGGGCTTCACAAAGCCAAGAAGAGAGCTTGTCTTCAAGCTGCTCCCTTTCAAGCCTGGGAGGCAAGGACTTCTTGGAAAGGTCCAGGATAACATACAGAAGCTGGCACTCAAAGAGTTCTCATCTGTTCTTAGTTTTGCATTCTTGCAGAAGCTACACATGAATTGATATCTTAACAAGTTTGCCGTCCTTCTCTTATAAACATCTTTATTTTTTTAAGTTTTATTGAATTGTAGTTGATTTACAATGTTATGTTAATTTCTGCTGTACAGCAAAGTGACTCAGTTACACATATATATACATATATATTTTTCATATTCTTTTCCTTTATGGTTTGTCCAGGATATTGAATATAGTTCCCTGTGCTATACAGTAGGACCTTGTTTATCCATCCTATATATAAAAGTTTGCCTCTGCGAATCCCCAACTTCCAGTCTTTTCCACTCCTGCCCCGCTTCCCCTTGGCAACCACAAGTCTGTTCTCTATGTCTGAGTCTTTTTTTGTTTCATAGATATGTTCATTTGTGTCGTATTTTAGATTCCACATATAAGTGATATCATATGGTATTTATCTTTTTCTTTGTCTTATTTCACTTAGTATGATCATCTCTAGGTCCATCCATGTTGCTGCAAATGGCATTATTTCTTTTTTATGGCTGAGTAATATTAAACATTTTTAATAGACAAGGCTAAATTTCAGATATGGTATTTACCCTCCTGTGGAGTGAGTCAGTCCTGTTTTATTTTCTTTTGCGGGGGGAGCTGGACTTTCTGCTTTACTCACAGGCCTCACAGAGCAAGCTTTCTCATTTGGTCGTTGGATGAGGGTGTGGTGTATGCCTTCGAGTTCTTTTCTTGGGTTATGATCACAGCTAGTGTTAAACTGCTACATGCTGCCTGATCCTACACGAGGATTTGGTCATCCACGTAAACGTGATGCTGTTGTGAGTTCACTTTTCTATTTAGAGAAGCATGTCAGCTAGGAGTCCCTCCACCTCATTTCCCAGACGCATGCGTGCTGAGCGAGTTGCCAAAATAGCCCTTTGAGTAAGTGGCAGCTTTAAAAACCATCCAGCTGCTGACTTCAAACTAGAAGGTCAGCGGAGGAAAGTGGAAGTTGGATTCTGAACGGTCAGGGTGCCCACAGAAATTTACTAGGGGTCGGGATTTGGGAGACTTGAACAACTAGACTGGGGCTTCTCCTTGGATTTCTTACTTGTTACCTATCTTTGTCTTCTCTCTTCGGACTTCAAGATGAATGTGCAGGCTTGCTCCAGGTGTGGGTACGGAGTATACCCTGCTGAGAAGATCAGCTGTCTAGACCAGGTCAGTAGACTTTTCTTGGCCTTTGGGAATCATAACAGACATGAGAAATTTATCTTCTCACATATAGCTTTATCTTCTCACATGTGGGTTTTTTTAAACCACCAAAATAAGATGCTTTCCCCACCTTTCTTCACTTCTACCCATTTCTAGCTACATCTCCTGTATTGCCTCAAATTTTTTTTATTCATTTATGTATCGTAGCCGTGTGTGTGTGTTTTATCACCATTTTATCACTAAAGCTCATTTTTTTTACCCTGAAATATATTAAGAATCCTGAGTCTGAAAAAAAAAGGTAATTTTGCTAAATCTTTTCTGTTTGATTTCTAGATATGGCACAAAGCATGTTTTCACTGTGAAATTTGCAAGATGATGCTATCGGTTAATAACTTTGTGAGTCACCAGAAAAAGCCATACTGTCATGCGTAAGTGTTTGACGCCTCCTCCCACCACCTCTTGAGTTGTGTTTATCTTTTTTTTAACAAGCAGCCAACCGGAGGTTCAAATCACACACTCCAGGGTTAAATCCAAGAAATGCCTTCTCAAAAGTTTTTACTTCCATACAAACTTCCATACAATCATTACAGAGACCTAAGACGGGATTTTATGCAATGGACAGAAAGTTGAAAATTTCAGATTTCTTATAAGTAAAAGATCAAATCTATTCACTACAACCTCATGTCAAATGATTAAATATTGTGCAGAACAGTGTAATTTCCATGAATATGCATGAAGCTTTAAAACGTTTTCTCTTAAATAATTTCAGAATCCTTTTCTATTCCTTCAGAAAGTTTTTAAGTGATCATTTCTAGTTAAATTTGGTCTTTAAGTTAAATAGGTTGAATTTATTTGATTAGCCTTTGTTTTCTTTAAGACGCATTGCCTGGAAAATCTTGAATTTAGTTATTAGGTTTTATATTTTTGATTTAAAAAATGACTCCACCTTTAAGAATAGTCAGTCATCTTGGATAAAGTACAGTTCTAATTTTGGCTTATATCTACTTTTTGTAGCCATAACCCCAAGAACAACACTTTTACAAGTGTCTGTCACACTCCGTTAAATCTAAATGTGAGGAAATCTCCAGAGGCCATTTGTGGGGTAAGTTACTTAATTTTGAATTTCAAAATAGCCTTTAAAGAAGATTTCTTAGCTCAGGCACCTGTTAGGATTTTAAGTGTCTCTGCCTAGATGTGAACCTGCCCATTTTCTCCACATATACAAGCAAAGTATATTTAAGTAACAAATATTGCTATTTGCCCTACCACAACATAGAGGCCAGTACACAGGATAATCTAGCTTGAATATCTGAGATCCTTGAATCTATTTTAATCTCTCTGTGTCTGCCAGCTCTGGACAGCTTGATGCAATAGGCTGTGCATACACTAGGTGCTTAATACATAAAACAAAGTTTATATAGTTGGAAAGTATTACAAAAGCCTTTCCTTTCTTTCCCCATGATATTTTGGTACAGACATTGAAACCTCTGGTTCAGTACTCTTAAATCTCTCCTAATTCAGTAGTGTTTCAGTTTATTTGCAGTGTTTAAGATCTCTTTCTCTATGGGTAGCGGTAGGTCAAAGATATTTCTATTTGGAACTGATGTTTGGATAGACCAGGAGGCCATATTGATAAACCAACCTCTTTTGAAAAAACAACAGTAGAGTTTTGTCAAATAACTGTTGATTAAATGCTTGCATTTATTAAAATGATGAATCATTTCACTTCCCTCCCCCATGCTCCACAACAAGTTGTTTTTTGGGATGGAGCTAGCAGCTTTCTAAAATTAGAAAGTGACACACGAGGTGGAAGGCTCTCTAGTAATCTGCCTTCCTCATGTTACCTCACCTCATCCTGACTCTCCGGCCTGCCCAGGCTGTGTCCTCCTCAAGAAAATGGTTTAGATTGAGCTTATCATTATCCTGTCGCTCTCTACACAGACTGCCAAGTAGCTTATTTCACTAAATGCTTTGCACCAACTGTGAGTTTATTATTTTTACAAGCTTATATAGTATTTACTGTACAGTCAGTTCATTTAATACATTACAATCCAATAAAGTAAATACAATTATTATCCCATTCTACTGGTGAGGAAACTGAGGCTCAGAGAGTTGTTCATATATCATTGATTTCTAAGGATTAACAAGCCTTAAGAATTCACAAGCCTAGATTACTGAGAAGGCGAATTCTTTTAGGATTTTGCTTTCGTCTCTGTTTGTTTGGTTTTCGTTGTTGTTTGTTTTCATCTCTTTTAGTCTAAGGGCAACTACACAAAATTACAATCAATACTGAATTTAGCTGTCAGTTCGATAGAGTGCCAGACACTCTTTGAGGCCCGTTATCTGTGTGATCTCACTTTTTCTTCACAAGAACCCTCTGTAATATTATCATATTACAGTTGGGGAGGCTGAGGCTCAGAGAGATTAAGTAACTTGCCCAGTTTTACCCGGCTAGTTCAATGGGCACAAATCCAGATCTTTCTCACTCTGGGACCTGTATCCTAAACTGCTCCATTAGTCTACTCCCATGTGCCTAGGGGGTGGCAAACTCTCTATGAGGAAAAAAAAAAAGCACTTATTTATGTTTACAAACATCCAGATATTTCTGCAGTTCTGGGGCCAGAGTTTGACAGATTGAACACAAGGAGACGTACTTATACATCAGAGTACTATTTGTATTTATTACAAAAGATCCATAATATCTGTATCTTTCATCCTATGCGAGGTGTCAACTGGCATGGCCCCCTTATGCTCTTACGACAGGTCACACAGTATTTACCTTTTTTTGAGGTGGTAGTGGATTCGCTTTCTTTTTTTCTTTTTGTGGTACAAGGGCCTCCCACCGTTGTGGCCTCTCCCGTCGCGGAGCAACAGGCTCCGGACGTGCAGGCCCAGAGGCCATGGCTCACGGGCCCAGCCGCTCCGCGGCACATGGGATTCTCCCGGACCAGGGCACGGACCCGTGTCCCCCGCATCGGCAGGCGGACCCCCAACCACTGCGCCACCAGGGAAGCCCAGTATTTACCTTTTTCTGAGGTGATAGCGGATTCACTTTCCTTTAACTTGTATGACAGGCCCAACCTGGAGCAAGATCATTGCTGGTTCTGTTTCCAGCCACAGACAGTGATGTGAGCTTCTCAGGAAGCCTGTGTGTGTGTATTTGTTCACATCTATGTAAACATATGAGTATGTGTATAAAAATGTATGTGTGCATGTGGGGAGTGTATGTATGTGTGTATGTAGGTATGAATATGTGTACACGTGTATACACATGTGTGTACATGGTCCATACGCATGTGTATGTATATGTACATGTGTATACATATCTGTGTGCACATCTGTGCAGGTGTGTGGTGTGTGTATGTGTGTTATCTGTGTGTGTGTGTTTACATGCATGTGTATGTACATGCGTATGTGTGTACACGCATATGTGTGGGTGTGTACATACATATGAGTGTGTACGTGTGTGTGTGTGTGTGTGTGTGTGTGTGTGTGTACTGAACAATTGACTACTGAGACCCCTTTCTCCTCCTTTCCCACCAGGGAAAAAATCTAATGGACAACAATGTCCGTTCTAGGCCCCGGATTTTTTTTTTTTAATAAATTTATTTATTTGTTTATTTTTGGCCATGTCGGGTCTTGTTACTACACACGGGTTTTCTCTAGTTGGAGCGAGCAGGGGCTACTCTTCATTGCAGTGCGAGGGCTTCTCATTTCGGTGGCTCCTCTTGTTGCGGAGCACGGGCTCTAGGCACAAGGGCTTCAGTAGTTGTGGCACATGGGCTTAGTTGCTCCACAGCATGTGGGATCTTCCCAGACCAGGGCTCAAACCCGTGTTGCCTGCATTGGCAGGCAGATTCTTAACCACTGCACCACCAGGGAAGTCCCCAAGGCCCCAGATCTTATAACCATTCTAGGGAGTGTGGTGGATTACTTTCTTACTCCCTTTTCTTCTCTGAGAGACTTTGCCAATTGAATAAAGTACAGATTCATGGTGCACATGCTAAAATTTAAAAAAAGGAAAGAAAGGGATGCTTCAGTAATGGTGATGAAGGAGAAAAGTAAAGATTTTAAGTTGGCATTTGAAGCAGGCTGACATTTTTCTGGTTTTAAAATGTCATTCTTTAAAAAGTAAATGAATAAATAAATATTTACTAAGACAAAATTTCCTGTTTGGTAGATGTGAATGGAACTTTTAGCAAAATAGAGCATCTGGGTTCCCTTCTATTTGGAGAATGAACTTTAGCCCTTAATGCTTCCTTACCCCACTATTAACATTTATGGCTTTTTCTCTCTTCCTGCTTCCTCTGAATAATCACGAGTCCTGTGAAAGGTCTCTGGGGAGGCAGGCATGGCCCCCACCGCCACCCCCCGCCCCATGATGGATTTGTCCTGTGAGACGGGGCAGCAAATACGGCTTCCTGTTTATTTTGGTCATGTGATTCTGATTCCGTAAGTCAATGGCTCTCAAGGAGGGCAGTTTTGCCCCCCAGGTGATGTCTGGGTACTGTTTTTGGGGTCAGAACTGGGAAGGTAGGAATACTATTGGCATCTGGTGGATAGAGACCACCTATCCTGTTCAGCGTAGTGCCATGCACTAGACAGTCCCCCCCAACAAATAACGAACTGGCCCCAAATATCAGTGGAGCTGCCAACAAGAAACTTTGCCTTGAGTCTGTGTAATGTTTGTGGTAGTTTCTCAAAATCCAAGGGAAAAAACATGTTAAGATCTCTCAATTTATCTATTTTAAAGTATACATATTAGTGCAACGTTAAGCAAGCCCAGACAAAGTGCCCTTGACAGGGAACTAGAATTCCTGGATTGTGAACCTGGCTCTGCTGAATCATTGAATGATTTCAATGAGTTCATTTCTCTTCTCTGAGCTTCTTTCCTCACCTGTAAAATTAATGAGTTAAACTTCAGCTTGTTAAAGTTGCAGGTTTCTGGGCCCCATCTTGGATCTCATACATTATAATATCTGGGTTTGGACTTAAGGCCTGATTTTTTTCTTTTGTTGTTAGTTCCTTTTATGTTCTCCTTAAGAAATCTTTGCCTATTCCAAAGTCATGAAGATATTGTTAGATGTCAGTTCTCCTCAAATTGATCTACACATTCAATGCAATCCCAGCCAAAATCCTGGTGTTTTTCATAGAGATTGACAAACTGATTCTAAAATTGATATGTACATACAATGATTCTAGAATGGCCAAGAGGTCTTGAAGAACAAAATCAATGGACTTAGGTTACCAGATTTCTAGACTTACTATAAAAGTAGTAGTAATTAACTCAGCATACTATTGGTGTAAGAATAGACAGACAGGCCAGTAGAAAACAATACAACATCCAGAAATAGAGCTGCACATATGTGGTCACTTGAGTTACAACAAAGGCACCACTGCATTTCAATGTAGCAAGAATGATCTTTAAATAAATGGTACCGGTGTGATTGGACACTTGCGTCGAAAAAAATGAACCTTGATATCTACCTCATACATAAAAATTAACTCAAGGTGTGTTAGAGATCAAGATGTGAAAGGTGAAATTATAAAGCATAGGAGAACAGCTACATGAATTTGGGGAGCCAGCATTTAACAAGCTCCCTGGGTGTGCACAGGCTAAAGTTAAGAACTGCTCTAATGTCTAGTGTTTTCTAAGCTGAACACTTGGTGTTGTGTGATTAGCTTGTAGAGATGCTGCCGTTTTTAATTGCACTGCTAAATAGAGCTTTGCACACAGCAGGTGCTTTCTATGTGCCCTCTGGCTGGTGGTGCAGATGAAGCTGTGGTGACATTGACAGCTGTGGCTTGTACTGCAGTTAAGATGCTTTGCATTTGAGACTTAGGATCCCCGCCCCAGTCTAGCTGTATATTATTTGTTTCCTTTCTCTTTTCTGATGGAAACATTACTGATAATATCTTCATTGTGCAGATCGATGACCAAGACGATGGCAAACGGTTTAAATCGTTTTTTCACTGGGACATGAAATCCAAGGATGGGGCGGCTGCACCTAACAGGCAACCATTGGTGGATGAGGTGAAGGAAGAGTTATAAATGGGTTCGGAAACAGAGAAAAGAATGACACACTATGCAAATGAACTGTATTATCGGTATTACTTCTAGAGGGCATTGGTTATACTTTCTCTTATCCAGTTTGTAATTCCAGCTGTCTGCAGAAGACCCAGCACCACCTCAGCCAGATCTGCTCCAGTCCAAGCTCACTGACTTCTCCCTTCCAACCACTGTGTTTCTGTCACTGGGATCAGCCACCAGGCTGGAAGCCAAGGCTGCCCTTTCTTCTTCTGACCCTTCACTCAGCTCCACCCCTTCCCTCCCATTTCACTGTCCCAGCTCTGAGCCCCATCATCTCCTGCCTGGACCTTTGTGAGCACCTTCCCTCTCCTGGGTTTGCCCCTCTCCAGCCTGTCATATGACATTGGTCACACACATCTTCCTGCTTGTCTCTGATTTACTCTTCCCATCACCTGAGAATTTGTGGTCATTCTCTATTGATAGCCTCATCATTTCAAAATTCCCCATTTGTTTTTAATGATCCACATAAAACAGTCCAAACAGTGCAAAGCTAACCCTTTGTCCACTATCTCCAATCCCAGTTCCTTCTGTAGAGGTACCCATTGTTGTCAGTCTTGTGGGTATCCTTCCAGACTCTCTCTCCTCATTTACAAATTAATATCTATATAATTTATTTTTTTGTTACTTACATTTATATATGACTACTGCCACTGATTGAAGGACCTTTAATGAGTTATTTAACCATTCTTTTCTTTGGCTTTCTTTAAGTTCAATTTTTAAGTGAACTTCAAAGAGTTCCTGATTCACAGGACTATTGTAAAAATTAACAGAGTATATAAACGTAAGGATCTTAGAACACTGGTTGGCACAACAAATGTCAGCTAGTATTTCTTATGGAAAATTATAGATGTATATTTCTATTGAAATGTATAATTTTGTTTTTCCATGAAACAATATGCATTGTTTTACAACTTGCATTTTTCGCTCAACAAATACCCTGGAGATGTTTGTATGTCAGCAACCTTTTAAGCTGTTGTAGGTGAGTAGATCATGGGTGCAATCATTAAGAGAGGATGTATCATGCTTTCTTATTGATGGGCAGGGTTATTCCCATTTTTTTTCTGTTATGAATTTGCAGTGAACACCTTTGTGCAAGACCTCTTTTGGACACAGTGAGAGTTTCTCTAGAATAGGTAATGGAAAATGAGGTTGCTAGATCAAGAGTCTGTGCCTTTTTAATTTTAGTAGACAAACTGTCAAATTTCTGTCTGTACATTAAAATGGCTGTACGTTTTATATTCCCACAGGCAGAGTATGAGAATACCCGTTTCCCACAGACTCAGCAACACTTGGTATTACCAGATAAAAGTTTTAACAACCTGTATTTTGTTGTTTGAATTTAAACTTCCCCGATCGGGAGTGTAGTTGAGCATATTTTCACATGTGAATTATCTGTCTTTCCAGATCGCCAAAAGATGGTCTGTGCAACTTGCCCCACCTCCAGCCCACTTGTTTCCTCATCCTTACTCCCAATTCCTATCAAACCCACCTCCTCATGGTCTTTCACATGAAGCCTATCACTGCCTTCATGCTTTTATTCGTGGCAGTCCCCACTCCGAGAATTTATTCAACATATATGTATTGAGTATTATATGCCAGGCATAGTTCCAGGCTACTGGAACACATCAGTGCACAAAACAGATAAAAGTCCCTGCCTTTATGGAACTGACCTCCTAGAGTAGATGTTTTTCTTTTTCCCTTTGCATCATCTGTTAACTGATCTTAGCCCTGGAGGACCAGCTCAAATTCCTGTCCAAAACAGGGGCCATCATATACAGATTGCTTTTTCAAAACTCTCACTATGTTTTATCTTCAATACAGTACGTTTAATCACAAAAATGTTCTCTAATAGCTCATTGTTTCATATGTTAGGTTTTTTTTTGTTTTTTTTTTGTCTTATTTTGCGGTACATGGGCCTCTCACTGTTGGGGCCTCTCCCGTTGGGGAGCACAGACTCCGGACGTGCAGGCTCAGCGGCCATGGCTCACGGGCCCAGCCGCTCCGCGGCATGTGGGATCTTCCCAGACCGGGGCACAAACCCGTGTCCCTTGCATCGGCAGGCGGACTCTCAACCACTGCACCACCAGGGAAGCCCCCATATGTTAGTTTTATCTCCATAGATAGGTCACAAGTATATTAAAAGAGAAACTTTGATTTCTTCTTCTTTCTTTTTTGATTTTCTTTTCCTAGTGTTAACTGCCTAATCTAATGCTTGGCACGCAACAGGTGGCAGGTTTGTGAAGCTTGGCTGAATAGTGCTGACTAGTCTTAGATGGCCTGTCCACAGCAACTCCCCGCTGCCCATCTTGGTGCAGTAATGAGCAAAGAAATGTTAAGTTACATTTGGAACTCTTCTATGATATGAGTGAATCTCAGAAAGTTTGGTTATTTAGGATATTAGGTTATTTTCTAGTTTGAAAAAAAATGAACATTCTGGTTAGGTGAGACCTACCATAAAGCAAGAGGAGTTTATAGTTTTTAGAGAATGTCTACTTTTTCTATCTTATATTGACAATGTATGTCAATGTATGTATGTTGCCGGGAGGGTGGAGTAGGTAGGGGGATCTTACCAGGCAAATGTGTGGGGTGTGTGTTTGTATACATTTGTGTTTTTCCTCTATAGAGAGCCTATTGGACTGGATATGGGGAAGGGAATGCTTGGTGCCCAGGAGCTCTGCCAGACGCTGAAGTCGTAAGGATGGCTAAGGCTCAGAAGTCACTGGGTGAGGTAAGGGCCCTGGAAAGTTACTTTAGCAATTAGTTTGAATATTCCTTTATTTTAAGATTGTGGTAGACAGAATACTGGCCCTCCCCGAAAGATTCCCATGTCCTAATCCCTGGAACCTGCATACATGCTACTTTGCCTGGCCAAAGGGATGTTACAGATATGATTATGGTAAGGATTTTTCTTGTTTATTGAAGGATAGTTGATTTACAATGTTGTGTTAGTTTCTGACGTACAGCAAAGTGATTCAGTTATACATATGCATACGTTTATATGTATATACATATATTCTTTTTCAGATTCTTTTCCATATAATTTATTACAAGATATTGAATATAGTTCCCTGTGCTATACAGTAGGACCTTGTTGTTTATCTATTTTATATATTACTATATATATCTGCTAAACCCAAACTCCTAACTAAGGTAAGGATAGGAAGATTATCCTGGATTATTAGGGTGGACCAAATGTAACAAGAGTCCTTATAAGGAGGGAGGCAGGAGGGTCAGAGTCAGAGAAAAGATGATGTGACAACAGAAGCAGAGGTCAAAAGTGTTTGGGGCCATAAGCCAAGGAACGCAGGCAGCCTCCAGAAGCTGGAAAAGGCAAAGAAATGGATTCTCCACAAGAGCCTCCAAACGGAATCAGCCCTGATGCCCTATTTTAGGTTTCTGACCTGTAGCACCATAAGAGAGATCTTAGTAGGTTTGCATCGTAGAAAAGGCAATTTTAGCCCAGATTATGGAAATCCTTAGTGATGCGCACACATTACCCTCTAGTCCTCTCCATACACCCAGGGCACCTGCCCTTTGAAGAAACCACTCTGGAAAATATTGCTAGTCTTTAGTAACTTTTCTTTAGCAAATGGAAAGAAGACAACAGAAACACAATTTGCTAAGGTGGAAAACAGACCATCAGAGATACTCAAAAGTTAGGAGCAGAAAAGAGCAGACGTTTCACTCCCAGTGCTGTAGAACTGTCTCTAGTACCAGAAAGTCTTCTGCATAATAATTGCTGCATTATTATACAAGTCTTTGAGTTAAAGGGCATCCCTTGGGTTGTGCCAGGTTCCACATAGTTTAATATAAACATTGAAGGAGAAACCCTTTGACCTGGGAAATATGCTTTCTTCAGCCTTGAAGGTGTTATTTAAATCACCAAGTGAATGGCATTTTCGAATTTATTCCAGGTGACTGAAATATTTTCCAAGTATCTTATACATCCAATTGCATTGGTTCTGATGATGCTTGCTATTGCAGTTTTATTCATTCTCATTGGATTTCATATTGGTTCTCGTGCTGACATTGGTCTGACCAGCAGGAGTACACAGAAGACCATGAGGAACAGCGGGGCAAGGGCAGCTTTCCAGCCATGATCACACCTGCTCATCAAAGGGCCAAGATAGCCAACCAGCTGGCCAGCCACGTGAGTGTCTTACTGCTTATTCACCACTGATTACGCTAATGTTTGTCATTAGTGAACCCCCGGGATTGATTCAGATAAAATCCAAAAGGAGGGTGCTTTGGGGCAGTAGGTACCACTAGTGTGATATTATGGAGAAAACTATGTTTTTATCTTTTCCCTATCATTCACTCTCTGTGCCTTGTTTGGGCCACATCTATCACATGGAGAGAAGACCATGTAGCTCACCACAAGACTGGACCAAATAATTTCTTGTGGTGGCGTTAGCATTAAGGACACTGATTTTTATTAAGTGGATGGTGGAATCTCCTGAAGAGTAGCACAACTTGCTGGTTAAGAGCTCAGATTTTAGAGCTGGAATGTTGGGATTTGAACCCTGGCTTTCTCACTTAGTACCTGTGGGACCATGAGCCAATTACTTAACCTTTCTGTTCCTCAGCTGCTCTTCAGTAAAATGGGGAAAATCATAGTCTTGCCTTATGTGATTGTTATGGAGATGAATGAATATTTGTTAACGTTTAGAAGTTCCTGGCACTCTCTTGGACTTAACACATGAGCATTGATGCTTTTTGGAGAGGAGCCCGTAGAACAAACCAGAAAGACTTGCCATATGTTTGCGTTGAGTGTTGCCCGATGGTGTAGCTTCAGGACAGCTGCAAGGAGAGGTCCTACAAAGGCTGTTGGGTGTGACCTTGACTCTATGCTGTCCCCTCACCAGGTGGAGTACAAGAGAGGGCATGACGAACACATCTCCAGGTTCAGCACAGTGGTGGATACCCCTGAGCTTCTCCGGGCCAAGGCGGCGGGACAGCTTCAAAGTGATGTAAGAAATGATGGAGGCCAGATGCAGTGATTCTCGTTTAAGGTTCCCCATTCTTTCCTTACGTGGAGGAAGAGACAGGGAGAATGCAGGCGGCATCTCAATCCTGAGCGGGGGCCAGGAAGAACATTCTAAGGTCAAGGATGGTCAGGTCAGATTTGGCAGCTAGCACAGACCTTGCAAAAACTTTTCCTTAGAGAGAAAAGTTTACACGGTATTAGTAACAAACCAGGTATATCTGATTAATCTTAAATAAGTCTCTCCTTGTCACTGCAAACTGTAGAAGATCATTTCCGAAGAATTTCTTCCAGTTGCCTTTTCATAGCCCAGTTGCTCCACGGCATACTAAGACTGGGAACTTAGTATTGCTCTGAGTGGGAAGTTTAAGCACTTCCCACTTGAATCCAGGTTCAGCTTAACAAGTGGCTTCCACTTGACTTGGGTTGAGAAGCCTCTTTCATCTCCCAGACTTGACTGGCAGCTCCTCGAGGGCAGAAGCCTTGTTGCTCTGCCTGGCCTCACCCCCGGTACACAGCAGGTGCTCACAAGTATGTGTCGAATTCTACACTGAGCATCTCCACGTATCAGGCAGTGAGCTGGGTATTGGGAATAAAATGGTAAATGAG
The DNA here is from genome assembly GCF_008692025.1 of Phocoena sinus. Classification (NCBI taxonomy): domain Eukaryota; kingdom Metazoa; phylum Chordata; class Mammalia; order Artiodactyla; family Phocoenidae; genus Phocoena; species Phocoena sinus. The sequence continues at coordinate 68,623,018 of NC_045778.1, read as the reverse complement.
ATACACAGGGTCCATCAAGCTCTAAGCCAACTACATTGCGTGAGAGCTGGGACGGGAGATGTGCAGGGCGCTATGGGAGCCCTGAGCAGGGCTTCTCAGTCAGATTGCCTGGGAGATGGTGGGATGGTGGCACGTGATTCTAAATTTGTTTTCCTTTTCCAGGTGAGATACACAGAGGACTATAAACAACAGAGAGGGAAAGGCAGTTTTCCTGCTATGACCACACCTGCTTATCAGATAGCCAGAAGAGCCAATGAGCTTGCAAGCGATGTAAGTGTCCAGGGCAATGTTTGCATGGTGGGGAGGGAAGCAGAAATTTACCTGGGCCTGGCGAGTCCAACTTCCTGTCTCCTTGTCTCCGTTTTTTTGCACCGTGGATACAGGAAGTCGCTTTCCTGCATAGTTTTCAATCAGTTTTACCAAGACAACGATCAGGCACTTTTATGTCTAAGACACATTCCCTAGATCCAAGCAGAAAAAAAACATTCCACAAGATATTCATTTTTACTGTTCTGACCCCTGTGCGTAAGAGGCTAACTTTTATCCTTCCCCTTCAAATAGGTGAGGTACCATCAACAATATCAAAGAGAAACGAAGGGAATGGCTGGTCCAGCTGCTGGAGCTGAGGACACATTGACAAAGGAATATGTGGACCAGTATGGACAGGTACGTGATAAAATGACGTCCTGCGAGACCCTTTTCGATGGTCATTTCTCAGTTTGGCAGCCCTCTAGCCTGTGACACAGCCTATGACCATTTAATCAGGGGTTGGGCTGTGATTTTTCTTTGCCCTATTTGTGGAAGGTGGAATTTCCAAGCCTGAAAGTAGCAAACAAACAATTACACAGGGCTCAACTTGACTCACTTAGGAAAACAGATTCTAAGCACTTTTTCTTTCCTTTTTTAAAAATAAAGGACCTGTATCAAAATGGTGGGCTTGCCAGGAATAAAGCATCCTCATCTATTCATTGAAGAAAAGTCCCAAGGACGACGACTAGCTGTGTTTAACCTGTCACTGCATAGGCACAAAAGGGATCAAAATGCATGTCTTGAAAAATAGTGAGCACTTGACTGAGTAGCAGCATTCATTTTCTTAGAAAATGAATTTCTCGTCTAGGTTGCTAAATAAAGCAATATGCCAGAGAAAGTAACCCTTTTTCTCAATTTCACTTTTTAAATGAGCTGCATCTTGGCAGGATGTAAAAAGGTTGAGTGACAATTGCAGCTAATTTTATTTGCACGTCCCTCTGATTTTCTGGTACTAGACAGGTGTTGTAGGGGAAAAAGGGAACATTATTTTTTCATGGTTGTAAGTTAAAGAATGTTGGAAGACCAAGCGTGTGGCCGGAAGGGTGCATTCAGTGGGCTTGGGTGATATTTCTTTCTTAATTTGACAGTTGTTTAAACTTTTTGGCACTGGGTAGACTTTACAACCTATGTGACATTCAATATACATAATTTATAAAAGGAAACAAATAACTTATTTCTCTTCCTCAGAAAACCAAGTTGCTTATGTTGGGGATATATTCATGTGAAACTTAAAATGCACGTGAAGATAGGTTTTGACCCTTTTGCAAATGTCTATCTGAGCAAAAATGTTTGGCTTTGAATTTAAAAGGCCATTTTATTAAATTTCACGATAAGTCAGTTAAATGGTCTCTCAGTGCTTAAAACTCAATGAAAATACGTTTTTATTGGTTTCATGTTGTAAATATGTTGTTTAGAATGCTCAGGACAACTTTTAAAAGTCAGTTTAAAAAATATTTGGCTTCCATATTTAGCAAAAAGTATTTTGTTCTAAATTTGGACTATCCTATCTGCCACTAGTTGTGACACACGCATATCATTTCATGTGTGTATCTGGACCTGTCTATACACAGCGATGAAATGTAACTTCGTAGTACCATAGTGGAACCTTGATTATTAGGACATTTTGATTGAAGTTTCCAATCATGATAATGACAAATACAAGAATCAAAGTGGGTGTCATTCGATAGCACTGCCAGCAGCTGTCAGTCAAGAGGACTCCGTATCCTGTGGCATTTCACTGTGATTTACTGTGACTCACCAGGGCGAGAGTAGGAGGGAGTGATAGAGAAGCAGGCGGACAGTCAGATACACTATAAATATCTGTAGTGCCTAAAAGACCAAGCAATTCATTCTTCTTTTTGTTTTTAAATAAATTTATTTTATTTATTTATTTTTGGCTGCGTTGGGTCTTCGCTGCTGCGCGCGGGCTTTCTCTAGTTGCGGGGAGCGGGGGCTACTCTTCGTTGCGGTGCGCGGGCTTCTCGTTGTGGTGGCTCCTCTTGTTGCGGAGCATGGGCTGTAGGTGTGCAGCCTTCAGTAGTTGTAGCTCGCGGGCTCTAGAGCGCAGGCTCAGTAGTTGTGGCGCACGGGCTTAGTTGATGCACGGCATGTGGGATCCTCCCGGTCCAGGGCTCGAACCCCTGTCCCCTGCATTGGCAGGCGGATTCTTAACCACTGTGCCACCAGGGAAGTCCCCATTTTTCTTTTTAATGAGTAGCTTTTTACGTTAATGGACTATACCGTGTAATCTATTATTTGTAACCTGTCAACTCCCCAATAGGATTAAGGGTCTCAAAAAGATTTACATACACAATATATATTCACATAAGCACAGAAGTTAAAATGAAGCTACAAGCCAACTCCAAACCGTAAAGCAGAATGGGCAAAAGGAGGTTACCAAAGAATTTGAGAGTCTTTGTTGTTATTATCTTTTTCACTTACTACGTTTGGCCCAGAACATTCTGGCAGCCAAGCATAAAGGAGCACTCAGGCTAAACAGTTGTCATTATTGGATGAAAAGGAAGCCTGGACATTCTAATTTGACCCAACTATTTCATTTAAGAGAGTATGTGTGCTGGACTCTGAACCGTGATGCTGGAGCAGGGAAGGCCCCTGCTTTGGAGGAGGCCGGAGAGAGATGGAGTCATGAGCCCAAGGGGGCACACTAAGGGCTGTTCCAGATTTGTGGGAACACAGATGAGGAAGCAGCTGATTCTGCCTGGGGTGGGGCTGGGAGTGAGGGAGGAGTTCCCTGGAGAGAAGGTAGCATCTGACGGAGTCTTGAAGTACCTCTGGTTGCTGGGGAAGTTTTACACTAGTAACGTGATGACAGTCCCGTGAGAGAGAAGGTTCTCCTTTGTGGGAGAGCCTGGGTGATGGGAGGAGGAGGAAGGAAGAAATTAAGACTCAGATTGTTAATACTTAGTCTGAAATATATATTTGGTCCCAGCTGAGATCGTCTTATTGCAGTGTGAAGTCTTTTCAGCCAAATTACAAAACTTCAAATAGTTACATAATATCTCTTTCTTGGTAAATGAAATGAATCCATCACTGCGGGAGACAGTATGTGGAATATCAAGGTGTCTTTGCATAGATCTGCTAAGGGGCCTGAGAACGGTGGCATTCGAGACTACTGGAAGACAGAAGGACTTTCCAGGTGTCATTTAAGAAATGAATACTGCAAAATACATGAGCCTAGGAGACTCACAGAGTATCTTGATTTGTCTGACGGAAATGATGATGCTAACGATAACAGTTACCATTTATTTAGTGCTGACTGTGTGCTGCGTCTACCTCTAGTGTCTACCACCTTAACGACCACGCGCTACTGCTCTTAGGGGTGATCACAGGAATTTCCAAGGTGGGCAGGCCTCCATGGGAACAGGCTGTAGGAGAGATCATTGCTAATCCCCCACCCATCCCAGGAGGGGAGCATTACTGATGAAACTTTTTGACTGACCCAGCAGGATTACTCAGTAGAGTACGGCGAGCGCAGAGGAAAGGGCAGCTTCCCGGCCATGATCACCCCGGCTTATCAGAATGCCAAGAAAGCCAACGAACTCGCTAGTGATGTAAGTGCCACATTGGGACGACCCACAGAGTCACGGAAGAAGGAGAAATGAGACTTTGAAGGCTGTGCTTACTGAAACCTACGTACAGTTCAATTTATCAGAGCTGAGTCAAAGCAGAATGTTAGCCCTCAATTCCCATCCAAATTCCCGACATCTGCATTTTTAGCTCATGCTGTTAGGTCACATTTATCTGCTTCAAAGGAGATTGACGTGGACACAAGCCACACAGCTTACTTGAAGCCAGCTGAAACAAGTGCACATACCGGCCCAGCTAGATAAGCTGGGGTTCGGAGAGTCTTTGCAAAATAACCCATCTTAGAAATTGAGCGCTTCAGAGGAATAGCTGATTAAAATAAACCGTATGATTATCAAACTCGGTGTAACCCAGTTGATAAAATGATTTTTATTTGCAGAATGTTAGCCGGTTGGCAGTCCTTGAAAGAGAAGCTATAATTAAACTTGGTAAAGTGACAAGCTCACTGCAGATCTTACACCAACTTGAACTTGGTCTATAATCAGAAGCCCAGCATCCATGTCATACCCCCTTTGCCCTTCTCCTTTACTTTGTTACTATTCAGTTATTACCCATTTCCTTAGAAGAGTGCACTTTGCCCTGAGAGGGGAAGTAAAGGACACATTCATCACTGGAGGCTGGATGAGAAATGATTGTTAAAACCAAGGGCAGAATGGGTTTTGGATTATACCTTTAGGTATGATCATTTTGAGACCTTTCTTCATGCAGAATTAGAATGTAAAGTGTAAAAAATGTGAAAGGGGGCAGTAAAATGTTAATATAAAAGGGACTAAGTGGTTTATGGACTTCAGTGGAGGAAAAACCCATGTGATTATTTTTTCCTCCAGAAAATTCTATTAAATAAATGTTGACATGAAATGTGAAGTAAGCGTGGAGTAACTTCTCTCATGGAGCATGAAAACAACAACTCCAGATGCTCTGTGTGCTTCTTTCAGATAAAATACAGGCAGGACTTCAATAAGATGAAGGGAGCCGCACATTATCATTCCCTCCCAGCCCAAGACAACTTGGTTCTTAAGCGGGCTCAGAGCGTGAACAAGCTTGTGAGTGAGGTACGTATGGGGACATTTTCACCTGTGTGCTGTCACCTCCTTTATCTCCGACAGACAGTGAAGGGGCGACCCAAGAATGAAAAGTTCCGTGTAACACCACATAAACTACACATGAGTTACCAGTTCCCAAAGAACTAATAGTCCGTAAAAAGCAATTCACAAGAGAGCCTAGGATCAAACTAATTAAATCCTTCTCTGATGGTTCAAAAGTTTCTTCCCAGAATTCTCACAGGGCTACAGATATTCCAGAGTTCCCAGCAATAGATTTCTAGTTGCCAGAATACTGGAGGAGACAAGCTTTATAACAATATGTCATTCTTATAGAGCGGAAAACAAAGATGGGAGCGTTTTGAACGTGGAACCTCCCTCATTCTCTCATTATTGTAGTCAGGTTTCTGAGAAGTTGTGTGTACCATGTGAATTCCCCTCGCCTTAGAGGCTGACCTGGCTGCCAGAGACTGTGTTTTGTTTGGCCTACCCAGTGGTTACGATTTTTATAATTGCTAAGACTGTTTGGCAAGGAAATCTCCCCTCTAGCTCCCCACATCCTTTTTAAGTCCTGGAGTTTCTTCATAGCAGCTTCTCTGTTTGCATTGCCTGTCGGGACCCTGCAGGCATTTGAGTTGTCAGCCTCTTGGCAGGCTATTCACAGGACTCACCTAGCAAGTTATCTGAAACTCAGAAAAGGATATGCAAATTTCCTAAAACATTTTTCTTCTCTAACCCCTAAGAGTCAGTCTTTTACCCCAACGTGTTCCTTAACCTGTGGTGCTCTAATTGCTCAGAATCACAAGGGTGACATTTCCTGGACCTCATCAGCAACCTCAGATACTTTGAAGTAGTAGATGGGTGCCGAGCCCTTGGAACCTGCATTTTAAACAAATATCCCACATGATTCTGATGCTGTAGGCCAGAGGTCAGCAAACTATGGCCTGAGTGCCAAATCCAGCCCGCAGCCTGTTTTTATAAATAAAGTTTTATTGAAACACATCATATTATCTCTGGCTGCTTTTGAGCTGCAAGAGTTGCTATAAAGATGGGATGTTCCGCGAAGGGGCAAATATTTTCCGTCTGGTCATTTACAGAAAAAGTTTGCTGAAACTTGCTTTTGACTCAGAGAACGTTAGATCTAGATGGGATCTTTGCAATCTCTAGGCCCTCGCTTTGTCATAGGCTTGGAAAAGTAAAGTGTCTTGTTCTGGTTCAGATAGACTTTTAGGGACAGAACTAGAACCAGACCGCTGATAATGTAGTTCTACCCAGGAATAACACTGTTACCATTTTGACCTCTTTCTATGTGAATATATCATAAACTAATATATGGATATAAAAACATACATTTGTAGAATTAGAATTCAACGTATATACAGTTTTGTGTTCTTTTAAAATTTTATATCGTATTGTAAGCATTACAATGCATCTTGCATACTTTATTTTTTTATTTATTTATTTTTTGTGGTATGCGGGCCTCTCACTGTTGTGGCCTCTCCCGTTGCGGAGCACAGGCTCCGGACGCGCAGGCTCAGCGGCCATGGCTCACGGGCCCAGCCGCTCCGCGGCATGTGGGATCTTCCCGGACCAGGGCACAGACCCGTGTCCCCTGCATCGGCAGGCGGACTCTCAACCACTGCGCCCCCAGGGAAGCCCGCATCTTGCATACTTTAAAAGTTATATTCCCACCAAATGTTTTATAAGATATGATAACAAGTTGCATTTCCTTTGGTAAGCGGTCACAAGGGAACCTTCCATTTCCTTTTGCTCTTACGTTTATCTAGTAAGACAAACCAGCCAGGCCTCTATTAATGGTAACCACCCTTCAGCTGCCTTCTCCAGCTACCTGGGATGACTTGGAGTCTATTTAGTACCTGTGGCCTCACACCTTATATCTAGCTACCCAGGGGAGCTCAACTAGCCATTTAAAATTAGAAGACACTTTGCATCTATGAGTGGTCTCATTTATTACACTCTTTTGTAAAGTAACTTTTTTGGTTAAATTCTACTTAAGTATACATACAGAGAAGTGCATATATCATAAGTGTACAACAGGAAGAATTTCCACAAGTGGACACGTCTGTATAATTAGCACCCAGATCAAGAAACAGGACATGACCAGAAGTCCAGACACCTGTCCCCAAGAGTATCCACAAAATGGTTTCTAAAACCATTTTGCCATTTTTTTGAGCTATGTGAAATCTTAAAGTATTTACTCTTGAAAGGGGCTGTATATTTTTAATATTCAGAACCAAACTGATTATTTATCACTATTTGAAAGGAAAACGCATATTGTTAACCTACAGTATCCTATGCCTGGTATTTTAAAATCTTGGGTTGAAAGTTTTCTAAAAATATCCCAAGTCGAGTCCTGGTGACATTTTCAAGAGTGACTTCGGGTTTGGTTCTCTTGTGCATCTGGTGTTTTGGTTTCCAAGGTGGAGTATAAGAAGGATCTGGAAAGTAGTAAAGGTCATAGTATCAACTACTGTGAAACACCTCAATGCAGGAATGTGAGCAAGATCTCAAAATTCACCAGTGGTTTGAGTTTATAATGCCTACACGTCTGTTTGGGCTTTTTTTTTTAACGACCTCAATTTCTAGGTCTCCTAAGAGACCAGTCTACGTGAATGTATCTGGGTGTCTTGGAGAAGCATGGCGTCTTAGGCACAAATACTATGAGTTTTGATAGAGATTGCCTGCTGGGGCTGGTCCATGGAGTGTTAAATCCCCTGGCATGCACCTGACCTTGAGCCCTCAGGACTGTACTTGTCCTCTTGCATCCTTCGTGTATAGTAGTATCTGGCTCCTACTGGTCAATGCTGGCGAGGGAGCCTGGCTGAGCATGCAACGTCCCCTCTCAACTTGACTTTGTGCTTCTTCAATTAGTACAAGATCTCAGTTAACCTGCACAGTCACCTAGGGAGCCAGGTGTTATTTCCCCATCTTACAGGTGAGCAGATATATGCTGGAGTGGCATTTGCAGATTTGGAAATTCTCAAAGTCTGGGGATGTATCCTTGAGAACATCAAGGACTAGTTTATATGATTTTACTTCTTTTTTTTTTTTTTGCCCTCATTTTTACTAATTCCAATTTTTTTCACAACTCACACACACACACTGTATTTTATTTTTACAAGAGATAAATAAACTGACACCAAGCATTGTAAATGGATGACCGCAACAAAAGCAGCAATGATTGCAATTACCAAACACGAAACACGCTCATACTATGTCATGATATTGACGTTCAGTCCAGTAATCCTCCACTGTAACGGCTCCTTTACTTTGCAGAGAAAATCGATTTGTATATTTTTTCCTCTGAGTCCTTGTGGGATTTTTTTTTATTCAAACAGAAAGTCACAAAAATTATAATCATCCTCATCAGTTCACTCAGTCCCATGTAATTAATTTTTTTCATCTTGATCTTTTGTTAGCACTTTTATGAATTCATCAGTTTTCCATTAGAGCTCTGAAAATGCTTATTCATTCAGTTCAGCAGTATAGTCAGTTACCAGAAACCTGTACTTGTCAGAGTCTTTTCCATGAATTCCTTGAAGATGAAACCCTTTTCTAGGAACATTTTTGCAAAAGCATGAGTACACCCAGAACTGTCTGTAAACGACAAAAGACTTAAAAATGACCACGGTTAAAGATTTGATGAAAGTTCGTAATAATGCAATTGACAAGGAAATTTAGTTATTTCTGAGATATACATTTTAAAGTAATAACTAGAATTATGACTTATAACATTATACCAGAACATATAAGTTTTTTAGAAATTTCATGTAATGTCTGAAACATTTATATTAACATATTTCCATACAAATAACCCAGAGAAAGTTTAGTATTAGTTGGTTTTTTTTATACTGCAGGTTCTTATTAGATTTTACTTCTGCTTAGCTGCTGCGTATAACAGTAGAATTTAAAATCACTTGGGACTTCGTGAGGCTCAGTAAGGAATGTCTTCTACATAAATACCATGGTTAAGAGCACCAGCTTTGGAGCTGACGGACCTGGCTCCACAATTAGCCAAGTGGCCGACTTCGGGCACGTTAAGTTCTTGGAGCCATTTTTCCCTCTGTAAAATGGGAATGATAATAATTCCTCCCTCCTCATAGAGCGCTTGTGAAGATTAACAGAGATGAGTAGAACTGTGTCTGATGCAGAGTAATAGTATTCTGTTGGAATACTCTCAGTGCCTGGAAACTCCATGGCCTCCCAGGGGAGGTGATTTTAATGTAGCTTCATTAGAAGCTACCCACCTTTTCTTATTTATGACTTCTTGTCCTCCTGTTTTGTTCTTTGTTTGGTAAGCTGCACTTGGGGCATAACATCGTTATTTCACATGGTTGCGGTAGTGACCAATGTGTCGTGTATAAGTCACAGATTTTGGCAAAGCTGGGGTTTTATTCCTCATGTATTTAGAACTGGAGGTAAGAGCATGCAGTGATGTGTACTAGCCCCCAGCATGGGGCTTGCATGCAGCCCCTGTACGATCAGTGCTTGTCCTTGGAAAGCTCCACACCTGTGCAATGGGTTTTCACATTGGAAAAATCTGGTATATTTACAACTGAAAATGTTAAAAAAAAAAAAAAATCAGGTCCGTTTTGTGCCGTCTGGGTGCATCAGATCTTATGTTTTCTTGTGTGCTTGTCTCACCCGAACTTCTTGAATTTTAAGTTATTTTTTTTTAAGTTTGTCTTATTTTTAATTCAGAGACACACTGAATACTTAAATAGGTTCCATTTAATCATTTATGTTTTGGATTAGTGCATTCAGGTGAGTAGTTTATCTTCAATGAGTTGGGGAGAGAATGCTTTTGTTGAAGGTTCTGTGTTCCCATGTAGAATAAATATAAAGAAGACTACCAGAACCACATGAGAGGCCACTATGAAGGAGTTGGGATGGACAGACGGATGCTCCATGCTCTGAAAGTTGGAAGCCTGGCAAGCAACGTGAGTCCTATTGTGAAGGGCCTGCAGGTCCTGGGGGTCTGTTGGTGTGGAGAGTGGTGGGGCACAAGGAATTCAGCCAATTCTTTTTCAACCTCCTTTTTAAAAACATCAGTGTTTTGTTGTGTAGAGATTGACCCAAGAGTTTGTAAATGTTAATCAGTGCAACCAAGGCGAGGTAAAAAAAATCTTTGAAAAATTTTAAAAGCTTCAATTTATTAAACGCAACTTTCTCTGCTTTGAAGAGTACTTAGATCTATTGTGATTGATCCAGTGTGAGAAAAACTTTCAGTTTCTGAGAGATAAAGAGAAATGGATGAGCATAATTCTCATGTGAAATGCTTCAGATTTCCAAAGCATTGCGATGTATTTAGAATTGGTTGGTTGGTTGGTTGATTGGTTCATTCATTCATTCAATCTTAGTGTTCATTGAAAACTTCCTGTATCCAGGCACTGCTCAAGATACTGGCATAACAAAATAGATCAGGACCCTCTTTTCCCAATAGCATGTGATCTATTCATCTCTCTTTGGCTTTGTCAATTCAGTTTACAGGTTTGCAAATGCCAAATTGTAAATCTTGGAGGTAAAGGACACTGAGAAGGAACTGATTTCATTATTAAAACATAAAAACATCAAAGTTCCTCTACTTGAGAATGTCAAATTTGACCTTTAAAATTTTTTTTAAATACTCTGAAGACTCTTGATTTTTCATTGATTTTCTGGGGGTTAGCCAAGAAGCTCTTTTGTTATATACTTGTCTGCAAATGCTTCTTTTTAACAAAAAATTACAAGGGGTTCCATGATTAATAAGAAATAAAATAAATGTGCTACAGATGACATTAACTAATTTTAGATTAATTAAGAAGAAGAATTCAAATTAATTAAAAACAAAAGTGTGAACATAATTTAATTTTCCTTAGAGGTGACGAAACTGAATTAATTTTGTTTCTGGTTATTTTTAAAAGATGCTTTCATGACATTCAAACAAGGTCAAAAGAGAGAGGGGACTAATTTCTCTTTTCTTGTTTTTTGCTTTGTGTTTCAGATTGCCTACAAGGCCAATTACAAACATAATGCTGTCGACTACAACTACCCAGCCACCCTTACTCCTTCCTATCAGACAACAATGAAACTGCTTCCCTTGAAAGACGTATGTCCTTTTCCAATCGTCCTTTCTGCTTTATTCCTGTCACTTCCCTCCAGTAGAGTGATTCTTTGTTTTGGCTGCTTTGGGTCTTCGTTGCTGTGCACGGGCTTTCTCTAGTTGCAGTGAGCGGGGTCTACTCTTCGTTGTGGTGAGCGGGCTTCTCATTGCTGTGGCTTCTCTTGTTGCGGAGCACGGGCTCTAGGCATTCAGGCTTCAGTAGTTGTGGCTCACGGGCTCTAGAACGCAGGCTCAGTAGTTGTGGCGCACAGGCTTAGTTGCTCCGCAGCATGTGGGATCTTCCAGGACCAGGGATCGAATCTGTGTCGCCTTCATCGGCAGGCGGATTCCTAGGGAATCCGAGCCACCAGGGAAGTCCCAGTGGAGTGATTCTTAGGCAGGAAGATGGAAAGAAACAAGATACAACAGTTCATAGGAGATGGAAGGGACTGAGAAAGGGGAACTCTTTTCTGATAGGAAGTCCATATATACACGTTTGGAAACTCTTAGATTTCCAACATAAGGCGGGGACAACTCTGGTTTCATCTTGAAAATATCCTAAGGTTCCATTTCACCTCTTAGAGTTTGGGGACTATGTCTGCTGCTGGGCACATTAAAGTAATTATTCCCTAACAATGATGATCTTTTTTTTTAAAGTTTTGGAGTGTGGTATGTTTAAGGACCAAAGGGAGTAAACTGAAATAGCTATAAGTTGAGAGGAAACGGTAACATTGACTTAAATTTTTTCCCCAGGAGCACTCGGGAAATATGTGTGGAATGATATGTATCACTAATTTATTACAGCAGTGATTTTATTTATCTATAGTTTGGCTTGTCTCCAATGAAATATGTATAATTAATTACATTCGTTGTTTTCTAATTATAAGAATTTTACTACATGTTTATTACAGAAAATTTAGATAATACAGAAATGTACAAAGAAAAAGGTAAATGTTATCTACTATTTTAAAAGTACATAAGGTGGTTTAGAACTGAGTTGGTATCATGGTTGTCAGTGAACGTTATCTCCAATCAATCAATAATTTAATGTATCATTCGACATGTTAATTGAATGCTCAGGGCTACTTTCCTTCACATTCCTTTGGGATCAGCACAGCTTCAGCAGCTGACTTGGGCTTTGCTATTGGTAGATCAGTCTCTGCATCTTTCCCTTTTGCTCAGAGTAGGAGCAGTGTCAGGTTCAGCTGGGCATCTCCGGCGTCTAACAGTTTACAGGACAAAGAAGGCCAATCGTTGGCAAATGATTGTTTGATGGGTGAAAGGGGCTTACCAAACGTGTGATAAGGCAGGGGATGGGAAGTAGAAGAATAGAAAGGGCCTACATTTTGCTTTTCCTTTTCCCAGAAAGTTTGCTCGAGTTGACTTATTCATTTCACCTTAATGAAATTCAAGGTCAAACTTGGCTACCAAAGCCAAGTTTCTCTTTTGGCTGCGTACGTTACCTGGGAAACTGGAGGGATCAAGTGCATCTTGTAAAATTTGAATGCCAATTTTCACAGTAGAATTCTAGAAAAAATGCTTCATGGCGCAAACAAAACAGAGCGCTCTACAATTTTGTATTCCCACCATAACGTGACTTGCTGTTACGTTTGTCTGTATAAGACCGTGGATCAAACCAGGCACCTGGACTATAGTCAGCTCCTGGGGAAGTCGGAGAGGTGAATTAAACTAGGCTGGATTAGAAATATTAATTGGAACCAGAAGTAGTTTCCACACTGGCAACCCATGAGCCAGATCCAGGCTGCAGAGGTATTTTGTTCGGCGACACGGTGTTGAAAAAAACTTGGTTTTGAAGCAATATGTAGAAATTGTGAGAGTTCACATAGGGACTGTGGTCCTAGTTCCTGCATGGCAGCAATTGCCTGGGAACGAGTGGCAGCTGCTTTTATCACCTTCATCTGCTTTATTTTCCCGGCTCCCGTGTGAATTTGAATTTACCACCCTTAATGAAGGGACTTTAGTATTCAGGGAGTTTGGGGAATCCATTTACAAGAAGATTTGTGGTCTCTATTTCTGTCTGGTAGTCTTAAAGGTGGTCAAGTAGCTCTGAATTTAAATAAACAAGCACAGGTCCTTCATTAGAGAGCATTCCCTTCAGATGGATTTTATAAACACTAATAGCATTAAAAATGAGACTCTACCCTCAGCAAAGGGACCTTTCAGAAAGTAGACTGAAGCAATGACCAAGCATCCGTGATGTTGCAAAGATATAATTAATCATGCAGAGTGTTAATTATGTCCTGCAGAGGAAAGTAATTGTACTCTGCAACATACTTAATGTAACATTATCAGGAAGGAACGTGCCATTTAAAAAATACAGTTTTGTGACATTTTATCGTGCATAATTCTGAATTCTAATAGACTCTATTATGAGATGATAATTTTCCCTCTAACTTAATGCATTAGGAAGCTACTGTAGTATAATCTCGTTAATGATTAACATTGAAATGACTTCATATTTCCTAGTTTTCTTAAATACCCCGTGTCCAAAGCTCAGAATGTGCCAAACCTTTTCTCCTTGAATCATTAACTAAAAAGCTTGAAGCAATGCTGTCCTTTTTCTCCAAATCCAACAAAAGAGTCTGTGGCCCAGTATCTGGAACACTCTGCTTTTCCTAGATCTTGTTCTAGAAGCTAATTTGTAAGTCTTTTTTTTTTTTTTTTTTCTAATTTGTCAGTCAGAATCCATTTCCCTCTCTAAACAAAGTTAGCTCTGGCTATAGGGAACACCTGGCCCATCTGTAAGATAACAAGTAACAGTTCCAAGCACACCAGCTTTGGCAAACCACATTTATAGTGGGTAGACTGGGAGCCACTTTGGGAGGCCAACTGCTGGGATTTAAAACCTAACTCTGACACTAGCTGGGTGACCTTGAGCAAGTCACTTCAGGTCTCTGTGCCTCAGTTTTCATGTTGTGAGGTAGGGATAATAACAGTGCCCACCCCACAGAGTGGTTGGGAAGATTAGATGCATCAGTATGTGTAAAGCACTTGAAATAGTGCCACGCACATAGTAAGTGCTATTTTTTAGCCATAATTATTATTAGCTGATGTTGGGACAGGCAAGAATGGAGTGAATACAAGGAAGAGATGCAGTATCAACTGGTCCTTGGGTCTGTTTCACTTGGGTCACTGGGTTTTAAAATATTGAACTATTTTTGAACCCATTACTATAATATTGAACCCATTTTCCAGCATTTAAAAAGTGTAAGAATTTACATAATAATATAGATTTCTGGTTTCTTTGGAGTAATTGGACTGTCTACTCTGAACCCCACTTTGATGCAGGATTACCATCTCCTAGAGCTGAGTGGTAGCTGCTGCCCTTCGCCCCAGTCCCCACCACTCCTTACTACTTCCCCAACAATGAGGCCAAACACTGACTAGTGCCAACCTAGTGCCATCCAGCTAGTGGTCTGTGACTCACTGAGGTGGGCTGTCACCCAGGGAGGTGACAGCAGTCAGATAGAATGGCAAAGACATCAGAGTCTAGTTTAGACAGACAGAAAACAGTAGGGAAATACAGTGCTGGCTGCAGTGCTACCCCTGTGAGGGCAGAGCCAGCTGCCAGAGGAGTATGGCCAGAGGCAGTAGGTGGAGGTGTGGACAGAGTTGGCAATAGCTAGTAGGGATGCAGGGAAGGGGTATGGAGGTCTTAGGCAGAAGCTAGGCCTAAAGAAGCTGCCACACTGTGTGGGATACTGGGAGAGGCCCTGGGCTTTGGACAATTAAACAGAGCCATGAAGACCGTGCATGGGGTGTTTGACGGTGATCTGACTGCTGCAAACAGAGAGAAAGCCTAATTGACTAAAGGGCCTAGACGGGAGCCTATAGGTTTTAAAACACCTTTCTCTGATTTAACGATGTGGATGAACACATTTTCCTCCATTCACCAGCCATTTAGTTGACCTCTTTTATGAGCTGCCTGTTCAAGTCACTCAGTCTTCAGTGGACTGTTTTTTCCATCTGTTGGCTTGGAGTGTCTTTTGGTCTCCAAATGGAATCTGATTCTTTCTCTGCTGATTTGAGAATCATGGCTCTGTAGGGCTGAGCGGGAGGGAGCTAAGTAAATCTTAGAGTAAAGTACAAATGACTTCTTGTGTCTCTTTGCCTCTTTTCACCCAGGTCAACTACAGGCAAAGCATTGACAAGCTGAAGTACAGCTCTGTGACCAACACCCCTCAGATTGTTCAAGCCAAAATCAACGCCCAGCAACTGAGTCATGTAAGTGACCTGCCTCTGCCCAGCTGGATATGGGGGACTTGTAATTGCTTTACAGGGTCTGGATATCTGGTTCCCCAAAGATTTGACTTTCATTGATGGTGACATGTGTCCTATTACAACCATGAGACGACTCTCTTTGATTTAAATGTTTTATTATACAAAATTTCAAATACATTCAAAAGTAGAAAGAATATCATAATGAATCACCAGGTACCCATCACTCAGCTCAACTACTATTAACTCATGGCCAGTCTTGCTTCTATATGCCCATCCACTTCCCCCCTCCATATTATTTTGAAGAAAATCTTAAGTATTGTATAATTTAATCTATAAATATTTTAGTACGAATCTCTAAAAGATATCAAGCTCCAAATAAGGTCCACACTTTGTGATTGGTTGATATGTCTTCAAGACTCTTTTCATCTTGAAGTTTTCCTCTTTATCACTTTTCTTTTCTTGCAAGTTGTTTGTTGAAGAACTTGAACTGTTTGTCCTATAACATTTCCCACATCTGAGCTTTGCTGACTGCATCCCATTGTGGACTTCATGTATTCCTCTGGCCTCCAAATGCCTGTAACATAGTAGTTGGATCTATAGGTTTGATCAGGTTCAGGTTTAATTTGGGGGCAAGACTGCTTCTCAGATGATGCTGTGTTCTTCCACTGAGAATCATATAATGTCTGGTTGGCTGTTTTTGTGTGTGATTTAAGATGGCTTTTATCCAATGGGGGCAGGCATTAGATAATTACTCTTTGAGTACCTACCCTGCACATAGCAAGAGGTTCAGAACTGCCGCAAGTTAAAAAAATAAGTTTCACACCCTCAAGTGCTTCAGAGAACAGTGGGTGAGGTAGCCACAGGGAAATCTTTTGCAAACTCATAACTTTGAGCATGCCTTTGAGTTGTCTGACTTTTCATTTGGTCTTCAATCTGTTAATTTAAAACACTCCTAAAATTACAGGCTTCCTTGTAAAAGGCCTTTTCCGGAAACTCCTTCTCGGCTACAGGCCTACAAAAAGAAAGTGAAGAAGAGAGTGTTCTCTCCAAAGTTCTCCTTCTGCCCATGTAAAAACCATGCACTTACCCTGCAGGTTTATTTTAAATCCAACAGGTGAATTACCATGCTGACTATGAGAAAAATAAGTTGAATTACACATTGCCACAGGATGTACCTCAGCTGGTGAAGGCCAGAACCAATGCCGAATTGTTTAGTGAGGTAAGCGAGCAGCATCGGTGAGATCGTGGTGAGGGTTACTCACAGACGTGAAAATGAAGATGCAAGGATGGTCCAGCAAAACAGGGACCAGGGCCTATTCTGTCCGTGGAGAGGTTCATCAGAGGCGCCCATCAGGTTATAATTTTGAATTTTGCTGTCTCATGGCATGTGGTAGTTCACGGGGCTCCATGGATCCTAGCAATTGAATTCTCACTGTATACGCACATGTATGATGTGTGCTGGGACACACACACACACACACACACACACACACACACCTCATCATCAGTATCATCATCACCCTGATGACTTCTAGCTGGTGCTTTGCTGTGTGGGTAAAATTTAAGTTTTAAGAAGAGCAGTCTTAATCACCAGCTTCTTCCGGGAGTCACCACTAGGCTATGATTAGGCTTCTCATTCTAGTTGGGATTTGTAGGGCAGGAGAACATAGAAAGGAACTAACCTTGGATGGGGAGAGATCAATTAGGAGTTTGGGATTAACATATATACACACGACTATATATAGGATAGGTAAACAGTAGGGACCTACTGTATAGCACAGGGAACTATACTCAATATCTTGTAATAACCCATAATGGAAAAGAATATATACACACACACACACACATATACATCTAAATCACTTTTCTGTACACTTGAAACTGGCACAACATCGTAAATTAACTATACTTCAATAGAAAAAAATAAATAAGAAGGAATAACCTTTTCCATATGCTTATTCTGTGCTGGGCATTGGGATAGGCACTTTACATATGGAATTATTCAGTTGTTATAACCCCTTGGAGGCATTTACTACAGAGACACAGTTGGTGGCCTGGGCTTTGGTATCAGATAGAGAGAGTCAGGTGTTACTACCATGGCAATAATAATAACTTACATCTGTGTTGCACCTTACGTGCTTAGGTTATCTGTTTTCGTGTATACAATTTATTCTCACAGCCACCCTGAGACAGATAATATAATATTGTTTTTTCAAATGGTAAACTGAGGCCCAAAGAGGTAAAGTGACTTGTCCAAGGTCACATGATCAGGAAACAACAGCGCTAGGATGAACCCATGGGTCTTCTCTTTGCCCCCTCCCATTAGCACTGCCCCGCATGACCCTACAGTGAGGGGATCGACTGTGTTAATAATTGATGATATCACTTTGATAACAGCCAAAATTCTGGTCTGTAAACAGAAGAAGACTTTGTTATTGAAAAAACAAAATTCTGTTCAACTTTTGGCAGGACTCTGGATAGCGACTCCCATTCACCTGCGTTCTTGTTTGTCAGGTTAAGTACAAAGAAGGCTGGGAGAAGACAAAGGGGAAGGGATTTGAGATGAAGCTGGATGCCATGTCTCTGCTGGCCGCCAAAGCCTCCGGAGAGCTTGCTAGCAATGTAGGTTTTCTCTCATTAACTCAGAAATGCATGAGAAATTGTTCCGGTGAAACGTCAGTGGTCCCGCAGAAAAAAATAATGACTGTTAACATTGTAAACATCGCTATACTTTAATCTTCCACTGGGTTCGAGAAAGACTGGGAGGTGTTTTTTTAGATTTGTTCCCCTCGCACTTGTTAAACCATAGCCCCTTAGATGGCAAAGTTTCTCTCTCACAGTCGACTTTCCTCTTTCTCTCAAGATTAAATACAAAGAAGATTATGAAAAAGCAAAAGGCAAAGTCCTGGGAACTGCAGACACGAGGCTTCTGCACTCCCTGCAGGTTGCCAAGATGAGCAGTGAGGTAAACGCTTTTCTATCCCCCGAAGCTTCACTGAGTGTTGTGCTGCTCTGAAAGTCTTCCCCCGGCCTGCTTCACCGGAGACTGTTATTTTTTCCACTTCCGCTTATAGTTTCTTTCCTGGCTTGCATGAGAAGCGTTTCCTCTTTCTTTATTTTGGCAAAGGATACTGTTCTTTTAAAGTAGATGAGAAGCATGTGATCCCTAAGGGTGACCGGCATCTACTGTCCACGGCACAAGGTGATCGGCCACATCTATTCACTCTGCGGGTGTTTACTAAACAACTACTGTGCGTGAGATACGGTGTGAGACACTGGGGCCGTAAGAACAAACAGCACATAACTGGTTCCTCCCTAATGGAGCTTCATTCTACTGGGAGAGTTAGACAGGAGGCATCCTGTTTATGGAGGTGACGTCCTGGATGAATCCTCTCGTCCGAACACACACGATATTCAAAATGTTTAGCCACCAACTGGGGCATCCAGGCTCCAACCACTCAGAATGACACTGCTTGTAAACAGCTGTAATGGCTGGAGGTTAACTTTGGTAAATGTCACTTACCAGAAGCCTTTGGGGAAGGAAAGTTCTGCCAGAAGGTCAGACTTGGTTTCTAATTAAGACTTCGTCGTCAATGCCGAACAGGCAGAAAGGAAGCACGGGCATTGGTTTTCTGCTTTACGATGGCCTGCTCTAAGCTGTGAGGTCAGCTTATGCCGCTCTGGTGATGCAGTCAGATATAATTACCTAATGAGTCATGAAGGACCCAGGGCTTGAAATAGAATAAGAGTGTTGGCATCTGGGTCACCATTGTGGTTGTGCCTACAGAACAAGCCCTATGATGTGCACAGTCATGAAGCATTTGGCTTCAGTTTAGACAGAGAACAAATTGGTATTTCCCATTTGCAGTTGGAGCAAATGGGGCCAAAAAAAGATGGACTTGCCCAAAGTCATATAGTAGTCAGTGGTAGTGGTGGAGGAGTGGAGAATTAGACCCTAGAACTCTTACTTACTGGCACCGTGCTGCTTCTACTGTACTACCTTTCCTCACCATCACACCATCACCACACCACCATCATTATCACCAGAAACACCATCACCACCATCATCACACCATCCATCCTCATTGCTAACATTTATCAAGTGTTTGCTCTATGCCATCCCTGCGCTATGTGGGTTTGAGCTACTCTTTTGTTTACTTATCACAATAGCCCTCCAAGGAAATTGAGCCATTAGAGAGGTAATGTGACTTTCTAGAGGTCATCTAGCTGACAAAGGGCTGATCAGATTTGAACTCAAGCTTGGCTGGCCCTGGAGCCCAAGCTTTGTTATTTTGCCTCTTAAAGTTTCTACAGAAACCACGGGTAGAGCGTTCTCTTCCTGGAGCAACTGGGGAAAAAGAGTTAGGAGGCATTCCTCCCAGAGACAAAGTAGTGTGAGACCTCAGTTTCCAGGTGCCACCACCTTACAGAGCCAAGACTTGCATCACATCCTTTGGACAGACAGGTGCCATCGTCCAGAGTGCCAGTTCCTCATGGAAACCTGGCCTACTTTCCGGTGTTTTCACATCACTCCTGCCAAGGCAGGCTTCACGTAATATAGCGTGTTTTGGTGCGTTCAAGGTTGAATACAAGAAAGGCTTCGAAAAGAGTAAGACCCACTTTCACCTGCCCATGGACATGGTCAACCTGAGGCACGCTAAGAAGGCCCAAGCGCTGGCCAGTGACCGGGGCTACAGGAAGAAGCTGCATGGATACACCGCACTGCCTGAAGATATGAAGACTTGCTGGGCCAAGAAAGCCTATGGGCTGCAGAGTGAGGTGAGCCCTGGCCCTTTGCCAGCTCTCCCCACGCATCTCTTGCCACTGGATACAGTGACAATTTCAGAGTGATTTAGAACGTGTGCATGAGTCTGTTAGGTGACTCAGAGGACTAAGAAGAATTTCTGGAGATGTGCCAGGCCCAGGGAGGATGGATGGGGAGGTAGAGATGGAGAATGAGTCAGGACGGTGGAGACGAAAGGGTGGAGGATTGGGGCTCAGAGCTATTGCGAAAGTCAAGATGTGTCGGTAACGGGATGAGCAAAGAGGAAGCAAGTGTTGAAAATGGTAAATCTGGTAAATGTTAAAAAGTACATCTGGGAAGTGTAGCAGGTTGGCAGATAAGATCCTTAGGCGGAAAGTCTGCAAAGCCCTCTCTTCGGTAAGGCAGTGAGGTGTTTCAGAGTTAAGGTAGAACAGCCTCTTCTGATTACAAGCTGAGCCAGTGGCTTCACCCCCAAGCAGAGCTCTGCTCGACTATAACAGAGCGGAGAGCAGCTCTTCCACAGAGACAGATACAGGATCGAGGGCTTTCCTAACTCGCCCGTTAATTTCGCCCCATCCGCATCCACGTGTCTGATTAGAGCTTGGTTTTTCTCTTACAGCTGCAGTACAAGGCCGACCTCTCGTGGATGAAAGGCGTTGGGTGGCTGACGGAAGGCAGCCTCACTTTGGAGCAGGCCAAGAAGGCTGGGCAGCTGGTCAGCGAGGTAACCTGAGCCCAGGCCCCCAGCTTCTAGTCTCTCTCAGCCCAAGTCACCACCGAGAGAGCCACCTTTCCCTCTGATTCCTCCCCCAGCCCCACGCTTATTTTGAGTGAGACTCAGAAGAGCGCTTCTTCATTTTGCACGCATAGCACACCCTGAACTAACTTTCATACCCTTAAGCTTCCCGGGGAGGCATTTTGTAAGAAGCCAACTAAAAGTAGGAGTTGGATCCAAAGCCTCGTTCGGAACGGTTGTGATATACGGTTAGTCACGTAGGAAACATGTTTGTCGTGTAAGAAGTGTGTGATTCCTTCTGAATCAGAGAATCTGGTGTTTGGAGGTCGGCATTCTCATGGTGCGTGTGCCTTAAACTCACTGCAGACTTCGGGCAAGTCACTCAACACTGCCGATCCTCTTTCTCTCTTATAAAAATGAGAACGTTGGAAAGGATGCTCTACAAAGTCCCTGCGGCTCCAAGCCTGTGCTTCTCTTTATACCGTGTAGAGCTCGCGTTGGCAGCAGGCAGAGGAGGACTTTTGAAGGACATTTCTTTTGGAAATGGGACTATTGCGGGAGCTCTGTTTGGGATCTTCAAAGGGGTTTCTTATTTCGGTGCCAGGAAGGCTGAGTT
This sequence comes from Phocoena sinus, assembly GCF_008692025.1. NCBI lineage: Eukaryota > Metazoa > Chordata > Mammalia > Artiodactyla > Phocoenidae > Phocoena > Phocoena sinus. The sequence goes on along the minus strand of NC_045778.1, from coordinate 68,601,601 downwards.
GGCATTTCTCTCACGTATGGTAATAATAGTGACGATAACAGCTGCCATTTATGGACTGGTAATAATTATGTAACCACTGCTATCATTCATTGATGACTTTGAGTGTATTACATACCTGTTGTTCATTCGTTGCTCACATTTACTATTGCTATGTGAGTAGACACTAGTATTCTATTAATATCTCCATTTTACATTTGCAAGTTAGAGTGCATAAATAAGGAGGGTTCTCATTACTTAACTTCTCTGAGACCAACTGAAATCCAGGTGGAGCAAGCCGAACCCCATTTGACTTGGATGGGGTGCAGTAAGGGGACCTTCTGCCTTAGGAATGCCCGTTCCTGTCTCACTTCCTATACTGACTAATTTTCAAGCTCCTCAAGCTCCTTTGCCTTTTTCATGTCCCTGCTCTGCCCTGGGCAGAGTGGGTTCTTGGTTCCTCCCTACACACTTATGATTTGACCAATGCAGAGGCTGGGATGCCCGGGAATTTCCAGCCATGGGAGGGGCACTGTGACTTCCTTCAATTACATAGGGAAGGAGTTTTCCCATTCAACACACTGGAATGAGAAAGAAAAAGTACAAGTCTCTTTGGAATATTTTTTGCAGATTCATTTTTTTCCCGAAGGGAAGAAATTTTGGAGTTTTCCATATTCCAGTCCCTATTTTGGGTTCGACTAGTATCGACAACCCTCTTGCTGACAGCACTGGGGGCTCTGCTCGTCTCTGATCTCCCCACCACGTGAAGCTTTTGCTTCCATAAGCCATTCTCAGCAGCTTCCTTTCCCATCAACTCTGGCAACTCCAACGGAAAAGCCAGAGGAACCAGCCTCCGGGAGGGACAAGAAGTCCCCGTGGGGGGACAGAATTAGCACATTCAAATTTTGCCAGTTGCACTGTGGCTGTGAGATGGCAACATGATGAAGACAAGCCCAGTGATCTGGCACACGGAGAGCTGGGAGGGCAAATCCCACCTTGCCACCCACCTGTTGAATGTGACTCTTGGTGTTGCCCTTCGTTAGAGCTGATACTTCCTGGGTCATCCTGACGGCACCGTGAATAACAGCGATGGCGAGCGTAGTGAACACTTACTCTGCCCAGGGACTCGACTCGTGGGAAGTGTGGCATTGAAGCCTCTGTACCACCCTCAGTGAAGCAGCTTCTAGTGTTTTCCACACTGTACAGTCCAAGCCCGAGTGGCTCAGGTGATCCAGTGATGTGCCCAAGGCCGTGAAGCCGAATAGGTAGACGGGAGATTTGGACCTTGGGATTCATGGTTGCAAAGTCCAAGTTCCCTCCACCTCACTGTCCTATGTCAGATCTAGGTTTATAAAATGGATCCATCCCAGGGCTCATGGTAACATACAGGGTTCACAGAAGGGAAAATTCGAGTCCCCTTTCAGTAGTAGCAACTAAAACCAGCTCACCAGGGCTGGAAGTCTCAGGTCTGCATCGTCCTCTTTAAGCTATAGGACCAGCTGGAGCATCCCCCCTGGGGAAATGCTTGGGTCACAGAAGGTATGCGTGTGTATGCATGTGTGTGATGGTGGGGACAGCCCGATCCTAATGCCATGGGGTTCCTTTTCTTTGGAAACAGAAAAACTACAGGCAGAGGGTGGACGAGCTGAAGTTTACCAGTGTGGCCGACAGTTCCCAGATGGAGCACGCCAAGAGGAGCCAAGAGCTGCAGAGCGGGGTGAGTCCCAGGCTGCCCTTTCTCCACTGGGCTGCTGTGTCATGGGCCTGGGAACCTCTAGGGACAACAGCGGGTGCTGCCCATGCACGATCCAGGGACCGAAGAGCCTTTCCTTTAAATAGGCTGGACCCAGCTCTCTATGGGCTTCCAGGCCTCCCTGCCCCACCCCACTACACTTCTCCTCTGGTTGTTAAGGGCAGATGTCAACTGACATTATTCCTTTTCAGCTTTCAGTCTTTCCTAGTTCCTTCTTTCTTTCTCCTTCTTTTCTGTCTTATCAAAGACTCCATAATTCTGGAGCCAGGAGAGAGGAGGATAACATTTGCTTGTGGGATGTGTGCATTTCATGCCCACTTGAGCTCAAATGTGGAAGGTGGGACAACGAAACACCACATGTTATTTACATGTTAGTGGTCAACAGCCGAACAGGTGTAGCTGCTACCACCTGGCCAGGACGTTCCTACCTTTCCTTCCTAGAGGTCCAGGTACACCTGCCAGAAAGCATGCAATCAGCATAATTCAGAGTCAGCAGGAAGCCACTGCATGGAAACTCAAGCTGGGGAGTGGGAGAGGGTGGAAGAGAGAAAGAGCAGGAGTGATATGGTTTCCACAGAGGAGATGTTCACTCATGTTGCCTTTTTGGTTACTGTTCACTTTCCAGGTGTCAGTACCTGTGGAAACATTAGGTTTGATTATGGGGTGCAGGTGACAGGGGATGCTTCTTATTTTTCCCACCTGGGGAGTCTGTGCTCATCTGAGCCCTCAGGTGGGTTACTTTTTGTGGCCATGGACACTGTGGATGGGAACAGCTTGGGGAAGTCGACGCCTCCTCAAGGGAGAGGTGTGAAAACGAAAACCTTAGAGGGGTCTCAGGTTGACGCCCCGGCTACATTCTCCTCCCAGCCCCTCACCGCTGTTGCTCCTTCCTGCATCACCTCTTCTGCGTTAAGCCTCGCTTCCTGCACGCTGCCAGCAGCATCAGGTCTGGTTGGTCTGGTAGTGGACTTTCCACGTAAGACACAGGGAGCTGAGCGGCCAGCCACCTCCTCCCTTGCCTCCTGCTTCTGACTCAGTGCTCTCTCCCTACAGGTGGTCTACAAAGCAGGGCACGAGCAGTCTGTCCATCAGTACAGCATCAGCAAAGACGAGCCTCTCTTCCTACAGGCCCAAGCCAACGCCGCCAATCTCAGTGAGGTACAGCCAGAGGGAGTGAGCAGCCCAGGGCTCTGCTTCCCTGCGTGTAGGCGCCTGGTCCACAGAACCCACCGGCCATGTCGGTGTGTCTGTGTCAGCTGAGGCTGCGTACGTCTGGTCATTGTAAACAGCTCGTGACCAGTATCTTAGGGGGAGGGAAGACCAGCCTTTGGTAGGAATGAGCTGGTGGGAGATTTGAACCACTGACTCTAGGATGGGGTAGGAGGAAGTGGTTATTCCGGGACTGGAGTTAAAACAGCGTTAAGAGGGGAGTAAATAAGAGCTCAGACATTAGCTTCAAACTGCCTGGGTTTGATCCTTGTTTCTAACACTTACTAGGTGTGCAAGCTTAACCAGTTTCTTCGCTCTTGGTTGTCCCAAAACGGGACATGAGGGCACTCCTAGTCTCCTCGACATTAGGTCGCCTTGAGGCTTCAGCGAGCTGATGTATGCAAAACACTCAGAGGAGCGTTCACAGGGCAGTTGTTCCTTAGATACGAAAGCTTGCACAGTTCCAGCTTTCCTTCTCTGTCTTCTAAGGAGGGGCCTTTCTTGGCTCTTCTGCTTGGCTCCCAGGTCTTTAGGGTCCTGATCCGAGGAATGGGTAGAGGGGAGAATTAGAAGGAGCAACAGAAGCTAAACTGATTCACACACAGAAATGGAGGGAGCCTTCCAGAAGAAAGAACTTGAAATCTGGAGGTGGGGGGGCAGGACAAAAAATGGGAGGAACAAAGAAAAGACCCACATGGACTAGAGGCTGGGATCGGAAAGGAAAAGGGGTGCAGCTGGAGCAGCTGCTGGGCTGGTGGGGTGTGTGGACAGAGACGGAGAAGAGAATTTTCAGACATGCTGCTGTGTGTTGTGCAATGTTATTCCACCCGTGACAAGTCATTAAGACTTCCATGAAGACGCCTAGTATTTTCCAAGTCTTCTGGAGTTCAATTTCTGCCTCTTTTGGCCAAAGCCCTGTGTGGCAAGAGGCCTTAAGGCAGGAACAAGAAGGCCTGGTTGTATGCCAGTTACAGGTTTCTCTGGCTCTCAGGGTTTCTACAGAAGGATGTAATAGGTGTTTGCCTCTTGGAGAGGTCATTGAAGAGTCTAAGCGAAGCCCTCTCACGTGAGGATGATCTCTTTTCTCCTAAATCCCCTTAGAAACTGTATAAGAGCAACTGGGAAAAGCAGAAGGCCAAAGGGTTTGAGCTGCGTCTTGACTCCTTGGCCTTCCTGGCAGCCAAAGCCAAGAGGGACCTGGCCAGCGAGGTAAGCCAGTCCCCAGCTTGTACTCGACACCACGAATCCTGACATTTACATCTGGGAGGGTCTGAAAGTGTCCTGGCAGGTTTTTAGTCTCTCTGAGCCTCAGGGTTCTAATGTGTAAGATGTAGATAAATATGACCACCTTGCAGTGATAATCGTTGAAGTGTCTGGTACGCTGCCTGCTGCACACTGGTTTTTGGTAAGTCGTAACTATTATTATGAGCAGTGGTTGTGTGAGTGGTAATCCAAATCACTCATTTCACAGATAAGCTGATGCCCAGAGACATTCCATGACTTTCTAAGGTTGCAGAGGCCTGCTGACGGTTAAGAGTACAGGCTCTGGTGTCGGATAGACTTGGGATAAAATCCCAACTCCATCACCTACCAGTTTGTGATTTGGGGCAGGTTGTTTAACCTTTCAAAATCTCAGTTAACTCATGGGTAAATTGGTAATTGCAAAACGGTTATGAGGAAATGAAATGAATTGAGGTACATTAAGTGTTCTGTAGTCCAGTGCTGTCTGTTATGAGTCTGATGTGAGATGAGGAGCCTAGGACAGAATGTAAGTCAAACTCTGCTTCCTTCATCGAGAAAGTCTTGCTTCCAGAAAAACCCCCAATATATATACATGTGTGTATATATATATATATATATATACATTCTGTATCTATTGTGTATATATATATATATATATAGTACATATATATACAGAAAATATATCCGTAAATGTATATAGATATCAGCTGAACTAAACAGTGGCTTGGCAATGTGGTTGATTTCCGTTATGACACAAGCCTCTTATCTTATCAACTGGTAACATTTTACAAACCAGCACTTGTCTTCAGATGCACTTTGAGTGACACAGATTTATACCGTGCCTGGCTCATCGTAAGTGTTCAATAAATTGTGGCAGATATTAATACCGTTGTTCTTGCTGGCAGACTTGAGGGTAGAGCCCAAGTCTCCTGAAGGCCACGGTAATGATGATGTTGAAATGATGCCACACGCCAGTATTCTGTTACAGTTTTCAAAGCACTTTTATATTTATTCTTTTTTCGGATCCTCATTACTTTTGGCCCAGTGCTTTTTCAGGCCAATGTGCTCCCTTTTGCTCCCCATAACTCCTAAATATTTATATGTACCTCAGTTGTCTTTAATTTGAGCTTCTTTCTGAAACAGCAGTTGTTGTCTTTTTCATTTTGTGATGACTTTCTATTTATAATATTCTCACTGTTACCAAAAAAGATTATAAAGTGGCTTTCATGAAGGCAACAGGCCACTTAAAAATAAACCCAGAAATACAGAGACAAGATGGAATTTCACCAGGAAATTGAGAAGACTGTTCTATAGCTGAACTTTCAGTTTAGCTCTGAGCTTTCTGGCAGTCCAGGTGTAAAAGGAAATAATGAGTAGTAATATTTGTTTTCACTGTTTGATCAAAGGAAATACATCAGTTGTTCTAAGGAGGCAAGCTTTTTATGACACTAATTCTGATAGGATTCTGTTGTATGGCTTTGCTTTAACCTTCTTGCATGGCTTGATACTTAATTCCTTTAGGAGATGCTAATGTACCCCTGCTCTCTTCCTCTCATTTAGGTGAAGTACAAGGAGAACTATGAAAAGTCCAGAGGGAAACTCATTGGGGCTAAGGGTGCCCAGGGGGATTCGCAAATGAGCCACTCACTGCAAATGTCCAAGGTGCAGAGTGAACTGGAGTACAAGAAGGGATTCGAGGACACCAAATCCCAGTGCCATGTCCCCCTGGACATGATCCACCTCGTGCATGCCCGCAAGGCTCAGCACTTAGCCACAGACATAGGCTACAAGACGGCATCCCATCACTTTACAGCTTTGCCCACAGACATGAAAGTGGAATGGGCCAAGAAGGCTTACGGTTTACAGAGTGATGTAAGCTCTGTGTGTGGGTTTATGTGTGTGTGTGCTGGTGTTGGTGCCAGGGTTTTCCCAAACCCTTCAGGATGTCGTTTATTCTCTGAGATACCTGTTTTTGGATCCCTAAGTGGAAACATTTTAGCTTCCTAGTGCTTTAACTTTTACTCAAACTATGCCCATTTTAGATTCTATACTACCCCCAAAAATCATCCAGTTACTCCTTTCTTCTTGGAATTCTGATCTACATATGTTTTCCGTATTTCTTTTTCTTGCAGGGTGGTGGCGACAGTGGGGTGGGAGGCATGTATTTGTGACCTTAACTGTGGCCTGCTCTGGGAGAGCATCCCTGGTACTCATTCTAACGTTGGTAGTCCCATTTTTAGAAAGGGCACCTTGCTAGTCGTCAACAACCCTCTCCCCTTTCTCGTTATATTCTTTCATCTTCGGTTGACTCTTGCAAGAGAAAGTGGGTGAACCGAACAGGCAGGTCAGTTGCAACCAGACTGTCACACGTGGGCGTGGGGTGGAGGCAGCGCAGACACACCCTTCCAGGTAGAGCTCTTTCCCGATCGAGAGGTGATATGCTAGTTTTAGAGACGTGTCCACTTAAATGGCTTTCCATTAAAAGTACTCCTTCAATGGCAAGGGAAAAAATGAGAAATACCCCCCACCCCGCACCGAGCTTCCTAAGAAGGAACTGGCACCGTGGGAAGCCTCGAATGTCTTGTGATATTCCCTCAAATAGCTCCCCACCTGGGTTCTGTTGTGAATTCTCATTTTCTTCTCCCCTGCATGTCATTTTAAACAAGAGACCAGGCAAAGCAGACAACGAGGACGGGCTTCTTCCGGAGGTCTGCGTGGCCTGTAATGAGGGATGCGGCTCATTTGGCTCCTGCGGCCCCACCCCCAATGGCGTCGGGCGGGGCCAAAGCCGCTGGCAGCAGGGCGGCTCCAATTAAGCGGGAAATTAATTTACATTTTGGAGCCCTACCTGTGACTGTGCAGAAATAGATAAGACAAAAGTGGCATCTAATTTGACTCAGCTGGCACCAAGGCGACATTGGGGAGCTGTTAACAGCCCTTTAAATGTCCGCACACCAACAATGGCCTGCCTTTTTTTTTTTCTTTCCTTTCTCCTTTGTCAGAACCAATACAGGGCAGATGTGAAGTGGATGAAAGGCACGGGCTGGGTCGCCACCGGGTCATTAAATGTGGAGCAGGCGAAGAAGGCAGGAGAACTCATTAGCGAGGTGAGATTCCCTGACAGCGTGCAGCAGGCCTGGCTGCATTAGGCGTGCGGCATTTCTGTATAAAATTAAAATAATTTCCACTCAAAAGGCAAAGCTACATGAAAGGCCTCAAAACCCAGACTAAGGCTGGTAATTAGAGGGAAACTACATACCAAACACACCCCAGTAGGGGCCCAGAGAGCCCTGGCCAAAACAAAGTGGGTGACAAATGATATTATGAATAATAATGACAATCAAACAGAGCTCAATTGCTACCCACCAACTTACCTTTTTAATGAAGCAACACGGGACAGATGATAAAAAGATACATTTATTGCACCTAGAAAGCCCTTTTGTGACTTCACGCACGTTTTCTCCCTCTTTCTTTCTGCAGCAGGCAGTGTTAACAGTTTTTGAATATTCATGTGGTGTCGAACACGTGACACGGTTCTGGTTCTTTTTTGTTGGAGGGTCTCATTTCTATTTGAATCTCACTCCCGTCTACTTGCAGCCACCCTCGCTGGACCTGAAGGCTTATGAAAGGAGCCCTTTCCTCGCATTTTAGGGCAGTATCCCTGAGCAGATCTTTTAAAGATTAGATCAGGGTTTCTCAACCTTGGCCCTGTGGACGTTTTGATAATTCTGTGCGGTGGGGCTGTCCTGGGCCTTGTGGGATGTTTGGCAGCATCCCTGGCCTCTACGCACTAGATGCTAATGGTACTGCTTCCCATTATACACATCACTTAGACTTCGAGATGATTCCTTCATGCATCAAAGTCTGGCATCCAAGGGATCTTTTTGGAACCATTTGTCCCATGGTGGTCTTAATCTTCTACCACATTTTGCAAACTTATTCAACAGATTTGCTTATCTTCCGTGCTTTATACTTAGTCCTCAAACTTCAGGAAGGCAAGACATCTTGCAGCAACTTTTCCCAACCATCTCATTCCAGTTTGGCACATTTCCAGTTTAGTGTCAAATTGGATTGGCCTCTAAATTTTCAGACAGAATGCCAGGCACCGTGAAAGAGCCACAAATGCACACACACCTGTCATTTAAAGCAGGAGTTAGCAAACCTTTTTTTGCAAAGGACCTGATGGTAAATATTTTTCATTTTGTGGGCCACACTGCTTCTGTTGTAACTGCTCACCTCTACCATTGTAGCATGATGCAGCCATAGACAATACGTAAATGAACGGGCACGACTGTGTTCTAATAAATCTTTATTTACAAAAACAGTTGATGGGTCAAATTCAGCTGGATATTGAACTGTCTTCTTAAGACAACCCAGTATACAAATATCCAACCCAATAAATAAGGAAGTGTTTCTAAAATAATTGTTTGATTGGAGAAAAGATATACTTCATAATCCCGTTAAGATAGCCACTGTTTTCAGTCTACTGGAACTGTAATTTAAAAAAAAAAAAAAGGAATGAATTGAAGCATAATTTTCAGAATACTTCAAAATTGGGTATCTAGGACTTTGTTAGCATTTGTATTTCTTGTAATTTTTTTTTTGTTTTACTCAGCCTCTTTCAAACTGTATGATGACTCCTTTCAATAATAGCACCCTTTTTCTTATAACCCTTATAGAATTATTGTGTATGTTAACTGAACCGGTTTCTAAAGTGATTAGATAATGTACAGTCACTGACTTAAATGCAAGGGTTTTGACTCTGGTAGTCTCTGCCCAATTCTTCTGTGGAAGGAAAATAGAAAGCTTCAACTGATAAATGTAACTGTGAGTGTTCTTTCTTGCTTGGGAGACCTGAACTAAAATATGTAAACAACTGCAAGACAGTATTTGAAGGCTATATAAAAAAATCCTTTACTAAGTGTGTATCCTCTAGTATTTTACTGGTATAACCTAATTTTGAGATGTTTTCTTTGCACCAGGTAGAAATCCTTTAATGTTAATTGACACGAGGTTATTCTTAAATTGAAACAAATATTAACCTGAAGGCACCTAGGATATAAAGATGGAGGAAGCCGAATAATAATTATGTTCACAAATTCACTCTAATCTCAGACAACCTATGATTTTCTCTTTCAAATGGCATGAAAGAACAGCACAAAATTCACAGCTTTGATCTTTTTCTGCTCAACAGAAGAAGTACCGTCAGCATCCAGATGCTTTGAAGTTTACCAGTATTAAAGACACTCCGGAGATGGTCCAGGCCAGAATTAGTTACACCCAAGCAGTGGATGTAAGCGATAATGTATATACATTATGACTCTAAGAGTGGGCTCTTCTTTCAACCCTGCGATTGAAGCCCAGGGGTTCTTGGCTTGCTCCTTCTGTTGTTCTAAGGATGAAGGAGCTTCTTATCCTTTGTTGAGGGCTCACCTTAGTGGCGGGGCCTCCTCATCAGGATGTAGATGGGTGTTAACCGCTGCTCTTAGGATACCAAGGAGGGCTCCACCACCCCACTGCCCCATGCTTTCACTCCTCCCCATTTGCATGTCTCCAGGATTTGTCTGTGGTCGAGGTCTTTTCCCCTCTCCTTTTGTTTTGAAGCATTGTTTTCGGACATGGGACTTCTGGGCGAAATTCTTGGTAATTATAACACCTAGGAATTAGAATGCCTAGGGCTTCTTGGGACACACGGCAGGAATTCTTGCTTTCCGAATTCTCCCAAAGACTTTGAAAAGGATTTGGGTCTGATTTATGTACATTAGACTAACTTTCGAGCCATTTCCCATACTCCCTTTATAAAATGAAGCCAAGATCTGGCCTTTTGCCCTCCCAGCGCAGGGTTCCTTGTAAACTAGACGGAATGATGAGGTCCTCTAAAAATTCATGTTAAGACATGGATTAGCCCTGGTCGGCTGATTCTACTGAGAGGGGCCCCCAGGTCATTGCGCAGGGTGGACGTGCCTTTTAAATATCTTCAGACCATTTAACTTGCCATGAGGGTAATTGACAAAACTTGGTGGGGAGGGCTTTCAAAATGTCTCCCTTGCTTCCCAATTGACCAGATTATTCCTGTTGGGCCTTATTCGACAGGCATTCTGAGATGGCTTGAGTGCCTGTCAGAATATGTTATGGGATGATTTACAAACTTACGGGTTTAGAAATGTATAATTTCTTGACCATCACCCCTTCAGAAGCAAATTTAATTCTGAGAAACACAGATGGTCAAACAAGAACTTTTGTATGGAAAAAAAAAAAAAGAAAATAGCTGCTTTTTTCCTTATCCTAACCAACTCTAGGGGGCACTGCTGTGATACGTAGAAACTTGGACACATCTAATAAGATTTGGGATGGAAAAGCCTGGTTTAGAAACTTTCTCTGGTGGCAGATGCCAACTCCATGTGTCATTGCTAACTACTAGAATTATCATAAGCCCAGATAAGAGTTCTAGATGAATAGCACCCCAGACCCACCCAGGAAACGTTTATTAGCACAAGATTCCTTGAGGTGGCAGGAGGGGAGGAGGGTAGAAGGTCCAGAGAAAATCTCGCCTGTGGAAGAGCCATTTTCTCTTGTGCCTGCTGAATTTTGATGTCCTTTCCTAGCTTATAGTTAATAACGAAATTACTAGATGTTAACCAGCCATCATTTTCTCATTTGACACCCATCTCAGCAGTGTGCTACAAGTGGAGTATTAACTGAGAGGGAAGTTTCAGCCTGTCATGTTCTGGGCTGGGAACTAGAACTCCGGAGGGAATGAAGTACATGTCACCGCGCTTAGCCGTACGAGCCAGGGAGAGGCAGGGCGCCCAAGATCTTGTCTCTGTGCTGAGATGGCAGCTGCAGTGCCCTTGTCTCCTGGAGTGTGACTTGGCTGACGGCTGTATGGGGGAGGCTTCTGGGTTTAATGCAAAACCTCTCTCCATCCACAGAGGTTATACAGGGAACAAGGAGAAAACATAAAGCATCATTACACACAGACAGCGGATCTCCCGGAAGTCCTGCTGGCCAAGCTGAATGCCATGAATATCAGTGAGGTGAGGCTGATGGAGGGGGCGGGGGCTGGTTTTAATTACTGGAGGTTCAGGGACCTGCACAGTTGTACTGCATCCCATGCTCAGAAGCGTCCTGTTCTTCCACACTTGGTTTAATGCTCTGCTGTCACCATGTTGAAATTTGTTGAGATTTCTGAACAAGGGGCCCTATGTTTTCCTTTGCACTGGGCCCTGCAAATTATGTAGCTGGTCCTGCAGAAGATTCAAGCTCATTGATAAGGATGAGACTAGGAAAACTTCCTGAGTGCAAAGGACATTTGTACTGAGGGGCTGGAATATGGGAGCATCGGAATATAGACATCCAGCCAAAGAGAGACTTGGGAGACTTAACTCTTCCCTTCCATCCTCCCTATCAGCACCCGCTTTCCTCTTCTTCAGTAGAGACAGTCGTTCATCTTTATTCTCCATCAAGAGCTGTGCCCACGCACCTCATGCCTGCTTCTTCCCATCAACTGCTGCTCAGAGCGATCTGGTTCTGACTCCAAAGCTCTTGCTTTTTAAACCCACCCCCATGGCTCTCCCCTCCAGGGGTGGACATAAGGCAGGATCCAACACTTTGTTGGTTTTTGCTAAGCCACAGTGATCTCTCACTGGGGGAAAAAAACTCCACAAGAAACCAGATTCTCGTTTTGATAATGGGAGTTCCGGAAACCACCAGGTCACGGGAGGGTCTTTATTGGTGTACATCTTCTCGACAGACGCGTTACAAGGAATCCTGGAGCAAACTTCGAGACGGTGGCTATAAACTGAGATTGGATGCCATTCCGTTCCAGGCGGCAAAGGCCTCTGGTGAAATCATAAGTGATGTAAGCCTCCACCTCCATTCCTAGGACAATGTTTAATACTCACCAATTTTTATTCCCTTTGCCCCTCACCCCTGCCTTCTTTTGCCTGTGGATAACATCCTCTGCTCTCCCAACTGACTGTGAGAAGGAACATGCCTTACAACAACAGCAAAAATCCCCCAGCCAGGGTACAAAGCTGATGCTGGACTGTAAATATGGACCCCCGGCAGATGAAATGCACCCTCCACCAAGCGCTTTCCTAAAGCAAGTCCACGTGAAGAGACTGTTAACAATGTACCCACCTTCCTCCAGTGTGGGCGGCCCAAGCGCTCTCATGTCCTGCCATTTCATATCCCAGCCCTTTAGTCATTGGGAGGCTTGCATATGAAAGAATAGGCCTTTTGACGACTCCCGCGCCTTTTCTTTTAACTCACCCAGTTACTGTCAAAAGAACAAAACATTTTCACCCAATACCCACCTCTTCCATTCCGTGTCCCTTGTCCTCGAGCTGTTACTCTCTCCCGCTCTCTTTCCCTTTAGTACAAATACAAAGAGGCATTTGAGAAAATGAAAGGGCAGATGCTCGGCTCCCGGAGCTTGGAAGATGATATCAGCCTTGCGCATTCAGTGTACGCGAGCTCTCTGCAGAGCCAAGTAAGTGGGAGAGAACGCAGTGGAGCTGGGGGCCCCCCACCTAATGACGCACAGCCGACAGATATCCTGTGTCCTTCCGGTTGAGGGTACTGGCTCTGTCCTAGCTAGCTAGGTGGCGTGGTCAGGTCCCTTGGCCCCTCTGGGTTTCAGCTTCTTCCTCAGTCAAGTGAGAGATAGGACTACTTGACCCCTTAGCTCCCTTCCAGGCTGGACATTCTAGGATTTTGACCAGTGACCACACATGGGGGCCTGTGGGCTGGATTTGGACTGCAGAGGTGTTCTGTTGGGTCTGCAGAGCGAATTAATTGCAAACCTTGCAAAACGGAAAACTTTACATAAAAGTTTGAGACTTCTGTGCAGAAGCCAGACCTGGATTCCTCAAGGCTACTGTTGAAGTTGATTACTGAGAGCCCCATTTAGAAGGGATCTGTACTCTCCTAGTCATGCAGCCAACCCCTCCGCCCCCCGCCTTCCTCCTTCACTCATTTATGCTACCTGTCTGGTCTCTGGTGGCATCTGAGTTTGCACCCCTTGATTTGATCCCCTGGGTGCTGGCACATGTGTGTATACAGTATCTCCTTGCCCATACGTGAGTTGGCTAATGGCTGTGATGAAATCGAATATGTGTCCAACATGTAGCAGAGGACTAAACATTTTACATGCAGTGTCTCATTTAATCATCAGCTTATTTCTAGGAGCATCACTTGTTCATCCTGGTTACTGATAAGGAAACCTAGACTCTGAGTGTCTCAATCCCTTGCCCAAGGTCAGCTTGCAAGGGCCAGACTAGAACGCGCAGCCAGCTCGCCATCGCGTGCTCTTTCCACGGTTTCACACGTTCTCGTCTCTTTTGTTCTCTGCCTCAGTTTCCCTGTTTCTAACACTTCTCTCCGCTTTCGGTACTGGGGCGGGATTGGACATGAATTGTCCCTGGCTGTATGCTAGGGGTGGGGAGGGTGCGCGGAGGTGGGGGTCGGAGGTTAGGGACGAGTGGCTGGAGCTTGGAGGGCAGTGGGAAGGGTGGAGGAAGAGGCGGCGCTTATGTATCTGACTCCCCAGAAAGCCCAGAGTGAGCTTTGTGGACCTTCAAACGCTCCTCCGAGGACTGGGGCAGAGCTTGAGGTCTGGAAATGGGCCTCTCCCTTCCTCCCTCAGGATGCATGTTGGGCTGTCGGGAATACCCACCCCTCAGAACTGGCTTTTCAAGCATCTGCCCACTGCTCCTGGCTCCCAGATTTACTGGGATGTCATCTGATGTTTGAAGAAGCTCTCCGTTACCTAGCATGAGAGGAGAGCCCCTGGTGTCTCAGTCTGAACTTGAGAGGGTGATGGGGAGAAAGCGTGTGGAGCGGGCGGCGGCTTAGCCATGTGTCTTCTTGCCTCTGGAAAATGGGAAGATCGAAGGACTTGAGCAAGGGAACCACTGACATTATATCTGTCCCTTGAACTTCCGTATTTTCCCCAAGTAGGGGAACCATGGGCCTTGATCATCCAAGAGCTGGAGATGGTGAGTGGCAGGACCTGGAGACGAGCCCTGCTTGTTAAGCCAGTCGCTGCAAGAAAGGAGCCCTGGCCCTGCCAGGAAAGCCTCCTGGGCTCACCTGGGACAATCACGTCGCATTGCTCTCCCTCATGGTCCCGATGCAAATGGCGGCTTTGAAATAGCTGCTCTTGATCTGTCTGCCCATCTAGGTGAATTACAGGAAAGACTTTGAACACTCAAAGGCACAGTTCCATCTGCCACTGGACATGGTAACACTGGTGCATGCCAAGAAGGCTCAGACCCTGGCCAGCGACCAGGACTACAGACACCCACTCCCCCAGTATACTTCCTTGGCCGAGGACCTGAGGCTCAGCTGTGCCAAGAAAGCTCACAGGTTGCAGAGTGAGGTAAGGGGACCGGGCCTCTCTCTCCAGGCTCTTTTCCTCTTAAATCTGACCGTGAGGCAGTGACCCACAAACTGCTGATGGCTCAGTGGGGCTTCCGGAGATGAGGAACCCCGTACCTGGGTTTTCTTTTAAAGCACCTACCCTGCTTGTTCCTGCCTAGCTCTTCATAAGCACAATTGCACGAATCTGTTAACAGCAACGACAGCAGTTTATTGAGTACTTCTGCTGAATTCCGAGCATTGTGTTTTCAGGCATTATCTCATTTAATCCTCCAAATGACCCTAGATCGGTACTCTTTATCCCCGTTCTACAGAGAAGCTATAGTGAGTCTCAAAGAAGTTAAATAGCTCATGCAAGATCATAAAACTATAAATGAGAAAGCGGGTGCTGGGACTCGGATGGTGTCCAAGGAAGACGCTTTCAAGGCTTATGGTTTTGCATGTTCAAGACTTGCCAACGGTGTTGCCTCTGGCCCCAGCTTGAGCTGGGGGTTCTTCTTGGTGCATCGTATGTTCCCGGGCCACCCAACTTCGGAAGAGGCCTGAGGTCTGCTGGGAGAGTTGCTCAGAGCCCCTTTGGAACTGACCCACTTCGGGCAGAGGGGAGTGTTGGGCAGAGGGCAGGGAAATAAGGGTCCCAGAGACCCTTCCTGAGTCCTCCCAAGGGGTCTTGGAGGCCTTCACGCCCCCCACCCCCACCCCAATGAGGGCATTTCTAGCTCATGCCACCTGTTTTCTGAAGCAGGCAGGCCCGGGAGCGTTGGGAAGCGTTGGAGGATTTCCTCACTCCCAAGGAGATACAGAATGTGTCTTCCCAACAGGCAGCAGCCTCCTTTTTGGTACCCGCCTCATCTCCCAGCTTGCCACCACGTTTCCGTGCCGGGAGATTTGCGAGTAACCGGCCTCTGCTGGAAAATAAAACAGCCCCCCCAAAACCCGCTTTCTGGTTTGGCAGAGCCTGAGAGCTGAGCGGTGCTCAGATCCGGGTTACTGTTGTCCACTGGAGTTTTCCGCCTGTGTACAGCGTTTACCAAGTGACGTAAACTGTCAGGAACCCGACAGCAGGTGGAGGAACGAGGGAGCAGCCACGCTCAGCTCAAGGGCCCGTTCGTCACTTGAGCAGAGCCCTGGCTTCCCCTGCCTCTCGTTGCCATAGCAATTGGAAGGCGGCACGCACCGGGGCGCCTCGGTGGCCGAAGGGGAGTGAACTTGGGGCCCCCTTTAAACTGTCAGCCCAGACCCCTCAGGTACACACACCGCCTCCACCCACACAGACTCGGGCCTTCGCCAGATTATTCTGGATTCATTTATTAGTTCTTTCTTAACCCATGATTAATTAATGCCGCCTTCTGCTGCTGGGTTTTGTTTTGAAGACCCATTAAACCATTTCCACACTTGCCCCAAGACAGCTGACTTTCTAACCACAATCCGCTCCAGCGTTTATTTTTTGATAGCCCACATTAAAATAAAAATCCGCCAAGCATCCCTCTAACAGCTACGGAGACAAGTGACAGCAGAATTATTTTCTTCTGACCTACATTTTTGTCTCCCTAATGAGCATTTAAGTAAGAAGCGTGTGTGTATTTGCTGAGTGTGATGTATCTGGAGAGACTGCCTTGGCCTTGAGTTCTGATTACGATGCTGTCTGTTGTGGGTCCTTCCTCATTCTGCGAGCTTGGCTCTTCTGATTCCTCGTGTTGTTCCTTGTAGAATTTGTACCGGTCGGACCTGAACTTCATGCGAGGCGTTGCCTGTGTCATTCCAGGCACGTTAGACATTGAAGGGAGAAAGAGAGCATCTGAACTCATCAGTGAGGTAACCAGAGACCAGGACGGGTTGGGGGTGTCAAGTATATTCCACGGTAGAGGTTACACAACAATCTGTTTGTTTCTTACTAAAGCCAGTTAGATGCTACACTGTTAGCAGTGGTAGCTCACCCAGCCTCTCTCCTTACTCCCTTCTCCATTCAGACTGGATGCCGTTTAAGATAGCTTTGCAGATCTCGAGCCAGTTCCTATATTAACATATAAGAATTATTTGCTGGATCCTAAGATGTACTTTCCTAGGGTCCCTTTGAAGAGTGGCTTGTGGTACAATGAAAAGAGGGCGGGCTTTGGAGACACATGTAGTGACTGAAATTCCAGGCCAGTACTCATTTGCTGTGTGACCTCAAGCCAGTCAGTCACCTGCCCTCTCTGAGCCTCAACCTCTTAATCAGTCAAATGGGAATGCGCAGACCTCTCTCATTTGGTTTTTCTGAGGGTCAGCGCTAATCTAAGCCCTGTGCTTCTCTGGCGGCTGTATATGAAATGGTGGCTATAAGCTTGGTGATAACTTCTTGGTAAATTACCGAAGTCTGGAATTCTAAGCTCTTTGAACTCCCTGAGGAATCTTGCCCACCCCTGGGAGGGCTCTGGGATTTCCATTCACGGTAGATAGGCATAATGGAAGGCACCGCAAGCAAAAGGCGATCAGCATCCAGCCTGGGTGCCTCAGAATGGCTTACGCATTGATTAGAAGCTCTGAGCAAGCGGAATTGGCCTCACTGTGGGAGTTGAGATTTAATTTTGTGCTTTGCTTTTCCAATGAAATCTCTAAAGCGAGTGGTTTCTAAACCTCATGGTGCATCAGAATCCCCTTTGGAACTTAAACAAAGTACAGAGCCCACTGACGATTTACTGAATCCCATCCCCTGGAGTGGCATACAGGCATGTGGATTATTTTAAGCTGCACGGTTGTTTCTGGTACCCCCCCCCCACCCCCGCCAAAGCTGAGGAGCCCAGGGTTTCCAGCGAGCAAAGGAAATTTGGGAGCAAAACGTGAATTTCTATAGTCGTGTTCACATTCGTAGCAAAGGACTAGATCTCCCTTTCCCATTGATAAGTATCTGATTCCATCCGTCCTCTCCTCTCTGCTGCTTCATCCCACTGGGTTCTGAGGTCACAAGAGCAGGGGACGGACTGGATTCTGGGCCACAGACTAGCAGCCTTTGCAAAACGAGGTTTTATAGCCAGTGCTTAATGAGCACGTTCTTCTGCTGCTTTTGCATCTTACCTTGTCTTCTTATTGCCTCTTGTGTGTGAGCTCAGAGTAAATATCGTCAGCATCCCCAGTCATTCAAGTACACGGCCGTGACAGACACTCCCAGCCTCACTCATGCAAAACTCAGCAACCAGATTACAAACGAGGTAAAATCTTCGGACGGCTTTGGGATGGGCTTTTTAAAAACTGCTGGATGGCTAAAAAAATATGTGTGACTATTTGTGGGATTGGCGGGGGTCGCGGGAAGGATGGGTGTTTGCATGGAAAGAAAAGAATGTCATTAGATGGAGCCTCAACAGTTTCCAGAAGGAATAAAGGCCCAGGAGGAAATCTGGTTTAGTCTGTCGTCTCGCCCCCCCCAAATGTGGTCACGGACCGACGGCATCAGCATCCCCTGGGAGCTTGTTAGAAATACCAAACCTCAGGCCCCACCCCAGACCCACCGAATCCACACGGTCATCTAACAAGATCCTCACGGGTTTCCTGTGCACGTCAAAGTTGGAGACGTGCTGGTCTGCCATTCGTCTCTTCTGGCTGGGCACATGTCGGCTAATCATTTCTCCGCTGTCACTCTGATGATGATGACGGGAAAGATTTGTGGTTGTCCGGGGACAGTGATACAGTGTGATGTTTGCCAAACTTCTTAGTTCTCTGCTTCCTCTTCTCACTCACCACTTACCCAATTATCATTTTAATATTCTAGCAGAGGGGTGGGTCCCAGGGGAAAGAATCTCACTCCATAAAATCATCATTCCAGCTCTACGTCTTCTTAGTGGCCCTCTGACAAGTTTGAAATATCGAGTGAGCTTGGCAGAGAATGAAATTTCGTTTTTAAAATTCTCCTCCTGACTCTGACTTTTCAAAGTCAGTAGAGATTTGGGTATTTACACATTAGTTCCAAGCTTGGGATAAGAAAATCCAAAGGGCTGTGTAGCGTGACATGATCAAGTTAAAATTCCCACTGAACCTTTCTCGCCTGCTTTGTCGTTGGGGTGCTGAGGGGTAACAGTGCCTCCTGCAGTGGCCTCTGGCCCTGGAGGACTCAGCAACCACAGATCCAGTTCTAATCATGAGAGCAGATGCTTTCACAACGGCTGAGGCCGTGCCGCGCAGCAGTGGTGTGAGTCTGCCCATGGGAGGATCCCGGGATTTTAGTAAAGGATGCAGACTGGGGTTTGGGAACCTCCCTTCCAACCGGCAGAGCTTCTCCTAAATTTCCCAGATCTTAGTATTGTCTTTACACTGTGTCCTCAGCAAAAAAAAAAGTCTGCAATGGGAAGAACCACGATAGTATTCTTAAAGGTGTTTTTCTTCCCTCGGCCTATTATTGAGCAAAGTATAGGGAAGGGGGAAAATATGTTTTCTTTTACCCATCTTAGGTTGTCGGCTGGGGCTCTGTAACAAAAGATAGATTAACAAGAGAAAAGCATACAAATGTATATAATATAGGCTTTAGGTGGTGCAGGAGTCTTCACAAGGAAATGGAGTCCAGGAGGGAGGGACGGTTAAACCTGAGCGTTTTTATTCTAGGTTTGATGAAGAGTGGACAGTCGTGGGAAAATGTGTAGGGCAAAAGGGGGTGAGCTAAGGGCAGGGAACTGGGGGACACTTAGCGAGGTCTGTTTGCTCAAATGCCTCTCGGTCCTTCCGAGGTCAGAGATGAGCTTGTTCCTTCCCTGTGTCAGAGGGAGGGCAGCTCCCACAGGAGGGGAGAAGGTCAGAGAGAGGTCTTCCATCTCCTGCTGCTTCCAGGTTCCTTCAGCTTAAAATACGCACTATGCCAAGGTACCATATTTTGGGTAACATGTCCTGAGCCCCATCACAAGCAACTTGCAGTTTTGTCCCCATTCCTTTCACAGCACTCAATTTGACTCATGAAGGACTATCTCTATTGAAAAAAAACATCTTCTCCAGGCTGAAGGTGTACCCATGACACAGCAAATGGCCTTTTACAAACGTATTTCCCAATTGCAAAGGAGGGAACTCCAGCCCTGCAGAAATGCACAGCACTTACCTTCTTGCCTTTTTTTTTTTTTTTTTCCCTGCCCAGCGCCTCTATAAAGCAGCAGGCGAGGACGCGAGACACCAGTACACAATGACCCTGGGCCTGCCCGAGTTTGTCCGAGCGAAAACAAACGCAGCCAACCTGAGTGATGTAAGCCTTTCCCGTTGCTGAGGTTGAGATGTGCTCCAGGGCCACATGTGTCTGTGTCTGTGACGGGACCTAACAGTGACCCTGGTGACTTTCACAGAAACTTTAAACAATGTATCCTGTAGACACTCATGTGAAATATACCTTACACAGATGTGTTGATACCTGCGTGTCAGAGCCCACTTCCGAGAGGGTGCTAATGAGATTTTCTTTGCAAAATCGAAAGCTTTTGCTTGTCAGGAATTGATTCTGGAACACCACACTACAAATAAAAGGGGGTAGCATTTGTTCTTTGAGTCATGTACTTTTTTTTTTTTTAAAGAAGATCTACATGTGTTCCTACCGTAGGCAAAATACAAGGAGTCTTGGCGGAATCTCCGTGTTCAAGGCTACAAGCTGACAATAGACGCCCTCCCCTTCCAGGCGGCTCGGGTCTCTGGAGATATAGCCAGTGATGTGAGTTGAATGATACGACCTTCCATCCGGCCTAATTTCTGTTAACTTCATGTAAAACAATGTCTACGGCTGATTTTCCTGAATTAAAGCAAATCTATCACCATGTGAGACAGGATGTCACCTGCAGAATATATTAGTCACGAATGAGATTCTTTGACGGAGAGAGGGAAAGAAAGGCCCTGTTAATCAGAAGCTAAATGCAGGCAAAAGTCTCTAGCAGGAAGAAGATTACGATTTATTTCTAATTGCAGTGTCTAGGCAACGATCTCCCCGTAATGTGTGAACTGTCCGTTTTCTAGCTCCACCCAGAATTAGAAAGAGAACTCGCGGTCGAGATTGTGATTCTGCTTCTCTGTCGTTTCCCGCGTCGGCGGTAGCATTTTCAGCTGTGTTTCAGCCACTCTGTTGATAGCATCCATAGCTTTGGGACATGAAGGTGACTTTCTGTTTCCCACAAACAAATCGCAGAAAATGTAGACTTCAAATAAATGGATCCTGTCTTTGGGGTTTGATGTTTTTACCAAGTGCAAGGGGATAAAGCACAAGTTTCTCTTTTACCCTTTTTGATAAGTTCCTTTTGGGCACAGGACAAGTAAGGGGAGTGGGCCCCTCACTTTGGTTCTAAAGATCTGGTTTTAATTAGATGGGAGGAAGGGAGCGGTGTTTCTCCCCCAGGGAGGAAGCCGTGCTCTCAGGCCAGCCTCACTGTGGTTTTTCTTATAATCTTCTCCTCCTAGTGTAAGAACAGGTGATTTTCTTACAGTCTGCAAGGAAAATGCATAAATGGAATGTAAGCATCCCAAATGCCAGCCCCTGACTGCCTGGTCCCCCCCCTTCCAGTTTCTCTACAGGCACGACTTTGTGAAGGAGCGAGGGAGGCTGATCGGGGCCCAGAGTGTGAGAGACGACCCCCGGCTCCAGCACTGCCAGCGGATGGGCCGGCTGCAGAGTGAGCTTCAGTACAGGAGGGAGGCGGCGGGCAACAGAGCCCAGTGCCACCTGCCCATGGACATGGTGCCCCTGGTCCACGCCAGGAAGGCCCAGGCCCTGGCCAGCGACCGCGACTACAGGACACGGTGCCACGAATTCACGGCACTGCCCGAGGACCTGAAGATGGCCTGGGCCAAGAAAGCTCACGCCCTGCAGAGTGAGGTAGGGGTGGGGGGGTGGTCCGTGGATCACACATCAGTCCCCGACCTTCCTCCTCCCACCAGGCCTGCGTGTAAATCTCTGCTTCTTCCTTAGCCTTTCGGATCCCCCAAATGATTTGCTTGGTCTGTGCCATCTAGGTTGGAATGGTTGGAATTATTCAATCAATCAACAAATATTTGTTGAGCACCTACTATGTAGCAGGCATCCCTCAAGGCCCTGGGGATACAGCAGTCAACAAAAGAGTCTAAAAATACAACAGTCAACAAAAGAGTCTAAAAACTCCCAGGGTCATGGAGCTTCCGTTCTGTGGGAGGGAGATAAAGTATAAGTGAGGCGTGTAGTATGCCAGATGGAGACCAACAGAGCAGGGAAGTTGGGCAGGGGGGTGTGAGTGTGTGTGTGCGACTTAAAATGGGGGTCAGGGTAGCTCTCACTGCAAAAGTGACATTTGAACAAAGCCCCTGAGGGGCAGCAGCCTCAGCGTATTTGAGGCTGGAGTGAAGCAAGTGTGTGGGTGGGTGAAGAGGCTGTCGCAGGGGATGGGGATGGGGTCCGAGACAGAGGCTCAGGGCTAGACTGTGTGCAGTAGGCGTGGTGGTGAGGCGAGGAGAAGAATTGCCCCCAGAGCTGACACTCCCTGGCTGCTTTGCCAGTACTGGCACCCTCGCTACCGCACTTTGGGGTGGGGGCCGTTGCTGCTCCTGTTTCACAGGCGAGGTCGCGTGGGAGGGGCCGAGGCAGGACTGGCTCCAGGGCCCACACTCCCAACCCTCCTGCCACCCGGTGCAGGGGAGTCACGCTTCCTACGAGGCAGGTGTGGACGCTGAGGCCCAGAGAGAGGAGGTCCTGGCCCACGCAAGGTCATCAAGCCTGTAGGTGGGTAGCACCAGCCACTGCCCCCGTGGTGGAAGGCTCTGGAGTCAGTCCCAGGCCCCTCCAAGCCTCGGCTCCCTCAGCCGGGCCGGGGCCGCGGTGAAAATGTGGTCACGGTCAGCACTTACCGGGCGCGTGCGCGTGGCAGGCTCTGCACCACACGGGCGTCCGTGTATCGTCTCCCCAGCCCCGTGGCTCCCCTAGGAGGAAGGCGCTCTCACGTTAGAGCAGAACTCAAGAGACTGTGGTCACATCAGTCCTTATCATCCATATCAGGGTTTCCCAGCTCAGGAGGCCCTTTTGACCTTTGGGGCCGGATGCTTTGTCGCGGGGTCCTGTCCTGTGCACTGCAGTGTCCCTGGCCTCTACCCTCTACATCCCACAGCACCCCCTTAGCGTGACAATCAAAAATGTCTCCAAATATTGCCAAATGCACCGGGGGACAAATCTGCACCCGATTGAGAACCCGGTTCTCAGTTGAGGGCTGGTCTATATGATGCACTGAGCACGGTGCCTTGTCTGCAGGAACGCGCCAGTGGGTGTGAGCATTTCGGGCTATGTTCTCCACCAAGCCTTCCGACTCTGGTGGCCTTCAGAGAAGCGGCTGCTTCTAGTTTGGTTCTGTTGTAAACACCTAACGGATGATTGAGTGTGACACCGATGATGTGACTTAATGAACGTCAGGGTCATCTAATTATGCCTCGAGATTTGCTGGAACTGCAGTGTCGTGTTGGGCACCAACCAGCAGAGTGTAGAGCAGGGTGAGTTTATCGGTCCCCACTCAGGGCACGTGGTCACTGAAGCACAGCCCAGGACCCACTTAGAAAGCCCTCCGCTTGCTAGAAGGCCACCCTGAGGTCCACGAAGAACTCATAGCATGACTTGGTGCCCAGCCCGGGACCCTCTTGTCGGTGGCCTATTCCTGGGGAGAAGAGAAACCTCCTGGGACAGGACAGGGCCTGAGGAAGTTACAGAGGCCACCGGGGAGAGGTCGGGGCCCAAGCTGGAAGCCCAACTTCGTCACTCACTGGCAGTCCTTCCACGGCCACTTGGCTTTCTAGGCCTCCATGTCTCCACTGGAAAAGCAAAGAGGTTTGATTTAATTGGTGATCTCAGATTTCAGGATTCATAGATTAATGTTTTTTAAAATGCTGGCATCAACATAATGTCAGACTATTTAACTAAGTAAGGAACAATACCAAAAACCAAATCCTCCCTCAGACTACCATTTATATCACTGTTACTTCTGAAAAGAAAGGATAGTCTAACACTAAAAAAAAGAAAAAAAAAAAAAAAGCCGAAGAGGAAGAACAAACTAAGACAGAGGATCCTTCCCAAGAAACGCTAGTTGGCAATCTTAGACTGACATTTTACCAAATGGGAGATGTATTAGAATGACGTGTGCTGAGAAATTATTGCCTAATTGAAAAATGACTGTGTTGTGCTTCATGCATTGTTTTGAAACTTCAGGTTTGTTAAACTGGGGGGTCTTGGACTCTAAGATGCTGTGAACAGTAGCCCCGCACAGTGTCCACAGATGGTTCTGAGGCTTTAGTCTTCTCAGAGTCATCGCTGAAAGTCCAATTCCATGTGGTTATGTTATAGCGAAAAGGAGACAGAGGCTTAATATGAGCTCACTCAGTTCAGCAGAATCTAGGGTAGGAACAGTAGCCCTCAGTAGCCTTCAGCCATTTCTCCTGTCCTCTTCCGCCCAGGCCAGAAAGAATGCTGTGGGACTAGGGGCTCACCCCTGGGGAGAAGGTCCTCAAGGCCGTGATTGCTCAAGTCACGCTAACCTCAGGGATGTATCTGAGACGTGTGCTCCGCCCAGGCCACGCTCCACCACGAATCGGTGCTGGTTCAGTCACCTCTTAGTCTTTCCCAATCTGCCAGTGCACACTCCCTTCCGTGATCTCACGCAGGGGCTGCAGGGCATCCTGCAAAGAACAAGCAGGGACAAAGGGACGGTCCCGGCCCTGCCCTTTATGGCTACCCAGCCTCAGGAGACTCCTTAAGCTCTCCTAGCTTCAGTTTCCCCACCATCACAAACAACAACAACAATAAGAATACCTAAAAGGTATGGAATGCTTATCCTGGGTCAGGCGTTTGTTTAAATATCGTGCGCGAACCATGTCATGTAGTATCTAGGTAAGTACTGGCATTACTCCCATTTTTACAGTTGCGGTAACTAAGGCACCTGTAATCTTCAGTAACTTGCTTAGGGTCATAAGCCGGCAGGGAAATGATTTGCTCAAGACCATACGGCTGGTAAGAGGCAAAGTGGGGCTCTGGGCTCCCGACTCTGGGTTCGGTGCTCTCTGGCTCCCCCTGGTGGCTAGATTAGGAACCCAGGTGCCCTGGCTCCCGAGTGTTCTCTTAGGGACCACCCATGCAGCATCCCCACAGGACAGCAGCTGGTGACTCTTCTGAGAATCCGAACAAACATTTAAACCCCGACATTGTTCTGTAGATGGGAATAAGAGCTCGTCCTTTGAGAATGGCGCAAGGACTGAATGAGATAATGAGTCTAAAGCAAACCACACCCTGTGCGAGGTAGTGGTTATGGTGATTCTTTTTAATATGACGAATATACCCCTTCCCCTGGCCGCCTCCTGGGTGCATCTGCTTATGTCATTCCTGTTAGAACTCAGGGGCTGAAAGCTGCAGCTCGTGTGTCTGCTGCACTGTGCTCCAGGATAGGGGTGCCGGGAAACCCCACGTGGGACTCCGAAGGTGGCTTCTAGGCCTTCATATATACAAGGGCAAATAGTGAGGCTGCCATGTGGGGAAGCCAAATTCAGCTGGGCATCCTGAGAAGGTCTCTTATTATCTTAGAATCCTTCTTTGAAACGGTCTTTGGGCCGATTCTCCTCGACTCCCCTCCTCTCTCTCCCTGTTTTATCGTGAAGTCTGGGGCAGGCGTGTTGTTTTTAGGGTCTGCGTGAATAGTCAAAGCTGGGCTGGGAGCAGAAATATCAATAGACAATTCATTTATAAGAGAGTCTAAGGCGCAGTCAGATCTTTGGGGAACCTGCGTCTTGCCTTCTGACTCACCTGCGCTCGCACTGTTCAGCTCCACAAAAGACAAGTTGAAAGCGTGCTCCCCCGCTTCATCTCACTTATGAAAGGAGCAAGGCCTGGCTGTGAAGAGGCCCTGTAGGATGATTCTCTCTAACTTAGAAATTTATCCAATTTTCTCTGTTCTTTATCAGAGTGGAAGGCAAAAGCTTTGCCGGTGTAGACTGAAAGATCGCGGTATAAAAAGCAATCTCCCTGACATGGGGTTTTGAAACGTGCTCTGGGACCTGAGTGATGTCTCCCTGCACCAGTTGGAAAGCAGAGTGGAATTTGCACAGGGGCCTCAACCAGCAGACAGTAGATCAGAAACGGACCCTCTTTGAGGCCAGCTGTGAGGGGCACTGTGATTCCTGAAATGAAAGAAAACTAAAAAGGCCGAAAAGGCTGATTTCAGGAGTGGGTGTTTTGCGTTACAGCAGAGCTTATATCTAAATTAGAGAAAGGCTAGCAACTTCGTTTAGATCCAAATTTCAGATTTCCTTAGAGAGTCTCCTTCCACCTTTAAAAATGCCTAATTTCCATACGGAGAGGAAGAAAAGCAACTGTCTCATCGTAGGTAATGGTGGGCAAATCAAAGAATGGTAATTAGATTTATCATTTTAGGGGACTCCTAATCAGACCCACTGTCTTTTGTTTTGTTTTGAAAATGTCAGAACTGAGTTCATTTGATGCCTTAAGTTTCCCTTTTATATACACAGGTGTTAAAGGCTGCAGGTTACATGGTCAGTACCTACTACGGACCCATTGTCTTAAAACCGCACTTACTATTTTCTCCCCAGAATTGATGCTGTACTCCTGCTCTTTTGAGTCCTTAAAAGGAAGAAGGTGGATAAACCTTAAGCCCATTTGTGCAATATAAGCAAATCTTGAGTAGAAGCAGGAGAAGGGGTAAACCGAGGCACAGAAAGAGTAAAATGGCTTGCACGCCATTCGCCAGGTGTAGCCAGGTTTGTTCCAGTTTTGAGAGTCCCGCTGTAATCGTCTTCCCCTCCCCCCCACCACCGCAAGAAAAAAACAAATCTAACACATAGAGTGGCTTTTACCCCTCAGGACTCTCAGGTGTTTTCATGAGAACAGAGGGGTTGTCATGACCTTCAGGTATCACAGAGAGAAACTGAGTCACATTTTGGTACAGAGATTTGCTCCGAGTCACAGCAGGTTTGATCCAGAGCTCAAAGCCCTTTGATCAACTGAAAGTGTATAAAAACGTTTCTGTTTAGGCAGGCGGTCAATCGCCTCACTGCCAGAATGAAACAAAATGACGGGGGCTGATGTGTGGGCTGGGGTGTATATCTCAGGTCGTTCTTAGGGATCGTTCCCGCAGGTCAGTACCTTCTGCTTCAAATCCAGCCAGTTTACGGGTGGGACCTTCCTGTATCGTACACTGGACCCGTTATTTGATTCTGGACAGAGTGCACAAACTCAAACAGTTTGACTCGATGACATGCAGAACGCACCTCAATGAAGATGTTGAAATGTTGCGATGAAGCATTTTTACAAACGCCCCACAGTCTTCGACCCTCTCCTGATAAAAGCCAATGATTTTCTTCCTGCAGTTGCACTACAGATCAGACCTGATGGGCATGAAGGGGACAGGATGGCTGGCGCTGAGTTCCCCACAGATAGAGAGTGCAAAGAAAGCCGGAGAGCTCATCAGCGAGGTACCATTAATCTGACTCTACCACAGACGCAACCTGGCGTTTATGTCCTCCTGACCAGGGAAACTGCAGATGGACTGGAGATCCCAAGAGGGCCCCATGGCCACTGGACTCCTGATATTTCTCTGGGGCCATTTTCAGCCAAATCCCGAGACAGAACAAGATTTCCCTCCCAGTGAATTCACTTGCGGGGGAGTTAAAGGCATGTTCCAGTCGGGCAGTGAAAGAGGGGTGATGCATTAGAAGATTCTCAAGAGAGGCGTTAATGTACAATTGTGATCTAAGGTGGCCCATTATCTTTGGAGAGGCAGGGAGAGGGTTTGCCACCCATCTCCTGAGTTTACTCACAGAGTCCAGTGTCTGGGGGTCGTCTGACTTCAGAGGCTGTGAAAAGTTGCACAGAGATGGTTACGTTCACTGAACTCCCCGCCGTATTGATGACCTAGAGAGTCTTGCCCTGGGAGCTCGTTGAGGGTGCCACAGCTTTCTTCAGTTCCTTAATGACAGAACCTACTTTTATAGGGTCTGGGCAGGGCCACCTTGTTGCTGGATCCCTCCCTTTATTGAATTCCTTTATTGTGATGAGCTGTGGCATTTTGCAGCCTCTCTTTTCAAGAATGTAAATACCCGGAAAATGTTCCTTATCACAGAGGCAGCTTGGATCTCTTCCGTATGCTGGTGAGGTGCCCACCAAGAAGAGAGACGTGTTTTCCAATCACGTCATTGGCACATTTGGTACTGAGTAGATGGGGTGAAGCTGCACTCAGAAAAGTGCATGGTGTTTGATTGTTTCATGAGAATCTTGGTCCTTCTCTTACAGACCAAATACCGTAAAAAACCAGACACTATCAAATTCACCACGGTGGTTGACTCTCCAGACCTAGTTCATGCCAAGAACAGCTACATGCATTGCAATGAGGTGGGTGTTTTCTCTTCACTCATCCCAGGCCCAGGAGTGGGTAGTGCTGTGCAGTGGTCAGTGCTTAAGATGTGAGGGCAAACCTTTTGTCCCTTCCCCGGGCGATCTTGGGTCAGTTTTCTAATGTCTTCTAACTCCGGTTCCCTTATTTGAAAGGAGGGTAATAATAGCAACCATTTCGTAAGATTGAGTGAATTAAATGAGGGTTAAATAAATAAAAGTACGTGAAGCTTTTAGCAAGTATCGGAACATAGTAAGTCCTCAATAAATGTCTCTAGTTTGACTCATAATCATAACAATAGTAATACTAAGTATTATTGATGATTCCTTACCGAACACTAGATCAGATACATCTTAATTGTTGATAAATGATAATGGAGTTAAAAGCTTAGCATAAGCCAATTAGAAAAACAAAACAAAACAAAACGGCTATATCAAAAGCTTCTTTCTGCTTTTACTCTCTATATGATTTAGCCCCATTTCTTCTCTCTGTATTAATTTCAAAGAATAGGAAGTTACATATATATTTTTTTCTCTGAAATTGTCCAGGGATTGGATTTTGCACACTGACAAAGCTGCCCCATGTTCACAGAGCCCAAATGTTGTACTGACCAGTTGACATTTGCAAAACCCAAATTGAATTTGGGAAAGGGTTGGAATATTAAATATTATATTTCCTCTCTAAAACTGGATGAGACTCAACCGCTTCCTAAAATTGTTTGCAATTCTTAGATCGCTGCCCTAAAAATAGCAACTAAGATAAAGCTTGAGGTTTGTTTTTGTTTTTGTTTTTGTTTTTTTGCGGTGTGCGGGCCGGGCCTCTCACTGTTGTGGCCTCTCCCATTGCGGAGCACAGGCTCCGGATGCGCAGGCTCAGCGGCCATGGCTCATGGGCCCAGCTGCTCTGCGGCATGTGAGATCCTCCCGGACCGGGGCACGAACCCGTGTCCCCTACATCGGCAGGCGGACTCTCAACCACTGCACCACCAGGGAAGCCCAAGCTTGAGTTTTAAAATTGTGTCTTCTTGGGACACAGGGTGGACTGTGAAAACTTGACACTTCTGAACAGATATTAAGGCATCTAAGACTTTTTAGCTGTTGTGTCTTTTTATTATTACTATTAGTGTTAAGTAGCAGAGGTATGAAGGCATCTTGTCACTAGTAAAAAGCTTGAGCAATGACCAGTTGCAAAGGTTCTCTGAAATATCCACCCACTTTTACTGTTTGTGAAACACACAGGTACAGCCAGCCAGAGTGATGGTTTGTGACCCTTTTGGGGCAAATCTTGATGAATATTTTAAGCAGGGTTTATTTAAAACCAACCCCGGGGGCTTCCCTGGCGGCGCAGTGGTTGAGAATCTGCCTGCCAATGCAGGAGACATGGGTTCGAGCCCTGGTCTGGGAGGATCCCACATGCCGCGGAGCGACTAGGCCCGTGAGCCACAATTACTGAGCCTGCGCGTCTGGAGCCTGTACTCCGCAACAAGAGAGGCCGCGGGGCCGCCATAGTGAGAGGCCCGCGCACGACGATGAAGAGTGGCCCCCGCTTGCCACAACTAGAGAAAGCTCTCCCACAGAAACGAAGACCCAACACAGCCAAAAATTAATTAATTAATTAATAAACTCCTACCCCCAACATCTTCTTAAAAGAAAAAAAAAAACCAACCCCGCCACCGCCTGACCCTGGCCACATGGGCCCCTCCCTTCCTGGGTGGCTTCTGGAGGGATGCTCTCCATGGGCTTCTGTGCCCTGGGGCGAGGGAGGGGCAGGAAAGGGAATCGGCCCCTTCTTCACCTTGGCTGCAGCA
Source organism: Phocoena sinus (assembly GCF_008692025.1). Lineage (NCBI taxonomy): Eukaryota > Metazoa > Chordata > Mammalia > Artiodactyla > Phocoenidae > Phocoena > Phocoena sinus. The sequence continues at coordinate 68,571,900 of NC_045778.1, read as the reverse complement.
AGTGCGGGTTTTCCATTTACTGTGAGCCTTCTTCCCCACAGCGCCTGTACAGGTCAGGGGATGCCGAATCCCGGCACAGATACACCCTGGTCCCCGACCACCCCGATTTCACTAGAGCCCGCCTCAACGCGCTGCATCTGAGCGATGTAAGTGAACCAGCGGTTCGTGTGGTGTGTGCCTGTTTCTGTAAAATGATCTGTGTCCAAACGGGATTTTATTTGTTAAAAAAAAAAAAAAAAAAAAAAATAATGTCCCAGGAAGGGAGGCTGGAGTGGAAAGAACCATGGATTGAGAGTGGGACAAGCGACATGTGTGACTTTGAGCCACTTTCCTCGCTGGGCCTCAGTTTCCCAGCTGTAAAATGGGGCTGGAGCTGTGCTAGCCGATGCCTGTGGTCCTTCTAGCTCTCAAATCTTAATGCTGGGCATGGCTCCAGAGACCTCAGTCAGGTGCTGGGTTACGGCCAGAGCAGTGTTGCCGGTGCCCTGGCCCCGCGGGTGTAGACACCTGCTCTGTTTGTTCTTTGGACACCTCTCCTTAGCCATTCAGAGCAGTGTAAGTTTGGAGACAAAGTGGCGCTTTCTCTGCTTTCTGCCGTTTAGAAAGATGCTGCAATTGTAGTCCATCTGGTCCAAACACAATCCGCTCCTTTGTGTGTGAGGCTGTAGACCCCAACACGTCTGTTTCCCTTGGATGTGTGCCCTTTGCATGCATCACGGAGATGCTGTTTCCTAAACCCAGGCTTGTTGGCAGGGGTTGGAGGCCCCTGGTTGTAATAGAATAGGCGGCCGCTCTTCCAGCAAAGCTGTGATCCTGGGATAACAGGTATCGAGGCGGCAGAATCAAAAGACGCTGTCAGATCAGAATAACACAGGCTGAGTGTGTCGGCCTGGGGCAGCGCGGGGCCTCCCAGAGTCTGGCCATTCTTCCCCGCCCTGGCCCGGCCATTGTGTCCTGGGGCTCCGTGAAGATCAACAGGGGGTTGGCGAGAGGCGCCTTCTAGTTAGCGTGTGTATTAGTTTGTTGCGTTTGTAAAGCCCTGTGGGATCCCACACAGTGAATGTGATGGTGCTTTGTAAATATGAGTTATTATGACCATTTGATGCTTTTGAGGGCTGTGGGAGGGATAATTTTAGAACAGCAGCTCTGGTGGGCTGACCTCCATCTGGGGAAGAGGGACCTCCCCTCCGCGGAGCTGGTGGGCTGACCTCCATCTGGGGAAGCGGGACCTCCCCTCAGCGGAGCTCGGACAAAACATCCATCTCATTAATGCGGCAAGGCCCCCATTAGAGGAACTATTGGAGGCCCATGGCCCTGGAAACTGGGATAAAACTACCAGCCCATCTGGGGCCCAGCTTAAGGAGGACAGCCACCCCAGGCTGGTGGCGGAAGCATCTCTCCTCCCACGAGGGATGCCAGTCTGCCGAGTTCCGGAGCTGAAATTAGCCGCCAGGGCATGCGGGTATGGAGAACTCATGGACCTCTTTTGAAAGAGCACTTCTTCGGGGGCGTGGAGGATACGCACAATTGGATCAAGTGCTCTGTGAGGATGATGTGGAGGGAAGGTGACCTTCCTGGGCAAAGAAAGCCACTGAGATGTGTAAGGCAGCCGAAATAACTAAAGAATCAAATGACTCTAATGTGTGAGGATGAGGGCAAAGCTGTGCCCACTGTGATAAAGAAGAGGAGCACCCAGGGTTCCAAATCAAAGCGCCTGCGAAGTCTAAAGGCTCCCAGTGGCAAGGCAAGAACCTCAACAGAATAAAAAAAACCCGGGGAGGAAGTGATGACAATCAAGCAAATAGTATATAGGGAGACAGGAGACGGGGGTCCAGCACCTCTGGGAGAACACCAATTTGGGCCGTGCCCTGGAGTTGACCCTCTGTTACAGAGCCTCAGAGGCTGGGATGCGTTGAACACCAGAGTGGGCTGACCTCGGAGTTTGATTATGTGGATGGGTCGGTGTCATTCCCTAGCCCAGATCTGGCATGGAGGCGCTCATTAGGAAGGCACCGCAGCAGACCCCTTTCCAGGGAATGATAAGGGCTTTGACTCGATTTGCTAGTCTAACATTTGCGGGACCATCAGAACAGGAAGCGTAATGCTGGAGGGGCTGGTTAGTCTGTCATTGTCTGAATGCCCCTCCCCTTCCTCATACCTCTCGGTCCCGCCGGCTAAACTCAGTGGTGACCCAGGAAATCTAATCCTTTGGGCCCTGATTGTGATCTGTCCGTAAGGTGATGACCCCAGCGATGATTGGTTCTGTATTTCTCGCTGCTTGAGCAAAATAGGCGTCTGGCTCCTGGTTTGTGGTGTTGGGGCCGGAGGCGGGGATGAAGGTGGAGGTGGCGAACAGCAGCAGGGAAGAACGATGAGCTCCACCGCGCTTGGCTCAAGCTTTCCATGGTCCCCGCTAGCTCCAGGCCCGGTTGTGGGGTGGCGTGAGGGCACTTCGCTTTTTTTGTGCCACTTTTCCTGGGCTTAATCCCCCGAATCCCCTGTAGAACAGAGCCTCAGCCTTGACCTCTATTTCCAAGTGACAAAAGTAAGGTTCTTAAGGGCCCCCTCACCTGCCCTGGCTCTGGGAATGAGTGAGAGACCGACACGCTCTGGGGCTGTCACTTTGTCATCTGTTGGCGATGTGCCTCGCCTGCTGTCTCCCTTCTCTGTGGCGGAATAAAGAACAGCCTTCCGCTGGGATCTCCAGATGACTCCTTTCATGGAGCCATTCCCTTATCTTGAAAAAAAAAAAAAAAAATTAGCTACATGAAGGCACGGGAGATTTTGATGCCTCCATCGGTGATGTGGGTCTACCTGAGGACTGAGAGGATGTGATTACAGACTCCCCGAGGGTGTGTGAGAACAACTTGAAAAGGGAAAAAAATGAAAGAGGAAGATGTGACATACGGGGGTCAGGAACTCGGGCAGGTTCCTGACAATCAATTTAATTCGGGGGAAGGCTCTCCCCTCAGTGCAGGCACCAGGGGTGCATGTGGGATACAGCATGCTTCATAGGGATGCTGTGACATGGCATCAGAGGTAGCCCAGGGGCCCCCAGGAAGTCAGTGGAGCCAGTGAACATGTGGGTGCCAGGACCCAAGGAACAGAACCTTCGGCATGTGGGAAGAAACAGGGTTCTTGAACTTTTGAGTTTGGGCATCTAGAAGCTGCAAACCTGAAACACTGAAATAAAAGCAAAGACAGAAAGAAGGGGGTCAGGGGCACCTGGTACCAGTGGGATGTAGCAAATGAGCCAGACCCACAGACCCCAAGACCCACCAGAGCAGGGCCTGATGCTCAGGCTGGGGGCTGAGAGCCGAAGCCCTTTGTGGCCAGAGCTGGGCAAGTCCTCAGGATGGATGTGGGACCACGGGCTCTGCCATTCTGGGCACCAGCAAGACAGAGGGTGCGTGTTTAGGAACCACTCCCACTGAGAGCCAGCAGCATTCCAGACATGGAGCTCCTCACTCCCCGCTCACTCATTTCTTTGTTTCCCCAACTAGAAAATCTACAGAAACTCTTGGGAACAGACCCGGGATGGTGGCTATGACTTCAGGCTGGACGCCATCCCGTTCCAGACCGCCCGGGCATCCAGGGAGATTGCCAGTGACGTAAGACCTCACATTCTCTCCCTCTTCTCTCTCTCTCTCTCTCACTGATAGGTTTTGCTCTGGTTTTCCCAGATCTGTTGAAAGGCAAACCACCGGCAACCAAAACTGAACAAATATTTCAAATGAAAGAAAAAAGTTGGCCTTATTTTTTAGCATCTTAGCCAGAAATTTGGAATTGGGGAGGGTTCTATTCCCACTCCCTCTGTTTTAAGAGAGGCACTCTTATAGGTTGATGCGTGTGGACAGTACCTAGAAGTCAATTAACGTATGGTTGATTTGTTGACCTTTAATTGAGGGACGATTTTTTTTTAGCTGAAGTGCACCGTGATGGGATAGAAAGAGATTGGGTTTCCCCCCTAGATTGGCTTGAGTTCAAATCCTGGCTCAGTCACTTAGGAATTGGCTCTATGGTCTTGGGCAAGTTGCTTAAATTCTCTGAACTCAAATATCTCCATCTGTGAAATAGACATCTAATACTGGTCTCCTAGGATTGATGTAGGGATGAAACCAAAAGGGTTCATAGTGTCATGTACAGAACATGACAAAACACGGCAGCTTCCGTTACTGAATAGGAAGATATCATTAACTAGATACGTCATCATTCACGAGTGGCTTGTTACTGGTCCAAAGTGAGATAAGTACAGAAATCAAGAGCAAGCATTCAGAAACGTTCTTAGCAATTAGACGTTATGACCTCCAAGCCTGTGACTGGTGGACTTCTCTGGCTGAGCAGAGTAGAGGCCAGTTTTTATGTGTTGTCAAATGTACCTGGTACCACTACATACTAATCCCAGGCAGGAGGACCGCATATCGGACTTTTGACAGATTGGAAATTTTAAAAATCGAAACAAAATGAATCCTGTCCTTCACTATAGATGGTTTGAGGAGCATTGGACTGGGTCCCTGCAAGCTGGAAAGAATCAAAGGATGAGCGGCTACTGAGAGAGTGGGCACATTTTTCTTGCTGTTGGATTATTAACCATTACAGCAGCAATAATACCAGCAGCCAACACTCGGTGGGCATATGAGCCTGTGCCAGACATGAAGCTCAGCCCCCACTGAATCCTCTCAATGTCCCATGGGGTGGAGGTTCATTCTCCCATTTTATCAGATGGGGAAACCAAGAAACCAGAGAGACTCAGTAACTGACCCAAGGCCACACAGCTAGTAGGCAACAGAGGGAGATCCAGATCCCAGGTCTACTTGAATCCAAAGCTGTGCCCTTAACCCACGGCTGAACCTCCTGCTGAGATCCTGAGGACTGGTCCTAGAAGGGAGGTGGGCACCCATGACCCCCCTCTGCACCTCTGACCTGCACTCCCGGTACAGAGAGGCCTCCCTGCGGGACTGGGGCCTGCAGACTGGGTACTGCAGCATCCACGACGACCCGAGGATGAAGCGTTTCCTCAGTGTCAGCAAACTCCAGAGTGACAACGAGTACAGGAAGGACTTCGCTAAGAGTCGGTCCCAGTTCCACAGCCGCCCAGACCGGCCTGGCTTCCTCTAAGCCAAGAGGAGCCAGCAGCTGGCCAGCAGTGTGTGCTACAGGCAGCCCCTGCCCTAGCCCACCTGAGACCCAGAGCAGCCGGGCCTGAAGCATGCCGAGAAGGCCCACGAGCTGCAGAGCAATGTGGGCTGCCCTCACTCCCTGGCCGAGGCCCGGCCTCTGGGGCCTCTTCATAAGAGATGGCCAGAATCCCATGTCCCATGTTACCTTCAGGGAGGACCTGGGCTGAGATAGAACCCAGGAGACCTAACTCAAGAGTGCCAGAAGAAATGACAGGAATTGCAATGTACTGAGTCCCTCCTGTGGGCCAGGCTCTGTGCCGAATGCTTTCTGAGCGCCGTGCCACATAGCTCTCACAACCAGCCCATCACTGCCCCAGTTCACAGATGGGGAACCTGAGGCTTAGAGAGGTGAAGTAACAAACTCAAGATCACATGGCAAATAAGCGGCGGGCCTGGGATCTGAGCCCCATTTGGTCTGATGCGAGAGCACAAGCTCTTCATTGCTGTGCTGTACTCTTTCCAAGGGATCTTAGTAGTCGCCTGGACCGTGACCTTTCTCTGGGGGGCAACTGAAACCCAAAAAAGGGAAATGACTTCCGTAAGGCCACAGAGCAAGTCAACATGGGAGCTCGGCCTTGAGCCAGGTCTCTGACCCTCCACCCCCGTTACAGCCCCATCACTTGAATGGAAAGATGCAGAGGACAGCGTTATGCTGGCCCAGCTCCCAGCACACAGGGTCCTCGATGCCAGGGAGCTCCTGCTTAAGCTGAATTGCCTCCCTTGACGGGGCTTCACTGACAGCATATTCTCCAGGGCAGGCTTTTTAAGCCTCCCCCCAAAGCCTGCTGACCTATTCCTCTTGCCTCCCTCCTCCCCCCAAGGTTAAGTACAAATCAGACTTGAACCTGACCAGAGGTATTGGCTGGACACCTCCTGGCTCCTACAAAGTGGAAATGGCTCGGCGGGCTGCAGAGCTGGCCAACGCGAGGGGCCTGGGTCTCCGGGGAGCTTACGTGAGTAGCGGGCTGGCTTGCAAGACCATGGGGGAAAGGCATACTCATTGTTTCTTTTCAAACTTTATTTTTGGCCAAAGGTCAGCTGGCTCTAAAGACATGTGAAATGCAGCTCAGGCAAGGCGCCTAATTTCATGGGTCTGAGGTGACCAGGAGGATGACACCCGGGTTAAACTTCCTGCAGGGTTTTCTCTGAAGTCACAGCCGTAAGTTCTTCGGAGACAAAACGTGCCGGGGCTACATCAGTAGCAGCCGCGGCAGCCCAGGCTGTGCTGTTTGCTCGTTACATTCACGGAAGGGGTCAGGGACTTGCTGGCTACAACAGTCTGGGTTTTGAACCCTACTTTGTTCGGAAGAAAGATGCCACGTCTAAATGAGAGATTGGCTTTACTTCTCTCTCTTTCTTGCCTTGAGGATCCTTCTTCTTGGGGAGGACGGAGGAGGGAGAAAGGAAGGGGAGTGCCAGCATTTTAGACAGCTTGTCCTATGGGAGCAGGACAGAAGGTTCGTCTTAACTCAGGGAGGTGTGTTTGATTTCTGCAGGGGGGGCAGGAGGCTGTAGAGACTGGAGATGATCAGAGGGGAGATGTGAACCCAGATGCCACCGAGATTCTTCACGTCAAAAGGAGGAAGGCCCTGCCGTTGTGAGTGGGCGGCGTCCACCTGGGATTCTTGGGAGAGAAGCTGGAGAGGAAGTTTGCACGCCAGGGACATACATGGCTTCAGTTGGGGCCAACTGTGAAAACAGCACCCCAGCCCATGCTCCGATCCTCCTTTATTAAAATAACAACCCTCTGAAAGTGGGTGGAGAATGTTGTATTTTGGTCCCGTCAGACACCTAGAAGTGGGTGGCCCTGTTGCGTGCCTTGAGTGTCTGGGATGAGGAATAAAGATGTAAAGGTGACCCCCACTGAGGCTAAGCCGTCTGAAATCTCACATTTGCAAATGTCCATGTCCGAGGTGAAGGCAGTCGATGAACACTGATTTTCTAGAAGCTACAATTGTTGGAAGGGAAGCAAACATCATATACTTCAGGTTGAGTGTCTCATTTCTGGGTTTCCCAGGAGGGAGCCTGAGGATGTGGTGGCCATGCTGGTCCAGGGCACCCCAGGCTGGGCAGCAGTGGTCTCTGATTAGAGCCTGGATACTCGGAGGCGTCGGGCTATCCACGGCTGCCCGTGAGGCCTCGCCTTGGCTGGGTGTTAAGGAGGATGGGCTGTGAGCTTTGGAAGACACCTCAAAAGCTAGCCTCCCTTTCCATGGTGGCTTTGATCCAAGTCAGGAATTTGGTCACTTGGGTGTAGACTCCTGGCTTCTTCCCACACTCCAGGCCCCAGCTCACAATCCCATAGACGTAGTAGGTACCGTCCTTCTCACAGGTCAGAGGGCCTCCAGAGTCACCCTATGGGAAAAAGACGCAGGAGTCAGCCTTGTGAATAGGAATACATTCAGAGACAGCCCCACCCTCCGTGAGGGGATGCCGGGGGTGGGGGTGGGGCGGGGGTTGGGGGAGACTGCTGGCCAGCCCTGGGGAAAGTAACAACAAGGCTCTTCCAATGCCTCATGTGACGCAGTGCTCTGAAGGGAGAGAAACAAATACCGACCTACGTCCTGAGTCAGTGAGGGCTTCCTGAGTCAGTGAAGCCACGGGGCCGGGGCCCAGTGCCAGGCCCAGCCCTACTTCCTGACCCGCCGTGACTCTTAGTGATACAGGTATTACAAGGGGCCCTCAACTTCTCATTCCGGCAGGGATCTGGCGTAGGCTGAGAGGTGCCCTGTTTGGATAGAGCCCTTCCAGGGCCCACAAGGGCACACACATGGCAAGGAGGATGGGGCTCAGAGGCAGCATGACCTTGATGTTTAACATGGTCCATGGAGTTAGATCTGCTGGGCTCCAAACCAGGCTTACCGCCTGCTGGCCAACGGGGCCTCGGTTTCTCACACTGTAAACCGTGGATAGTAACAGAACCCCTGCCCCGCCCTGAGGGTCATGTGAGGACTAATGTTTGTAAAACACATAGAACAGTGCCTGGTTCATATTAAACCCCCAGTTACACACACACACACACACACACACACACACACACACGCACACACACTGCTGCTTACGCACCGCGACTGGTAGGATTTTTAATGAATTGTCTCTTTCAATCTTAGCTACAATCTGCTGATTTTATGGATACACTCTTTCCGTTTTATAGATTAGACACCTGAGGTTGGAGAATTATTTCGGTGCAGTGGGTTGAATGTTTATGTTCCGCTGCCCCCAAATTCATATGCTGAAGCCTAATCCTCACTGGGATGTTATTAGGAGGTGGGGCTTTGGGGAGGTGATTAGGTCATGAGGGTGGAGGCTTCATGCATGGTATTAGTGCCCTTACAGAGGAGACCCTAGAGAACTAGCTTTCTCTCTCCACCATGAGAGGACACAATGAGGAGTTGGCAGTCTGCAACCTGGAAGAGGGTCCTCACCAGAACCCACCCATGCCGGCACCTGATTTCAGACTTCCAGCCTCCAGGACTGTGAGAAATAAATGTCTGTTTTTTAAGCCAGCCACCAAGTCTAAGGTAACTTTTTATAGAGGCCCGAGCTGACTAAGCCATTCAGTGATTGATAAAGGTCACAAAGTAAAGGATAGAAGCAGCTTTCAAACCCATGACCATCTGCTTTTAAAGCCTACAAGGGAAGCCCTTGAAATGCCTAGAGAATTGAACAATCTGTTTCCTTATTCGTCTTCTAGGGACTTAGGGAAAATCAATCCCATCTGCCCACACGCCTCCTTTGATTAGGTGGATATCTGTGGCTCCTTGAGAAGGGGCAGAGGGTCACAGTACAGCCACAAACCCTGGGGAGAGTGATCGTGATTTCCCATCCCCAAAGGGGCTCAAGGCTGGGAGATCATTGTTGGGTCCCTTTGTAGGGAGGAGCTCAGATTTGAATGTGCCCATGCTGGTCCCCCAAAGTCCTATATGGGGGCTGGTGTCAGGCAGGTTCTAAATTGGCTCTGGCCACAGAGAAGCCGCTCAGCCAATTAGTTTATTAGGGTTAAATCACCCTCCCCCTACACACACACACACACACACACACACACACACACACACACACACACACACACACTTAAACCCTAATGGTTACTCAATATTATCGTGAATTCTCTGGCGTCTCATCTCTCTCCTTCCAAGCACTGGTCTTTGGGACTGTTCCCTGCTTATTGGGATTCGCAGACAAGCTGCCCAGTGCTGAGGCCATTTAAACACAGTGGAGCAAATTCCTGCTCTGCCACTTGCCACCCAGGTGCTATAGGCCAAGATGGTTTCTCTAAGCATCTGTACAACGGTGATAATGACATCCCCTTCACCAGATGGTTGTGAGAATTAAGTTGGACAATGTGGGCAAAGTGACAGCTATGGTTATCATGCTGGGTCGTCCTGGTTTGATGTGGACTCAGATTTGCCAGAGGACAGACGTGTCCCCTCTAGCTTAATGGCAGGTGGGTCTCTGAACCCACCTCCCAGCCCAGGGTTCTAAGGGCCCTCTGTGCCCGGTGTAAGGTCCTGTCAGCCCCTCCTTCTTCAAGTACCATTTGGAGTCTCTGACCTGGCAGGAGTCTTGCCCAGGCTTCTGGAGGTTTCCTGCACAAATCATACTGTCATCGATCATGTGGTCATACAGTCGGCGGGAGTTGCACACAGTGTTGCTGATGAGCTTGACTTTGGCGTCCAGGATCTGGTGGGACCCGTCTCCTGAGGGGCAGAGAAAGGAGGTTGCCACTGCAGAGACCAGGCTGGAACCTGCCCCACCAGAAGCCAGCAGCAGTCAGAAGAGGGCCACCAGACCTGAGCTCGGCAGGAAGGGTTTTCACAGGAGATGGGCAGAGCAGCCTCATCTTTCAGGGCTGGGGACTCTTCGCTTTCAGCCTTCACGATGGTTCTACAGACCTTCAGTGCTGTGCTTATCCCATGCAGCAGAATCATTTATGCCCTCCTCTGTCTCCCCAGCTAGATGGTGAGGTTGGGCAAGCAGGGATGGTGTCTTAAACCTATTTTTAATTTCCCATGCCTGACAGAGGGCTGCACGTAGTAGAGACTTCATGACGCGTGAAGTGCCCTGGTTGATCACCTAGAGTGCCTGCTTCCCAGAGAAGACTTTTCCTTGCCTACAGAACCTCTGTTCTTCTCGATCTGCTCTCGTCAGCACCACGATGCTGAAAGGTTTACATGGACTCCAGTGAAGTTAGCTACAAAAATGTTTCCTGGTTAACCCTAAATCTAATTATCTATCAGAAATCTTCTTTCCCAGAAGCCTTCTGACAAATGTGTGTATTACATTTCACTTTCTTCATGAATATGGGCCTATTTAAAGTGATTCTTGCTTTCCATTATTTGGAACAAGATTTGGGGGGAAGAGAAATCTATTTTGAGTATTTGAGAGAGACTTGATATACACTTCTGAATTTCATATGTGAGAGGATGTAACCTTGTCAGTACTATAAGAAAAGTAGCCCTTTGGTTACTTTTTAAGATCAGACCAAATCCTAGAGATAAATCAATAGCTTGACTTAACAAAAGTTTCTAGAATGCTACTATGTAGAGAGCCTTGACCAAAGCACCGTAGTAGAGTCAAAGGTGAATGAAACCTGACCCCTGCCCTCCAGGGGCTGACTTAATGAATATATCTGGAGAATTCTATCGTCTCTTGTTATCATGATTCCAAACCTAGGATGTTATTGGGAAACCGAAACCCAGCTGTCCAAGTCAAGTGAGAAAGCCAAGAACCTAATACAAGTCTGTCTGACTCCAAAATCCATCTTCTTTCTAATGTATCCTCTTTCCAATGTACCTAGGAAAGGAAAAAGTTCTCCATGGATACAGGATCAAGGCTTGTTGAAAGTCAAAGATCTAAGGGTTGGGGCCAAGGACAGATATGGAGATCAGAGAAGACTCCTTGAAGGTGATGAGATTTAACTGGAGCTTGAGAGATGGGGCAATCCCTTTCTTTGGTTTATACATTTTGAATATAACACTGATATCTAGTTCAGGAGGGCAGTTGAGTGTAACCCTTTCTTGTCTGGTGGATGTAACTCACCTGGGCCTCAGGAGAATGCATGGCCAGACTCACCTGTTTCTGTAACACCCCAGCCGGAGATGTGACACTCAGTCCCAGGGGGAAAGGGACCATCAGGCAAACATACAGTTTTCACATATTTGGATTCCAGAGCACAGTGACCATCCACTGGCTTTAGCTTGAGCAAAGCTAGGTAGAGAAAGGGGAAATGGGCAGTGATATCCTCTCTGTCAAAGAAGCATCAGCTTCAACTTGATTGGAAGGTGGACCTAGCAAAGCCCCATTCCCAATAACTAAAAGGACTCTCCGTTGGTCATTTCATTCTTTTAACTTTCAATTCGGAGGAGTAATAACACTTCAGGCTGAGTTTTAAATTACTTCTAATCCTTTTTTTTAAAAAAACAGGCTTTAAGGGGGAAAAAACGATATCGAGGAAGCAGAAGGAGTGAGAGGTCTGTGAATGGAGAAATAGGGGACAGAACTAAGCAGGAGGCAGATCAAGTACGTCATTGCCTACCAGGTGCCAGGTGTGCATGGGGATACGTGAACATCACGTCGCTTAGCACACAGGAAGTGGAGACTGTACATCAGTGTGCCCGTTTTACAGCAGAGGGAATTGAAGCTCAGAGAGGTGAGCCAGCTCTTAGTTCAAGGCTGAGCTCTCTCCACAACGCAATGTTCCTAGCATCTCTTCCCCTCAGTTTAAGAACTTGTGCCCATGTATCTGCAAAGCTAACACAGATCTTGAAGAACTAAAACACTCTACCTTACAGGGTCTATGAGGGACCAAGAAGGCAACAGCACCTTCTAGAACCAAACCTCAGCTTTCCATCAGTAGAGAAACCCACCCAGGACAAGACCCATGGGAGAGCCACGATAGAAGAGACTTGCCAATGTCGTTGTAGGGAATGTCGTCTCTTTCGTCATAGTGGCTGTACTTGAATATCTTCTCCACCCCAAAGCTCTGCTCGTGGAATTCTGTCTTCGTCAGGTCCTGGTCCCCTAGCACCACTTTTAGATATTTGGCTTTTAAGCTACAAGGGAAAGTAAGATGATCAGGAACTAGCCCTGGAATTTGAGAGCCTGGAGCCACACCCTGGCTCTGCTCCTGGTCAGCTGTGTGACCTTTGACAGATGACCTGACCTTCTCGCACCTCAGCATCCCCATCTGTAATCATGGTCTTGCTAAAGAACTCTCCTGCTCGTCTTTAAGTAGCTAGTTTCGAGGCTTGCATGTCATAACACATGTAATGCACGTGGTGAGCATTCTACACATGGGAGCTCTCTTCTATCTGGTTGTAAGGAAACATCCTTTTGCCCTTGGAGCAAGATCCGACCCCCAGGTCCTGCCAGAGTTGCCAAGATGCTGCTCAGATGGGGAGAGAAGAACACTCCTGGAGACTGCAGCCACCCTAACCTCTGCTCCCAGCAGGCACCTACTCGGTGCAGTGGGCGGCAGTCAGCACCCAGCAGGGGTGGATCAACGTCCCCCCACAGAAATGGCCCTGGGGCATGGAGATGGTCAGTCGCAACGAGGTCTGCAGGGACGCCTGCCATGGGTGCTTGCCCGCTGTGCTCTTAAAGCCGCCGTAGATCCTCTTGACCTTCCTGTCTGCTGTCTCAGTCCTCCCGCATGAGTCAAACTCGGGAAGTTTGGTCAGGGGCTCTGAGTTGGCAACATCTGTGAAGCACAAGAAAAATAAATCACACTTCTCACCCTCCCTGTAGATCCTCAGAAGGACCTTGTCAGAGGCATGGCTCTGCATCCGGACGCTTAACTAGTGTCCAGAGCTAAGAGACTATACTAGTGCATATAGGATAGGCACGTGTGCAGTTAGCATTTGTGGAATACATTGATTAATACAAAGCGAGTCTATAGGATTAATGATGAAGATGTTGCTTTTTCCTTCTTATTCTGACATGTAGACAGACACATAAAAAATGTTTATCACTTATACGTGGAATCTAAAAAATACAACAGGTTAGTGAATGTGACAAAAAAAAGAAGCAGACTCACAGATATAGAGAACAAATTAGTGGTTAGCAGTGGGGAGACAGAAGGAGGGAGGGGCAAGACAGGGGTAGGGATTAAGAGGTATGAACTATCAGGTATAAAATAAGCTACAAGGATATATTGTTCAACGGGGGAATATAACCAATATTTTATAACTATAAGTGGAGTACAACCTTTAAAAATTGTGAATCACTGTAGTGTACACCTATAACTTACATAATATTGTACAGCAAATATACTTCAATAAAAAATGTGTGTATAAATATATAACTCCATCTCTGGGTATGTATTTAACTATTTGTTAATGCACACATATATTCTGGAGGCTTTTTTGGTGCCTAGGGGAAGATATTCAGATGAAGTAGAGCGGGGGAGAGAAGACATTTGCACACATAACTGTCATGCAAAGGGGAGAGCAGCAAGTGTTGCATGGATGGTGCCCAATCTATCCCATGCAGTTTGTAAGAAGGGAGAGGTAATATTTCACTTGGTAAATCTTGGAGGACTTCCTGGAGGAGTGGTTACTTGGGTTGATTCTCAAAGAATGGTTGGATATGAACAAAAGCGGGTATGGGACACAGTATTACAGACAGAGGTGACCATAAGAGCAAAGGCACAGAAATGAAACTGTCCAGGGAAGTAATTCCATTGAGCAGAGGGAGGGTGCATTGCTTCAGACGTGGGTAGAGAGGTGGGCTAAGGCAGCGAGGCAGGAAGACTGTGAGGCTGGAATTCAGTCCATGCTGTATCCTGAGAGGCTGTGGAGACCCAGCCACTGTTTGATCACCACTGTACACGGAAGGCCTGGCATAGCGCCTGGCATCCAGCAAGCAATCGATCAGTATTTGCTGAGTGAACTGACTGGGAGTCAGGAAGCCTGAGTTTACAAAGGTATCCAAGTCTGCTCGACCTCCCGAGAGGGGAGCAGAGGGTTGAGCAGTTGGGTTGCCACTGGGATGGCAAATGGTAAAGCAGGAGTTGTGGAAGGACCGGGGTAGGACAGAGAGGGAGTTCCAGGAACATCTGTCTATGGCTCTGCAACCTCCCCACTACCCGGGCCTCCAGACAGCCACAGACTTACCTAGGGCTGAGCAGGCGGGGACATCACAGTACTCCCATTTCACCTTTGCATTGTTTACTTTAAAGAAACACCAGGGCTTTTGGTCTTCATCTGGGTTTCTAAAATTAAAAAAAAACAAAGTAAGCCGGAGTCAAGGCTTGGTGAACTCGCTGGACCTCATTAAAAGTCCTTTGAGTAAGAGAGCACCAAGCTCTCGCATCCCCCTGGGACCACATTCCATTCCATTCCTCCAACAGGTTAGCAAACCTTGACATATTAGGGTGGTTATAGTTTGGGGGCCAAATCTTAACTTCCAGAGGAGAATCTCAATAACCAGGGAGTAGTTCACGAGCTTTGTGCCAGGTCCACGGGACATATTACATTGTTTGTAGGAAAATAAATGAGATCCCTGTTGAAGATCCTTCTTTGTCAGGAAAGTGAAATAACTACAGAAACATGGTGAGAGTAGGGCTCCTCTGCCCAAACCTTCAAGTTCTGTGCATGGGAATTCTCTGAGAGCGGCTGCTGGGGGTCACCCTGAAGACAGTCCCATGGAGGGGGCAGCTCAAGGTAAGTGAAAGTAGAAGGAAAACTGTGTCTTGTGCTAGGGAAATCCTCTTGCTTAATGGAACCAGTTTAAAGCCATACAAAAAAATCTCTGTTTCTATATGCAGACCATGCATGTCCTTGGTCTTGGTTAGACAATGAGCTGTGGGAGGAAGCCAACAGGATGGTCAGGAAGACGGGGAAGAAGGTACCAGTCATCACCAGGGATAGAAATGGCATTATTCTTATTTGGGAAAACCTGCACATCCTTGTGTCAGAGACTGTCATGCTAACCAAACATTCCATTTTCCATTTATCCCTTTGAAGTTCCATTTATCCCTTGAAGTTATGTGAGACTATATGACTATTTCCGGCCAATGAAACATGTGTGGTAAGATGATGTGTCACTTCTAGGCTGAGGTGGTAAAAACCTCACGCTCCATGTTCCAGTCTCGCCTTGCCCTTCCTGTGTATTTGAGTAACTAAGTGAAGCTAAGAATACCCGCTACCTCCACACCCAACCTACATGACACGCGTAGCATTAATGGGAAATTAACATTGATGTGCTCAAGCCACTGGGATTTGGGGGTTGTTCATTACAGCAGCATAACCTAACCTATCCTGAGTTGGAAAATCTTCCTAGAGAGAAAGCTGATGAGTTTCAGTGTTCTGTTCCAAAATTTCGAAGCTGGCCCAGGAGAACTAGGAGCAGAGGGGAGGGACAAACAAATCCCTCCATTGACAAGTGGCCAAGACGGAGGACAGGGAGGATGGTAAGCTTTACCTGCAGAAGTTGTGCTCCCCAATCCCATGGGCCTCAGCATCCTCCATAAACATGTTGTAATTCTCCTTCAAGAGGAGGTGGGAGTTCCAGTAAAGGCACGAGTGCTGGTTGATTGTCTTACTCACTTTCCCTCGGTAAGAGTAGCCATCACCAACATAGCAGTCATCAGAACCTTGGAGAGAGCAGTTGGGAATGTGAGAACTGAGACCAGCTGGTGTGCCATGCCTGGAAAGGACTTGGCAGGTATATCAGGTGGTGAGAGGATTGGGCCTGAATGCTGATCACCCTGAGGTTTCACTACGAGTTCCCAGAAATAAGGTGGTTTGAACGCTCCACATTCAACCCAGCTTAAAAACAAGGAATATCATGGGGGTGGGGGGTGAGAGCTGAGTTCTTTAATTTTGGCTCAAACAAGAACCAGTGGTAGGTAGGTTGAGGCCCAAGGATACCCAGGAGTGTTTGACTTGCCTGCACTATATCCCAGTTTATGACTTCCTCTACATGGAGCCAGACATACCCTACGCCCTTAGGCTGGAAGGCCGAGGCAATAGCAGAGCTTGGGAATTGACTTGAACCCTGTTCTGGCAACAAAATGCAAACAGATAAAGGAGTCCAGAGGCCTCACACATGTCCCTGAGTTTCTGATGAAGTGGTACTATAGACCCATACCTATTTCACAGAGTTTCCCCTTGAACTGGTCAGGACAGGTGCAGGTGAACTTGGATCTCCGCCTATGCCGGGAGCAGGTGCCGCCATTTTGGCAGGGATTTGGCCTGCATGCAGGAACCGCTGTGAACACAGGAAGTGGGTCCAGGAAGGCTCTTTAGAAGGAGTTGCAGCTACATCTGAGCTGATGAGGAGGTATTGGTGGCACTTTTCTGGTGTCCATCCTTTCACAAAAATGGGTCACCAAAGGGGAAAGAGAGACCCACTGACATGCAAGAAAACATACACACAGACCTTAAGAACATAAGCAAACATGGATGAAGCAATATGATGGAGGCCAGCAAAAAAGAGTCTATAAGTAGATGAGTCGCTCAGTGAGGAAAAACAAGATGCATAGACTGAGCAGGAATTTGGGGGCCAGTCTGAGCTAGGTTGAAACTTAGCTCTGCCTCTTGACAGCTGAGTGACCATAAGCAAGTTAGCTAACCTTTCTGAACTTCAATTTCTTCACCTGTAAAACTGTTTCTTGTAGTGTTTTGGGGACAATGTGAGAGAGAATGTAAATCTCCTGGGACAATGCCTGACTCATAGCAGTGAATAAATATACATGGCCCATTCTAGGAAAAGACCAGGGCTTACTTCCTAGATGAAATGAGTTTCAAGATGATTATTTTTTTGTTGGGAAGAGACACAGACAAGTCAATTCTCACTGGACTTTCCAGAGGTAATGAATCTTAGAAAGTCCTAGTTAAAAGGGCCATCTTGGATGCCGCCAAAACATTGGATGTATCTGGACTTCCACACAGGAGGATATTGACATCCCAGGCACAAGCCACGGTAGAGAGAGCTTAGCATAGAAGAGGCCTCCAGCACTTACCTGTGGAGCAGTCTTCACCCCTGTAAGGGTGTTTACAGGCACAGCGGTAGTAAGGAGAACTCTGAGTAATGAGACAGTCTCCTCGGCCACATGGGTTGTTCTTGCATTTGTTTTGCACTGTAGGAGATCAATAGGGAAGTAGGGACAAAGTACAGGACATTATTTGGGGCACATTTTACTTTGAGAGGTACCTGTACAGTACAATGTTCGGGAGGGGAGTGCAGGGGCGTGGGGAGAGGTGGTGTTGGTGAGTGATAGAGCATATGCCCCCGTCCATGGTTCTGAAACATCATGCTCCCCACCTAGACAAGGCTTCTCTCTTGTCCTTGGGTCATGGATGATTGCTTCCCAGTTCCTTATGAGCTTCTAGGGCTCATAGTCTTTATTATGCTATTTTTATAAAAACCTTGATCATTTTTACACCTTCAGAAAAGTGGAGCTGCAATTTGAGTTTCTCCATTGTATAGCTGATTTTATATTCCATTTACAATTTTGTCATTCTTCCAAGAAGTTGAGGGATAAACCCAGTGACTATGTTTGTGCCTGATATCCCAAACCATCCTGAAAAATTTATTGAAAGATTTTGTAGGATTGAAAATGGTAGGAATAACTGAAGAGGGCACAGAGAAAACAAGTCAACCACAAAACCCTCACTTCCTCCCCCACCCCACTTAGATGGTTGCTAGATGCGACAGAATCCAGGTTCTCTCTAAGGGTGCAATTAGCCTGTAAGAATTCTATTCCCAATACCTTATTACATAGCCTCATGTTATGCCCACAAGAGGTCACTAAAAGTGGACACACCGTTTATCAGAGTCTCCACGAGTGAGGATGGCAGGAAGAGAGAGCATGGGGCTGGGAGTCAGGCACCAGGTCTCTAATTTCTGCTCTTCTCTTAATTAGCTGTGTAACCACAAGCAAGTCCCCTGTACACTCTGGGCTCCCTTTCTCTAACAAGGTTGAGCCTTATGTGCCCTGAGAGCCTTCCTGCTCTTGTATATGAACAACATTTCTCTGTTGAAGTTGGTCTAAACACTCTTGGTCAGAACCCAGCTATTATCTCCTCTTACCCTCAATGTTCTTATCTGTGGAATGGACATACTAGTCCTATCTAACATGTAAGGGTGAGGACTCAGTGAGATGCTGCCTGTGACCATGCTGAGGAACCTATTATGCACAACATAGTATGTGTGATTGTCAGCCTTTTCACGGGATTACTGAACCCTTCTTTACCCCCTAGAATTGGAGGAGAAACTGCCTCTTGTTCAACATGGAGGGAAGGTTGGATCCAGTGAAGGTCCACTCACCATTCTGACACCTGTTTCCAGAGAAGGGGGCTGGACAGCTGCAGGTGAATGTGGCCCCGCTGATGAGACAGTCCCCACCATGTGCACAGGGGTTGGACAGGCATGGATCTAAAACACGTGGGCAGAGGTCAATGTTGCAATGAACAGCAGGCAAGAAGCCCCCTGTCTGCTCACTGAATTTCCATCTCCTGCCCCAAATGAGAGAGGAACTGCCTAGCCAGTGATTGGGGAAAGGGGGAAACATGCATTGACCTTAAAGAGCTGGGAAAACTGCCATCATAAGACCAGAGGGAGGGATTCAGGTTAGTAAGAGGAGAGGCAAGAAGGAATCGTGACTGTCTCCCTCAGCCTGGCTTTGGATGGGGCCTTTCTCGTTGAGTAACTCCCCTTTCCCGTCATCAGTGTCTCTCTCCTCCCAGGCTCGCTGGGACTGCCACGGGGTCTGTCTCTGATGCCGAAGGCATTTCACAAGCCTGAAGACCTCCCCTACTCCCAGTGCCCAGGGGTGGAGGTCAGAAGTGGGGAACGAAATCCCACCCCTAATGAAACACAAGCTTTCTGAACATCAGGAAAGAAGACCAAAGGCAAGAGGGGGACAGAAGAATTGACGGCGAGGAGGAAATGACCCAGTGGCCTTCATCTTTCTTCAACTACTTGTTCAGTTAGATTTTGTCATATTTCATCTGTGCCTTTGGCTTTTCATGGTTGTCTGAATGGATCTTCCCTTGGGGAATTCTTTATCCTTCTGTTCACACACATTGTTCTTTGGTTCAGGAACTAGGATCCCTGGGCCTGGCTCTTGTTTTGATGGTCCCTTCTGATGTTCCCCTGATGCCCCGTATCTTGGCCCTGCCTTCCAGGCCACTTCGCAGTTACACAGCTTTTATTCCAGCTGCTAAGTGCTTTCCATTACTTCTACTGATTTAGTCACATGGCTTTGCCTAGGCCCAGCTTCTCATTTTCCTTTCTGTCTCAAGAAGCCACAAAAACAAAAACAAACGTGGCCGAAGCACACATGTGTGAGCGTGTGTGCACACACACACACAACTGTGCAAATCTTCTGAAGAGTGAAAAAGAGAAAAAAAAACCAGCACAGCACAATGGCAAATTTGTGAATGCTACAGTTTGATGCCTAATGCTAAGACAGACTCTTCTGCATAATTAGGACTACCTGTCATGAAAGCTCTGGGGATGATTTTGAACGTGACTCTAACCCACAGTGTCAGGAGAGCTAGATGATGATGCACTAACTTGCTGAGTGACCTTGGCTAAGTCAGCTCCTCTCTTGGCCTCACTTGCTTCACCTGTCATTTGAAAGTGGGAGAGATGGTCTCTAAGAACCTCCCCAGTATTCATAGTATGTAATTCTAACTGAAAAAAAGCCAGTCTAAATAAATTTTTAATACCTATTTTATGATGCTGGTCAGAGAGGAAGAGAAGAGAGAGCCCTTGCATGTGGTCACGCATAAACTCCCCTCCAGGTGTGCTGCTCTCCTCCCAGGAGGGCCCCCCCAAACAGCTCTGGTACCTACCGTCCTCCGCGTAGTACCAGTCAGGATTCTCGGGATGGCCTAGAGCGCTGCTGGCATTCCCTTCCTGGTCGTAATACTCTTGGCTGTACTCATAGTGGTCGAGAGTCCAATCTACAGATGTGGGAACAGGACAGAAGCAACCCTAATCATCAGACCTAAAGAAGTCACCATTTTATTTCACTGAAAACCCCCTTTCCCAACGGTTTCTAGGTCCTGAAGGAGGGTTCATGTGTCTTTCCAGCTCCTGACGCTGACGGGGCAGATGGAAGGGGTCGGGCACCGTGAGTTTTCATTTGAGGGGGCTGTCATGACCCAGTGAGCCAGCGCTGGCATTTGGCAGGGTCAAGAGTACGTGATTGGAAATGGCTTTTCACTAACCGTGACCTTGGACAAGCCAACTCTATCCTCCGTGCCTCAGTTTTCTCACCTGTAAATAGCAGGAAGATGACTGGGGTGCAGGGAACCTCCAAGGTCCTGTATGAGATCTGCCCAGGGTCAGATCCAGTGGCACTTGAGTGCCTTGTTGGGTGGTTCTGTGAATGAAGTTTCTCAGTGGGACTTTATCAGTCACCTTAGCTGAATAAAGTCAAAGAAACTTGTCCCTTTTCTTTCAGCTTCAGCATCAAACTACTCTCGAGTTATTTATATAGAATCGTCGTAACTGTTAATATTTACTGAGTCTTTACTATGTACCAGGCTCTGGACTAAGCATTTTACATGAACCACCCCATTCCATTCTCATAAAAATCTAGATGTATTATTATCTCTACTTTAAGCTTAGAAACCTGAGGCTCAAAGAGGTTAAGTAACTTGTCCAAGGTCACATAGCTAACAAATGACAGCATAGGAGCTAAGGCAGTTTATCTCCATATATCCCTTAAATTGCACTCCCTCAACTGCTTCAGCGGGCCTCTCATACTGCCTCAGATAATTCACAGTTACCCTTGGGAAAGGGGTCCTATCAGTCCCGTTGCATATCCAGCCTGCTAATTAGGGATTGTCCAAGGACAGCCTTGAGAAGGTTCACGGATCTTGCCTACTGAAAGAAAGGGCAGTATATGGCGTTGCCCATGGTTGTAAACCTTACACTAGACCAATCCACTAGGAAGAGCAGGTGTGTGTAAGCCTGGACTCAAGCTCTTTGTTGTCTGGGGCCTTGGAAGATGCTGATAGCTCTGTGGCTGATGGAGAGGAGTTTGGGATTTGAAGAAGGTTGGGTTGACTTTGCTCTCTCCAGCTGGCAGGAGTATGGCAAGTCAGCAAGTTGAAGCTGTAAGGAAGCTGTCCAGAGATGCATATGATAATGAGGCAGGAGCAAATGCAGATAGCCGGCTTGAAAAGGCGCTCCCACGGAGCCACAGCGATGGCCCGGAGGATGGCACCTTACCTACGCCCGATTATCAACCACATTATCTTATTCGTCTCTCAGTCATTCCCTTATAGTCTTTATCTCTTTGGCTTTTGAAAAATCGACTTTTGCACAATGGCTGTTTTATATTTCCCATTAAAATGGAACTATCTTTTTATTTCCTTTTTGAATACGCCAACTCTGGTTCCTTGCCAAAGTTTCACCTCATTTATCACAGTGTCAAGTCAAGACTCCCTTTGCCTCCTCATTATTTCTCCCGAGCTGCTTTTCCTCACTATGAAAATGCTCTCAGAGGAGGCCACCTTTCCAGGCATGAGGATCTAGGTTGAAGATAAGGCCATTGTCTTCCTGGAGCAAATAAAGTTTCTTTCCATCTAGCATGATAAAGCAGAGAAAGGGTGAGAAAGTAAGGGGAAAAATTTTTTTTTCTGAGTTTGACATGAAAGATTTCAAACAGACATTTGGAAGAGACAATGAGTTTGGTAATGAGATGATTGCCCCATTTCTTTCTTTCTTTTTTCTTTGGAGAATTGATTTTTGTTTTTCCAACAGGTGTTTATAGATAAGCGCCTTCGAATCGCTCCTATAATTTCTCCCATCACTCCCACAAGTCGAGGGTCAGAATGGATAATCTTGGTTAGACCGTTTAGAATCATTTCTTTTGCAGATATTTGGAAATGAGGGAAGATTTTTCATAAAGATGGAATAGTATGATTTTTCCAGGTGACAGAGGATGGATGAAATGTCTGTTGGGTTTTGATTTGAATCCAGCCCTATTTACAAGATCTGTTCACCTCTCAGTGAAGCTAAGGAGGGAATAAAACACATAGACTTTGAGTTACATTCCTGTCAAGTGAGGCCTTAAGTCCCTACTATTCTCCAGGGTCCAGGGCCCTTGGTTGAGGTGGAATAGAAGAAGCAGAGGCTCAGTGGCCCCAGATTGCCAGAAGCCATCAGTTGGAAGACTGTGCAAGGGAAGGCCAAGATCCTTGACATTCGGGGTGGGTTGCAATATGTTTTGAAAATGCTTTTTAGAAGAGTCACCTGGGAGGGTTTCTCTACCTCCAAACTTAAAGCTTGTTTTGTCTTTTCTATTCTATTGGTAGTTCATCCCATTGCCTATGTAAGAAACATGTATTGTGCACCTACAGTGGGACAAGTATTATGCCAGGTGCAGGAAGGCTTTGGGAACAATGGAGAATTATACAAAAAAGAGTGGGATGTGGCCTCCAGTCAAAGGACCCTCGAATCCGGGGTGGATGGGGGAAGAAAGCCAGCCAAGGAAGGAGATGAAAGGGTAGTGAAGAGGCAGGAGAGCTGGATGTGGCCAAGTCTAGCTGACAGCCTCAAATTCCACATTGGTACTCTGGTGTGGTATGAGCCAATCTGATGAAATAAATGAGACCTGATTCTTCACCTCTCCCTGTGGCCATGCTTATTGCAATGTGCCTTTGCAGCTCCTCTCACCAAAAGATGGAGTCACAAATCAATAAAATTAGAGATGAAAAAGGAGAAGTTACAACAGACACCACAGAAATACAAAGCATGCTAAGAGACTACTACAAGCAACTCTATGCCAATAAAATGGACAACCTGGAAGAAATGGACAAATTCTTAGAAAAGTGTAACCTTCCAAGACTGAACCAGGAAGAAATAGAAAATACAAACAGACCAACCAATCGCAAGTAATGAAATTGAAACTGTGATTAAAAATCTTCCAACAAACAAAAGTCCAGGACCAGATGGCTTCACAGGTGAATTCTATCAAACATTTAAAGAGCTAACACCCATCCTTCTCAAACTCTTCCCAAAAATTGCAGAGGAAGGAACACTCCCAAACTCATTCTATGAGGTCACCATCAGCCTGATACCAAAACAAGACAAAGATATTACAAAAAAAGAAAATTGCAGAACAATATCACTGATGAATATAGATGCAAAAATCCTCAACAAAATACTAGTAAAAGGAATTCAACAACACATTAAAAGGCTCATACACCATGATCAAGTGGGATTTATCCCAGGGATGCAAGGATTCTTCAATATATGCAAATCAATCAATGTGATACACCATATTAATAAATTAAAGAATAAAAACCATATGATCATCTCAATAGATGCAGAAAAAGCTTTTGACAAAATTCAACACCCATTTATGATAAAAACTCTCCAGAAAATGGGCATAGAGGGAACCCACATCAACATAATAAAGGCCATATATGAAAAACCCACAGCCAACATCGTTCTCAATGGGGAAAAACTGAAAGCATTTCCTCTAAGATCAGGAACAAGGCAAGGATGTCCACTCTTGTCACTATTATTCAACATAGTTTTGGAAGTTCTAGCCATGGCAATCAGAGAAGAAAAAGAAATACAAATTGGAAAAGAAGAAGTAAAACTGTCACTGTGTGCAGATGACATGATACTATACATAGAGAATCCTAAAGATGCCACCAGAAAACTACTAGAGCTAATCAATGAATTTGGTAAAGTTGCAGGATACAAAATTAACGCACAGAAATCTCTTGCATTCCTATACACTAATGATGAAAAATCTGAAAGAGAAATTAAGGAAACACTCCCATTTACCATTGCAACAAAAAGAATAAAATACCTAGGAGTAAACCTACCTAGGGAGACAAAAGACCTGTATGCAGAAAACTATAAGATACTGATGAAAAAAATTAAAGATGATACCAACGGATGGAGAGATATACCATGTTCTTGGATTGGAAGAATCAATATTGTGAAAATGACTCTACTACCCAAAGCAATCTACAGATTCAATGCAATCCCTATCAAATTACCAATGGCATTTTTTCACAGAACTAGAACAAAAAATCTTAAAATTTGTATGGAAACACAAAAGACGCCAAATAGCCAAAGCAATCTTGAGGGGAAAAAATGGAGCTGGAGGAGTCAGACTCCCTGACTTCAGACTATACTACAAAGCTACAGTAATCAAGACAATATGGTACTGGCACAAAAACAGAAATATAGATCAACAGAGCAGGATAGAAAGCCCAGAGATAAACCCACGTACTTATGGTCAACTAATCTATGACAAAGGAGGCAAGGATATACAATGGAGAAAAGACAGTCTCGTCAATAAGTGGTGCTGGGAAAACTGGACAGCTACATGTAAAAGAATGAAATTAGAACACTCCCTAACACCATACACAAAAATAAACTCAAAATGGATTAGAGACCTAAATGTAAGACCAGACACTATAAAACTCTTACAGGAAAACATAGGAAGAACACTCTTTGACATAAATCACAGCAAGATTTTTTTTGATCCACCTCCTAGAGTAATGGAAATAAAAACAAAAATAAACAAATGGGACCTGATGAAACGTAAAAGCTTTTGCAAAGCAAAGGAAACTACAAACAAGACGAAAAGACAACCCTCAGAATGGGAGAAAATATTTGCAAACAAATCAATGGACAAAGGCTTAATCTCCAAAATATATAAACAGCTCATGCAGCTCAATATTATAAAAACAAACAACCCAATCCAAAAATTGGCAGAAGACCTAAATAGACATTTCTCCAATTAAGATATACAGATTGCCAACAAACACATGAAAGAATGCTCAACAGCACTAATCATTAGAGAAATGCAGATCAAAACTACAATGAGGTATCACCTCACACCAGTCAGAATGGCCATCATCAAAAAATCTACAAACAGTAAATGCTGGAGAGGCTGTGGAGAAAAGGGAACCCTCTTGCACTGTTGGTGGGAATGTAAATTGATACAACCACTATGGAGAACGGTATGGAGGTTCCTTAAAAAACTAAAAATAGGCCTTCCCTGGTGGCGCAGTGGTTGAGAGTCCGCCTGCCGATGCAGGGGGCACGGGTTCGTGCCCCAGTCTGGGAAGATCCCACATGCCGTGGAGTGGCTGGGCCCGGGAGCCATGGCCACTGACCTGCGTGTCTGGAGCCTGTGCTCCACAACAGGAGAGGCCACAACAGTGAGAGGCCTGCGTACCACAAAAACAAACAAACAAACAAACAAAAAAACTAAAAATAGAATTACCATATGACCCATCAATCCCACTACTGGGCATATACCCAGAGAAAACCATAATTCAAAAAGACACGTGCACCCCAGTGTTCATTGCAGCACTATTTACAATAGCCAGGTCATGGAAGCAGCATAAATGCCCATCGACAGATGAATGGATAAAGAAGAGGTGGTACATATATGCAATGGAATATTACTCAGCCATAAAAAGGAACGAAATTGGGTCATTTGTGGAGACGTGGATGGATCTAGAGACTGTCATACAGAGTGAAGTAACTCAGAAAGAGAAAAACAAATATTAACGCATATATATGGAATGTAGAAAAATGATACAGATGAACCGGTTTGCAGGGCAGAAGTTGAGACACAGATGTGGAAAACAAACATATGGACACCAAGGGGGGAAAGTGGCGTGGGGGATGGTGGTGGTGGGATGAATTGGGAGATTGGGATTGACATGTATACACTGATGTGTATAAAATAGATAGCTAATAAGAACCTGCTGTATAAAAAATAAATAAAATAAAATTCAAAAAAGGAAAAAGATGGAGTCAGTTTCTCCATCCCTAGGGTCTGGGCTGGCCTTGGGACTTGCTTTGCCAATAGCTTCTAGTGGATGCATTGTGTGCCAGCTCCAAGCTTCTCTTTCTCTCTCTCATGACTGCCGTGTGAACAAGTTTGGACTCTTCTAAGTAGGATAATGGAACATGTGAGGCAGCCTTAGGCCCCAGCCAAGATCTCAAACATGTAAGAAAGCCCAGCTAATCTCCCAGCTGACTACAGACACATGAGGAAGCCCAGCCAAGATCAGCTGACCCTGTCTAGGCTAGAAGAACTGCCCAGCTGAACCCAGTCTAAATTGCTAACCAGCACAGTTTGAACTGCACACATGGGTCCACTTACATGTGGATTTTTTTTCAGTAGATACATACGCACATGCAGTGGAAATGTATTTCCTCTTCCTTATGGCTTTCTTACTAACATTTTCTTTTCTCTGGCTTACTTGTAAGAATACAGTATATAACACATATAACATACAAAACTGTGTTGATCGACTGTTTATGTTATCAGTAAGGCTTCCAGCCAAGAGTAGACGCTTAGTAGTTAAGCTTGCGGGGAGTCAAAATGGATTTTTGACTACATGGGGAGGTCAGGACCCCCAACCCTTGAATTGTTCAAGAGCCAACCATATCATGTAGTAATAACAAATGAACACACATGACTTAATATTGAGTTGCTGGTGGGATACGAATTTTAGATACTAGAATTCCTCAGTGGCCCGGGTGGTTGCAGAATTTTAGGTTTCACGGCTGGATCTCAGAGGGCACATCTCTTGAGTTTTGTATTTAACTTGGTCTATCTGATTTCTTTCCTTCAACTAGACAGTTGGTTTCTTAAGAGAAAGGGCCATGTCCATTCCTCTTTCTACCCCACAGGGCCCGGCACAGAGCCCTATATGCTGTTAATATATGTGTTGGACAGATCAACCTTTCCCTCTATGGCCAAGCCTCCCTTCCTTCTGATTGGCTGGCACACAGTGGGCACATAGCTCTGCCAGTGAAGATGGTGTCTGCCTGGTACAGAGTAAACAGGGAATTCAGGGAAAAAAACTATTTGAGATTTGGGTCATAGATATTTGGTGAAGAAAATGCCTGATGAGCTAATAGGAGTATAGAAATTTGTCCAAGGGCTTTCCTGGGGAGACAGGGACTGCATGCAGGCTGACATGAAATTTGGTTCCATTGGTAGATTTTTTTAAAGTTTTCCAGGTTCCAATACAGACTACTTGAGATTTTCTCTAGGCTATAGAGAAGGAGAAAGCTTTGCAGGATGAACAGGGGAGCTGTCAGAAGCATTTCATATCAGGTATAAAAAGAAACCCTTGTGGATTTGTCTAATTATAAGAGTCTGTTTTTAGAATTTATCAGGAAGAATGGTAAAGAATATCCCGAGTTAACTCAAATATTCCACATAATAGGTTATTATGTACTGAGTATTTTCTATGTATTGGTGACTATACAAAATAAACGTGGTCACACACAACCTTATTTAACTTTAAAAAAACCTCTATAGCATAGGTATTATTATTCCCATTTTACAGAAAAGGAAAAACTAAGGCAGAAGGAGATGGTATCAGAAGCCAGGTCTACCTAAGTCCAAGTCTGGTTTGCTAGCTTATGAGCCCTGGAGCCTCTTGTGGGTTTGTGTTTCCGGAAACTCCATGGGTTTTGGCTTCCAGGAAGTAACACCATTGGGAAATCTCTTTTGTCACATCCTCCAGGTCCCTCAACCAGGATTATCGTGGTCCATACATGGGGTCTCTCGGAAAAACTCAAGAGTTCCTGGGATGGGGTTTTGCAGCTGCTTGGGTTAAAGAGCTTGCCAGATGTGTGGAACAGAATAAAAATCCCTGGAATGCCGTCCCTGTTGGCACCATCCATCACTGTGGCACAGACAGTTCCTCCGAGGGCCTCCCCCAAACCCCATCCCTGTCAGCCTGCATTTGATGCTTCCATTCTGGCTGACAGGGCAAGCCCAGCAGAGACCCTTGCTGGCAGGCATCAGGACAGCTGATGGATGGGCTCAGCCTGTGTTGCTGGGCAGAATCTAGCTGGCTTTGAAGAGGCATTTCTGCAGGCCTGTGGGCTGTCATGTCACCTGCTTTGGGGAGATGGGCAGAGTCTGTGTTGTTTGATGGTCACCTCCTCTGCCACCCGTTGGGGACTGTGGCCCAGGCCCATCTGCTCCAGCCAGGCCCTCACCATGTACTGTCTCCAGCAAGACCAACTACAGTAGCAGCTTGCCCGTGGACTTGAGCACAGCGTTTCCCTGGCCACACTGTTGTCAAAGCCGGCGGGGAATCTGACAAATTCCATCAAAGTACAACCCTCAGGTGAAATTAAATCAGACGCGAACAGGGCTGTTTTTAGAACCTAACCTGCTCTTTGCAGAAAGACCCAGCCACTACATCTCACCCTGTTCCACAGCCAGAGGCTGACAGAACACCTCGAGATGGACTCGGGGGCATGCATGTTCCAGGATCCCTTCATCTACTTAACCAAACTATCAGAAGCCCTTGGCAGGGTTCTTATAAAGCCCAGAATCTCAGTATGTTAAATCCCACATTTTCTACTCCTTACTAAGTGGTTTTTCAGCCTGTGCTCGAATACCGCCAGTGATGGAGAACTCACTACCACTCAAGAGCCCAAAAGCCCATTCAGATTTTTTGACAACTATGATGATGAGGAAGTTCTTCCTGTTTGCAGATCAAATCTGACCCTAAAGTTTCCAATCTATTTGATAGAAGCTGAAGGCCTTATGGACACAAAGAATGTATCCACTCCCTCTTCTGTGAGGTCTGCTCAGTAGGGCCACTGCATACATTTGTTCGTGTTGTTCACTGCACAATCCAGGGTGTCATAAACTCATAGTCATTGTAGATGTCTTTTGAAACTTTCTGGCCGGTGGCAGTAAAGTTTCTTGAGGTAAATACTCCTGTTAACTCCCACAAAGCCCACCTTGTGGACTAGGGGTGGGGCTGCTTTTCTTTATTTTTTTTTTTTTGGCGGTATGCGGGCCTCTCACTGTTGTGGCCTCTCCTGTTGCGGAGCACAGGCTCCAGATGCGCAGGCTCAGCGGCCATGGCTCACGGGCCCAGCCGCTCCGCGGCATGTGGGATCTTCCCGGACTGGGGCACGAACCCGTGTCCCCTGTATCGGCAGGCGGACTCTCAACCACTGCGCCACCAGGGAAGCCCGGGGCTGCTTTTTAAACACTTGAAGAGGGTGAGGTCCCTTGAGTGTTAGATGTCCTGTTTCTTCCTCTGTGCAAGCCCGCAGTTCCGAAGCTCTGTCTCGTTGGCACCCAGACCAAAGCAGCCCCTTCAGTGGTGCCTGAGAAGTTCGCGCTGAAGGCTGGGGAGGAGGCAGCTCTTCCCATCTCTTGGCCTTGGACCCACCCTGGATTCCATGTACGCTGCTGGTCTGGCCAGCTGGGGGAGCCCCCTGAAATACGATTCTTCCAAGCAACTGAATTATATGTTGTTGAATTCAACACTCTCCTTTGCTTTGGGGAAAGACACAGATCCTTCCCCAGTCCCCACACCATGCTCATGTACATTTCTATCCAATTCCACAAACATTCCCTGCAGGGCAGGACAAGTTCCAAGCCTCGCTTGCCTTGAGCCGGCACAAATCTGTCTGCCCATCCAGGGCTTTGCTGCCGGAGAATATTGACTGTCAAGCTGAATTTGACCCAGTTATCACCTTCTTTGCTCCGAAGAGACCCTTGATCCAATGTTTAGACGTGACTGTGATCTCCATGTGCCTGGCTCTTGTCCTCTGTGTGTGACCAACACAGGTCGTTACCAGTGGGGGATGTGTCCTCTGCCCCAGTGAAATAATCAGTGGAGTTTTCTCCTTTGGGCCTCAGAGCAGCAAAGGGAGACTCAGACCCAGAGACAGAGACCGAGAGTTGGACGATGTGGCAGGAAGGAGCAGCTCTGCTCAGCCCAGGCCTGGCTGAGGGCACCAGGCAGAGGAAGTGGGACAGGTGAGAGGTGGCAGGTGTGTCTGTGAGAGAAGAGCCTGTGTGGAAGACCATTGAGGAGACACACCGGGTGGAGGAGCAACCCAGTGGGGGTGCTGGTGAGAGGCCATCAGCAGCGGTGGGCCAGCCGGGGGCTGCCTGCACGGCACCACCCTCTCAGCACAGAGGGGCTGGCTCCCCACCGAAGTGGGTGGAGAGAGTGAGGTAGCACAGGGCTGGCCTTCCTGGAGCCATTGTTCAAGACACCCTCACTTTGCCTTGGCCTTTTGGTCTCATTTCAGACACTAATGGGCTGTGTGACCTCAGGCAGGATGCTTCCCCTCTCTGGGCCTCAGTATCCTTCTGTATAAAATGAAGGGGTTTAACGGCTTCAGCAATTCTTCCCTTGGGGTCATGAGACTGGACATCAGGGATGTCCACAGGCAACTCAAAATTGTGTAAAGCACTGTGTGTGTGTGTGGACACACAAATACCCAGGAATGCATTTCTCTGGGAAGATCTTCAAAGCGGTCCGTGACACTTCTGAACCATTGGAACCCTGAGGTCACATCCACACTCGCATGTACGGGCCCCCTTTTCTCCATCCCAGAACCAGCCTGTGGGGTTGGAAGCCCCAGGGGGGTCCGCACACTCACCTGGGTCCGGGTCGGTGAGTAAAGACAGGAGGGAGAACTGAAAAACAAAATGACACAGAGCAGAGCAAGGTTGAGTCCTCTGAGCAGGCTGGGTGCTTTCCTGAGCTCCTGTGAGCTGAAACGAGCCTTCTCGGAGTCATAGCTAGGACACAGGAGCACGGGGTACTTCCTGATGGCTGGAGCGGTGGTGTCGTGGATTGGAGAGAGAGGGGCTGCGGCCTATTTGACGATGCTCCCCACTCTTCCTGTGCTGGCTGAGTGATCCAAAGCATCACTCTTTCTCCCCGGGGTGGATGTGTAGTGCTTGCACTTACCTGTTCCCATGCTGGAACCTGGCCGCCCAGGTACTGACCGTCTTGTCAGGTACAGTGATCAGCATGTATTGTGCATCTCCTCTGGCCGACTACACATTGCTGCATTTAACTCTTCTAACGACCCTATGAAGAGGCTTTATGAGCCTGTTTACAGATGAGAAAACTGAGGCTCAGAGGTCACACAGCCAGCCGTGAGAGGATTTGGATTCATGCCCAAGTCTAGTGATTGTCTCAGGTGACAGTTCCTTAAGGTTGGAGATGGACAGATGCTTAAACTCTCCAATTACTTCCCACTGTTCTTGGAATAAAATACAAACACCAACTATGACCTGTAAACCTCCTCCCATACCCCTCTCTCCTGCTGCTCTTCACTAATCTCCAGCCACACCTAGGTTCAAAATGACACTAGCCAAGCTCTTTCCACCTCAGGCCGTTTGCAATTGCTGTTCCCTCTGCCTAGAAAACTCTCCACCCCACCCCTCCAATGACCATCACTGGGTCTCAGCTTAAATGTCATCTGCCCCGACTCCCCTATCAGTATGACATGCCCCCATTGTTTTGTCTCTGCACCCATTCATTTCCTCCATGGTCCCCATTACAGCTTGTAGTTTTGTATGTTTATCTGCATGTTATCTGTCTCTCACATCAAGCTCTGCCCTCACAAGAAAGTTGAGGCTCTTGTCTGTTTCATCACTGACGTATTTACCTAATATTGAGCACGGTGCTTGGCACATGGCATGCCTCAAAAAGTTTTGCATAAAAAAGTAAATAATGATAGGAATAGTGTTTTTTGGTGGTGGTGGTAATGTTTTTTGTTTTTTTTACAATGCAGTACTTACCAGAAAAAGAAAGTTTTACCTATTTAATAGCTGGAATATTTTCTTTCACTTACATCAGATGTCAGCAAACAAAGGTCCTTGAGCCGAACCTGGCAGTTGTGTTTTTGCCAATAAAGTTTATTTATTTTATTTTATTTTATTTTATTTTATTTTATTTATGGCCACGCCCACCTGCTTACACATTGCCCGTCTGCCTTTGTGCTGCAACTGCAGGGCATTTGTTGACACAGAGAGTATAGTCCCAAATATCTCCTATCGGGTGCTTTACAGACCAAGTTTGCTGACCTCTGACTTGGAAAACAAGAGTTCTATCTCCTGACAGGGTTCCCTTTGGGTGGGTCTCAGTGACCAGGAAGCGGCCGTCAGTGTGATGTATCTTCCTCATACCCAGTCTAGGCAGTTTGGTATATTTGCTTCCTCTACCCTCAGCAGAAGTTTTAATTTTCTGTTTTACTGTAGCCTCCTCAGTCATTTTTGGGTAAAATGGTAAAAAGAAAGACTGCATCCCGACGTGATGTACGCACAATAGGGCACAACATCAACTTGTAGCGTTCTGGACAAAAACGCTTATCCTAAATCTACTCACGGGGAACGTTACAGGCCCAAGTTGTGGGCTTTCTACAAAATAACTAGCCTCGATTCTGCAAGATTGTCAGTGTCACAAAAGACAAAAAAGATGGGAAGACTGTTCTTTATTAAATGAGGCTAGAGACACCTGACAACTAAATGCAGCGTGGGTTCTTGATTGGATCCTAGATTTAAAAAAAAAAAAAAAAAGAAAAGAAAAGCCCTAAAGGATATTATTGGGACAATTGGGAAATCTGAATATAGACTTATGTCAGTATTATTTCGTTAGTGTTGAATTTCTTGAGAGTGATAATGGTAGTGTGGTTTGTAGGAACACGACCTTATTCTTAGAAGATGCTGAAGTAGGGAGGGAGATGTCTGCAACTTAGGTGCAAACGATTCAGAAAACCAACCAACCAACCAACCAAACAAACAAACAAAACAAATGTATATATCGGGTTGGCCAAAAAGTTCGTTTGGGTTTTTCCCCAATGCATAAGAGATCATGGCAGAAAGCAACTATGGCAAAGGTTCTGTGTTGCATCTATCTGGGTGAATGATATTCAGTGAATTATTCTTTCCAGTTTTCTGGAGGTTTGACAAATTACAAAATAAAAAGTTGTGGGGGAGAAAGTCATGCAAAGAAAGGCAGAGGGGGCTTCCCTGGTGGCGCAGTGGTTGAGAGTCCACCTGCTGATGCAGGGGACCCGGGTTCGTGCCCCGGTCCGGGAAGATCCCACATGCTGCGGAGCGGCTGGGCCCGTGAGCCATGGCCGCTGAGACTGCGCGTCCGGAGCCTGTGCTCCGCAACGGGAGAGGCCACAACAGTGAGAGGCCCGCGTACCGCAAAAAAAAAAGGAAAAAAAAAAAAAAGAAAGGGATAGATGCCATCTGTTGTCTGGACAGTGACTATTTAAATGCATCACTATTGCCCTGCCCTGTTTCTGCAGGAAATAGACAAGGGGTGGGGATTTTGTTTGGTGGGGGTTGGTAGTGGCAGGCGGAGTTGGCAGAAGAAGGGCAGGTTCAGGTCTTAGGGTGTTTCTGGGGCTGCAGTGCTTGAACAGGGAGCAGCTGACATTGACACCTCTGGGCATGAGTGGCAGGCAGGTGACATAGAAGAAGCATGAGGGGACCCTGAGGACAAATGTTACACCTCCTTCAGTCTCTCCCTCGTCACAGCCAGTCCTGGTCCTTTGCCTGCCTCATCCTCCCTCCATAAAGCTTGTGTGGACGTCAGGGCCCGTCACTCTCTACCTGTCTTCATCCAGC
The DNA here is from genome assembly GCF_008692025.1 of Phocoena sinus. NCBI lineage: Eukaryota > Metazoa > Chordata > Mammalia > Artiodactyla > Phocoenidae > Phocoena > Phocoena sinus. Next base: position 68,538,339 of record NC_045778.1, on the reverse strand, counting down.
CCTTCAGGACCGGAGCCAGGGCGAGACCCCTTAGCTGGAAACTGGAGCTTGAGGGAGAGTCAGGTGCTGCGCTGCCCACAGCCAGCAGGTGGCAGACGTGCCCTTCCCAGGAGTTGGAGCTGGAGCTGGGGCTCAGACGGAAAGCAAACAGAAAGAAAACAGTACCTTCCTGGCCTGGGGGCACCTTCAGATCCCACAGGCTCTCAGGGGGTCTGAAGCAGCTGCCGCCCAGCTGTGCAGCCTGGGCTGCATGTCAGGGTGTCCCAGGGGTCGGAAGCAGACCCACTCATTTTGTGGATCACTGGATCCACCCTCAGAAAGCGGCTGTGGTGAAATGTGGGCACCGGCAGCCCAAACACCAGGCTGGATATTGGGGGACCAAACCGGAAAGGCTAGGACAATAGCCAGTGATTTATGCCGTATACCTGGATCCTGAAACTAACCTGGATGATGGCGGGGGGGGGGGGGGGGGGGGGCTGAGGGGGATGGATGCCTCCTTTCATCCCATTATTCCATTCCAGTTTTCAAAAGAGACAGGGAAGTAAGAACTCCTATGCCTGGGACTTGCAAATCTAAAGAGGAAGGTCATCGATGCAAAAGAAGTAGGAAGAGGCGCAGGAAGGGACAGCTGTGATCTCAGCTCGCATTTATTAAGACCCGACAGTTGCCAAGGACTGTGCTAAATGATTTATGTGCATTTTGTCTCTTTCATTGCACAGAATCCTTGATAATTGAAGTACTATAATTATGCCCATTTTAGAGGTGAGAAGACACATTTGCAGAGATTAAATTGCCCAAAATAACTCAGCTAGTAAATGATAGAGCCGGGCCAGAAAAGAGCCAGTCTAACAC